>NC_056727.1:1173614427-1173631927 GCF_019279795.1 Protopterus annectens
TCAAATGCTTACTCTGGCAGAAGATTTAATTTCATTAATTAGAGGATCTCAATCTCACCCAGACAGGGCCTCTCAGCCCCCAGAGAAGAGACCTAGGGCAGAGCCCCCTGAGCCAGTGTCCTCTGAGTCTGCCAATGAATCAGACATAACTGATCAGCCAGAGGCTCCTTTCTCCAATTTTCAAGACTCTGATGCTGAAGAATCCATTCCAGCTGCTTCCCCACCAGAAGAATTCTCCTTTGGGGAAACCTTACATGCCATGCGAGAGCAGTTCCAATGGCAGCAACAGGATTTTTCAGACTCCAGAAAAAGACTTAGGACCTTTCTGCACCTTCCACAGCACAGGCCCTTAGCTATACCTCCTGTTCTCTCTGTGGTGGATGATGCTTTCAATGATGTCTGCTCCGCACCAGATTCTTTACCTCCAGCCCCTGCCAAACCAGACAGATTTTACAGGGTGCCAGACACTCATCACCACCTTTACAAGGCCCCACTTGCAGACCCGAAACTATATCCCAGGGTCCCAAGGCAGTAGCCGCGACCATAGCAAAAAACCCTATTCCTTCAGAAAGGGAAGCAAGGTCATTAGACAGATGGGGCAAAAAGGTCTACACTTCAGCTACTCTCTCAGCTAGAGCTTTAAATTGTCAGTTTCACATGATACAATACCAAGAGTTTATGCTTGATCAGTTAACTAAAAAGCTAACCACTGATGAATCTCTTGATAAGAAATATGTATTAGAAATGGTAAATAACATACAACAGGTTAGTAACCATTCCTTAAAATGTGGCTATGATGCACTGGAGGCTTCATTTAGATCAGCCATGACTGGCACAGTGATAAGAAGGCATGCATGGCTAAAGGAGCAAGCTCTACGGATCATGTTAAAGCTAAGTTGCTAGATGCTCCCATGGATAAGACAAGTTTGTTTGGTACACCTGCCCAGCAGGTTATGAAGAAAATGGAAGAAAAGGCAAAATCTGTTCAAACGGTTAAAGATTTCTTGCAGGTTCAACCCCAAGGTTTAGCAGGAACTGGCCTGCCAAAATTGGTCCTTTCCTGACTCCACAAGATCTCAAAGGGGCAGGAATAGACGTTCCAGAGGCAGAAACCAATCCAGGGAGGTGCCTACAGAGGACGACAGTGGCAAGGTAACAACAGAGGCACAGACACAACCTCTGCCACTACATCAACTCAACCACAGTGACTTAACCCTAAATCCGCCTACCAGGGAACAAATAGCAGCTCCTCTAGGCGGAAAATTAACCTTATTTTCAAAGAACTGGCACTATATAACAAAAGACAAGTGGATTTTACAAACCATAGATCAAGGTTACCGGTTCCACTTCCACACTTTACCAGTCAAAAGAGGAATGCCAAATCTACCTCCAAATCAAAAACAGAGGCTCTACAACAGATAATGCAGTTAGCAAACATGAGAGCTGTGGAAAGAGTGCCAACAGCAGAGCAAGGAAAGGGGTTCTACTCCAGACTATTCCTAGTTCCAAGAAAGGAAAAAGTTGGAGACCAATTCTCGACCTGTCCGCCTTAAATACATACATCATTGTCCCAAAATTCAAAATGCTGACCCTACAGCAACTTCTTCCCATGCTGGGCAAGGAGTGTTGGCTGGTAACTCTAGATCTCAAGGAGGCATACCTGCACGTCCCCATTCGACCAATCTGCAGAAGATACCTCAGATTTCTTGCAGGATCAGAGCACTATCAATTCTCAGCATTGCCCTTTGCCTTATCTACTGCGCCCAGAGTATTCACAAAATGCCTGGCATCAGTAATCGCCCATTGCAGACTACAGGGAATTCAAATTTACCCATACCTAGACGACTGCCTGCTACAAGGGGACAACAAAAGCAAGCTGACAACAGATTTACAAAGGGTCATTTACTTGCTGCAAGCCCCGGGATACACAGTCAATCTACAAAAGTCAAGGCTGGTACCATCCCAAACAAGGACATTCTTGGGCGCGGAATTGGACACAGTAAAACAGATGGCATTCCTAACTACAGAAAAACAAAAAGAACTCCCTCTTTACTTCTTGGCACTAACAAAACTGAACAAGTTAACAGCAAGAAAAGTACTGCAGGCCTTGGGCTTCATGGCATCATGCATAATCTTGGTTCTACTTGCCAGACTACATATGAGAAAACTACAGTGGTACCTAAAGAATTTATGGTCCCAACACAGACACAGCCTAGAAACAGAAATCCCACTAATTCCATGCTTAAAACAGGAGTTCCTATGGTGGGCTCAGGCATGCCAGTCAAACCCAGGGCTACCCTTTCGCAGATGTCAAGCAAGCCAGACCATCACAACAGACGCTTCAGACCTAGGATGGGGGGCCCACATGCTGGACAAATGCGTGCAAGGATTGTGGACACAGGATCAACTTCACCTGCACATCAACCTAAAAGAAATGCTGGCAGTAAAACTGGCAATCCAAAAGTTCAGACCATTTCTCAAAGAGGGCCAGTTGATGATAAGGACAGACAGCACCACAGTCATGTGGTACATCAACAAACAGGGAGGCACTCATTCATACCCCCTATGCAGAATGACTTTGGAGCTGTGGACCCTGGCACTCAGCTACAACATCCAGTTACAGGCAATATTTGTACCGGAGAAAGAATACTCTAGCAGACATATTAAGCAGAACCACATCGGATGCCCACGAATGGAAGCTGCACCCGGACATCTTCAAGACCATCTCAAAGAAATGGGGAATGCCTCAGATAGATCTATTTGCATCACCTACCAATCACCAGCTCAAAAATTCTGCACAAGGACATTCCACCCACTAGCATGGAAAGTGGATTCACTCGCTCAGCTGGAAAGGCCTAACAGCATATGCATTCCCACCTCTTCCCTTGATACACAAGGTATTACTAAAAATCAAGGAAGAACGTCCAAGGATAATCCTGATAGCTCCAAACTGGCCAAGACAACACTGGTACCCACTGCTGAGGAGCATGTGTCGGAACAATATGTGGCCAAAAACCCTAATGCCTTTGATGTTAACTCAGAACAACTACAGCATCATACATCCAAACCTAAAACGTTGCAACTGACTGCATGGAACATCACATAGCAGCAGCTAATCCAGAACTTTCCCAAAGAGTTAGAGACATTATTCTTGAAGCACGCAGACCTTCAACAAGAAGAAACTATGCTGGAAAATGGAAAAGGTTTGTCATTTGGAGTACTGAAAGAGGAAAAGATGTGTCAAACATAGATATGCCTAACATTCTGGAGTACCTAGCCGAACTTCTTCATTCAGGCCTGTCCTACTCCTCCATCAAGATACATGCATCAGCTATTTCAGCAGAATACAGCTTTGATCCACCTGTTTTTTCTCACCCTTTGCTCAGGCAGTTCCTCAGAGGAATCAAGAATGTAAAACCTCCAAGGAAACCACCATTACCAGCTTGGGACTTAAATTTTGTGCTAGAAAAATTGACACAATCACCCTTTGAACCAGCAGCAACAGCAGACCTACAACACCTGTCATGGAAAACTGCTTTTCTACTGGCAATTACTTCAGCAAGGAGGGTTTCAGAACTACAGGCCTTAATGGCAGTGCAACCCTTCCTAATCTTCCACCAAGATAGAGTGTCCATGAGGACTAATCCTACATTTATGCCTAAGGTGGTATCCAGAGTGTCTTTAAACCAGGCAATCCACCTACCTACCTTCTTTCCCAACCCACAAAACAGAGGGGAAAGAATATTGCATACCTTGGATGTACATAGACAGCTACGCTACTACTTGGACAGAACAAAAAGTAGCAGAAAGACTGACCAACTTTTTGTAGCCTATGCAACAGGAAGGGAAGGAAAAGCTATTTCCAAACAGACAATCTCCAAATGGATCGGAAATTGCATACGATTCTGTTACTCCTTCCATGGAAAACCAATTCCACAGAACATAAGACCTCATTCTACAAGGGCAACAGCCACTACCACAGCCTTCTTACGAGGAGTGGCAACCAAAGACATTATTGAGGCGGCTACTTGGACCTCCGTGCATACATTTGCCAAGCATTATAATTTGCCTCTATATTCCAGATCCCGAGCAGGGTTTGCCACTGCTGTACTGCAAGGGATCCTAAACACACCATAATCTAGTTTTATCCTCCTTCCCTTGTTGGCTATGGTATTCTACCCAGTTGTTATGACTGCAGATGCATCCATGAAGGACATAGTACAGTTTTGTACCTACCATAAATGTAGATGTCCGAACTGGATAGCATCTGCAGTCAGGATTACCCTCCCTCCTTCCCCTCTGTGGTACTCCAAGGGTGTTTACCCTCCTAATAGCTAGCTGGTGGGGGGGAGTCTTTTATGGTGTATTTGTTTGTATATATGTGCATACATGCTTATTTTTGTGTTTACCTCTATCTTTTTGGAAACATTGGCATCTATCTAAATTTTAGCCTTCAAGAGGGCTACTGGCATCTGGGGCAAGAAACACTGGAGAAAATGGCGTCGGCTGATGCCTTTATACCCGAAGACCAACAGAGATGACGTCGGGTGAAGTGCGACATCAGCCGAAGCCGGACCCGGACTTTGGAATCCGGCCGACTGAAGGGCTGCCTGACGACAGGACAACCCAGTTGTTATGACTGCAGATGCTATCCAGTTCGGACATCTACATTTATGGTAGGTACAAAACTGTACTTTCCTCCTCAAGGGGTTAGGACCCACTCAACTAGAACAGCTTCCACCTCTGCAGCCTTTTTAAGGGGTGTCCCTACTAAAGATATTTTGGAGGCTGCCACATGGTCTTCTGTTCACACTTTCACAAAACATTATAATTTGCCTCTGTTTTCCAGAGCTAGGGCAGGGTTTGCCACTGCTGTGTTATGGGGCATTATCTCCATCCCTTGATTCTGTTGGTTCCTCCTCCCTTTTCACTGGGCTTTGGTAATCAACCCATTTGTTAGGACTGCAACAGTGAAACACGATGAACATAGTTCAACATAAATTCCTGAAAGGAAATTCCTGATTTGCAGTTCACTGTAAGTTAGGTCTTGTTTGATATTCAGCACTGCTGCTTAAAAGATTCTTTGTGTACATGTGAATTTAATAGTGAATGATAAACAGTGCTGCTTGTATTGTAACAGTGAGCATTCAGATTTATAATTTAATTGCAGATTGAAGTAGTTTGTAAGCTGGAATGCACAAGAATGTTCATTTTACTTTTATTGAAATGAGGAATAAAATGACCTAAAACAAAAAAAAAAGAATAGAGAGAGAGAAAGTGAAATGAATCTGATTTCCTAAGCGGAATGGTTTAAGGTATTGACTTAAAGGGTAGAAAGAGGAGAATTACCCTTCCTGATACTACTGCAGCTGTGATGATAAAGGTACTTGGTAACAGGTTGTCCTGCAGAACTGATTAGTAACTAACTCAAACTTTGAATACATCTTAATGAATTGTAACTGCCTGTTGGCAAATATTTCTGGATGCTTCCATGTAGCAATAAGGAAGGCATTGTATTAGGTCCGAAGATGTTATGCAGTCCTCTGTCACAGGCGAGTGATACTCCACTTTTATTTGAGCTTTAATTGTCAGAATTATTTACTGGCATTGTAATGTTGACTCTGACATGTTACTTTAAATGTGGTATATACCATGAAAATTATTACATTATGTAATCATTTTTTTTTTTTCGTCTTTTGTCTGTAGGGCTGGAACCAGGTGGAGTTGTTCTTAAGGACCCGTCTTCTGTATTGGATATAAAGACATCAAAGACTGTAGTTTTTCAGTGTCATATTGATGGCCATCCACGGTAAGAATCTATATCTATACATGTTTTTAATGGCTTATCCAAGATGGCCACTGATAAAGTAACATTAGCACTCCCAGTAGGGAAAAGAAATTGCTGAAAAAAGCCAGGGAAAAAGGTTAAGTAGATTAAGTTTGAGATCTTAGCTGAAGTATATCTTACCCTGATGTTAACTAAGAAACAACTCAGGAGGGAGGGATTCTGTACTACAAACTGAGTTTGAACAGAGGAAGCAAGCAGGGGTGCCCTCTTTCTCCTTTGTCTTGACCTAGGAAATAAGGGACTCAAAAATTCAAGGTTATAATTGGTGTGGTACTCGAGAAAAATTGTCGTTATTTTTAGATGATTTTGCTTTTTATTTGATGAATCCAGAAAAGGATATTTCACTGTTGTGGAACATTTTGAGATGGTTTCAAGTCCTTTCAGTTTATAAATTGAAATAAATGAAGATAAAGCATGGCTGTAGCAGTGTACTTTTATCATTGTTTTTCACTTAATAACTGTATGGGATTTACTTGCTGTGGCAACCCTTGGCTGGCCCGAGTACCAGAGATATAATTCTCTCTCCTCCTGGGCTTGTGGGTGCCCTGCACCCGATGTCAGGCTGTCTGGTTATAACAGTAATCAGACAGTGCTGCCTTACAGCTCTTATTTGCTGTCAAAACCTGAAGCATCCATATCATAGCGTACATAGATCAGTCTAAAGACCACAGGACTTTAAAGTGTGTGTATATCCAAGCCACAACTTCACCATCTGAGGACTTCACTTTTGGGGAAAATCTTCATAAGATGAAAGAGTATTTATATTGGTAGGTTCAAGATTACCCACAATGTAAGAGGGTTTGAGAATTTCTTAAGCCCCACGAGCGTAAACCTTTTGCCATTCTTCCAAAAGACCTGCTCCAAGGAAGCCAGACAGCTTTTAACAGGGTCCTGAATTCCCACAAACACCTGTTTAGGAATCTTCCTTTGGATCCTGAAGTGGTGACTCAAGTTCCAAAGGGTCAGTTATACATATAGATTTGCCTGCTTAAGAGAGCAATCCCTTCTGGATCATGTTAAGTTTGAGATCATCAATGCTTCTGTGTACAAGGACGCTTGGTTTTGACCCAGAGAGCAGAGGCTGTTTTCAAGAAACTGAAGGAGAAGTCTAAATCAATGCAGACTGTCATGGACAAATCTGCAGGTTCAGGCACCAGGGATTAGCGGAGACTATCCTGCTAATTCATGGTCACCCCCCCCCCCCCCCCGGCAGAAGCAAAGAGGAGGAATGCTTAGAAGGGATAGACCACTGAAACAACAGAAAGATGGTGACTTGAATCTAATTTTCGGTCTAGTGGACCCCGACTTCAGGGGCCCTGCAGGGAGCAGCTATGACTTAACCCTTCCTGCCCCCTCTCCCTCAATTACAACCCCAACTCCTCCTAACTCCTACCTCTTTCCTGTACTCCACTAAGCCTTCAACATTGGGAAAACATTACCCAAGGCAAATGGGTGCTCAGTATCATCAAGTCAGGAGGCAAGCTCTCCTTCGCTTCCTACAAATTAACTAAAACTCTAATCCAAATAAGTCTGCTACTGCTGCAAGGCTCTCATCGAAGTGCCTCCTCATGAAAGAGGAAAAGGTTATTACCCAAGGCTCTCTTGTCCCAAGGAAAGCAGGATCAACCTGGTGCTTGCTTACCTTGCTCATTTATTTAAATATGGGCTCTTACTC
Source organism: Protopterus annectens (assembly GCF_019279795.1). Classification (NCBI taxonomy): domain Eukaryota; kingdom Metazoa; phylum Chordata; order Ceratodontiformes; family Protopteridae; genus Protopterus; species Protopterus annectens. The sequence goes on from NC_056727.1 coordinate 1,173,621,951, forward strand.
ATCCATAAAAATTCATTATTCAGCTTTCTCTGCTTTCCTCTGCAGCCTCCTCTCTTCTCTCGCCTCCCTGCTGAAACAATTTCTCAAGGGTATCGTTCACCTTGACACTTCCCAGAAGAACGCCAACTCTGTTTTGGGATCTCAATTTTGTATTGGAAGAAGAGGATACTGTACCTTCTTTTGAGCCTGCTGATTCAGCTGACATTCAGTTTCTCACATGGAAAACCACTTTTATTAGTGGCTGTCACATCGGTAGTACAGGTCAGCTCCAGGCCGTTGTGTGCACTGAACACTTTCCATTTTTCAGCAAGACTGAGTTTGTCTGGATTAACCCCTCTTTCATGCCGAAGTTGTTTTCGGAATTTACCCTAAAGCAGTCCATTCAACTTCCTGCCTCTTTCTTCACCCTGAAAATGGGGATGGGGTGGGGGCAGTGTATCCTTCATCCCTGCCAGGGTTAACTTCAGTGGGGGTCTCCCCTAGTTCTTCAGGGTCTCTGCCTAAGAAACATATGCTTAAAATGGCAGAAGATTTGATTACTATGATTAGAGGTTCTATACCCCCCCCCTGATAAGAGGCCTAGGGTGGAACCTGAGCTTGAGAGTTTTGAGCAGTGTTCGGAGGCTTCTGAGTCTTCGGCTGAAGACTTGCAGGAGTATCCTCCTTATTCTGATTCTGATGTGGATGACTCTACACCTTCGGCTTCTCCTCCTGAGGATTTTTCTTTTTCAGAGACCCTTCATTCCATGAGGGAGCATTTTAAATGGGAAGGGCAAGATTTCTCTGATTCTAGGAAAAGGCTTAGGGAATTTTTGTTTCTACCCCAGCATAGGCCTTTAGCTATACCTCCTGTTCTGGATGTGGTAGACGATGTTTTTGCAGAGGCTTCCCTGAACCCTGATTCTTTGCCTCCTGCCCCAGTTAAACCGGACAGGTATTATAGGGTGCCTGAAGCTCATAAGTATCTTAAGAGTCCTAGGGCAGACCCCGAAACTGTTTCTCAGGGCCCTAAAGGTGTTAAGGCTTCTGTTGTTAAAAATCCTGTTCCTTCTGATAAAGAGGCAAGGGCTTTGGATAGATGGGGGAAAAAGGTGTATACTTCTTCCACTTTAGCCATGAGGGCTTTGAATTGCCAGTTTCACATGTTGAAATACCAAAATTATCTCCTTTCACAATTGAAGTCTAAGGTAGATGCTCTGGCGGAAGGTATTGAGTGTAAAGAGTTGCAGGATTTAGTTCATGTTTTGGAACAGGTGGGTAAGCATTCCTTGCAATGTGGCTTTGATGCTGTACAGGCCTCTTCGAGGGTGGCAGCCACTGGTTCTGTTCTTCGCAGGCACGCCTGGCTCAGGGATCAGAATTTAGCTGAACATGTAAAGACAAGGATTTTAGATGCTCCTTTACAATCTGATGTGTTATTTGGTGCACCTGTGGACCCAGTTTTAAAGAAAATGGAGGACAAGGCTAAGTCTATGCAGACTGTTAAAGATTTTTTGCAGGTTCAGCCTCCAAAGTTTAGTAGAAATTGGCCTACTAAGGGGTGGACTTATCCTTCTTATGATTCTCAGTCTAGGGGTAGATCTAGACGTGGTAGGGGCAGAGCTCAAGGTTCTTTTAGGCCTAGAACAGGCAGTTCGCCTGCCCAGTCTTCTGGTGAGGGCAGGGGTCAGTCCTTTCGTAAGCAGACCCCATGACTTGCCTTTTCAGCTGCCAGAGCCTTCTCGTCTGGCAGCACCTTTGGGAGGAAGGCTGGCACTTTTCAAAGAAAACTGGAGTGTTATTACCCAAGACAGATGGGTATTGGATATCATTCACCACGGTTACAGGTTTTATTTCCATACCTTGCCTCCTTTAAAAGGCATGCCAGACATTCCTCCTATACAAAGAAAAGAGGCTCACAAGCAAATTTCTCTGTTGCTCCAGATAGGGGCCATTCAGCCGGTTCCTGTGCCAGAAAGGGGCCTAGGATTTTATTCTCGCCTGTTCCTAGTACCAAAAAAGGGGAACACGTGGAGACCAATTTTGGATTTGTCAACCCTCAACACTTATTTGGACATTCCCAAGTTCAAAATGTTGACGTTACAACAGCTTTTACCTCTGCTGGGCAAAGATCACTGGATGGTAACTTTAGATCTCAAGGAGGCTTACCTTCATGTGCCTATCAGACTCAGTTGCAGGAAGTATCTGCGTTTCCGAGCTGGAAATTCCCATTATCAGTTCTCTGCATTGCCCTTTGGCTTATCTACTGCGCCCAGAGTATTCACAAAAGTTCTGGCTCCAGTTGTAGCTTTTTCAGGCTAAAAGGAATACAAATCTATCCTTACTTGGACGACTGTCTGATTCTGGCTCAAGAAAAGGACGAGCTTCTTCAGCATCTGGAATATGTGATAGCAGTGCTAAGATGCCTGGGGTATTCTGTGAACGAAATAAAGTCCAGTCTAGTACCCTCTCAAGACATGTGCTTTCTGGGTGTAAGACTGAATACAGCAGCCCAGATGGCCTTTTTAACCCCGGACAAACAAAAGAGTCTATCCCTTTACTTCCATCAACTATCTCATCAGTCCGTGCTGACTGCAAGGACAGTCCTTCAAGCATTAGGGTTCATGGCATCTTGTATTCTGGTGCTTCCCAATGCCAAACTGCATATGAGGAAGCTACAATGGTATCTCAAAAATGTATGGACACAGCACTGCCAGGATCTGGACACTGTCATTCGAATAATACCTTGCATTCAAAAGGAATTTTTGTGGTGGGCTCAGGAATGTCACCTAAACAAGGGACTCTCTGTGACCCGGCCAGAGGCGAGTCAGATTCTAACGACAGATGCCTCAGACATAGCTTGGGGAGCTCATCTGAATGGAAAGTGGATACAAGACAAGTGGCCTGCCAGACTACAGCATCTACATATCAACATGAAGGAGATGTTAGCAGTCCAGTTTGCATTGATGGCTTTCAAGGAGTTACTTCTTCCAGGGCAGGTGTTGATTCTAACAGACAACACAACTGTCATGTGGTATATCAACAAGCAAGGGGGAACACATTCTTATCCTCTATGCAGGCAAGCAATGATTTTGTGGGAGACTGCGCTCAGCTTGCAGCTTACTCTTCAAGCAAGGTTTCTGCCAGGAGCACAGAACTCCTTAGCAGATGTGTTAAGCAGGCAAATCATGGATCCCCACAGTGGAAACTGGATCTTCATGTATTTCAAAAATTGACAGTGTCATGGGGAACTCCAGACATAGATCTGTTCGCTTCTCCACTAAACCACCAGCTGCCAAAGTTTTGCACGAAAAGTTTTCATCACACAGCTTGGAAAGTGGATGCTCTTTCGTTCAGTTGGGAAAATCTTCATGTGTATGCCTTTCCACCTCTGCCTCTCCTCCCAAAGGTACTCCTAAAGGTCAGACAAGACAAGCCAAGGATGATTTTGATAGCTCCAGATTGGCCTCGCAACACTGGTACCCATTACTGAGGAATCTGGTAAGAAAGCCTCCATGGCCTTTACCTTTAATTCCACACCTTTGTCTCAGAGGGACGGTCATCTACTCAATGTCAAGCTTCACTCTCTTCATCTAACAGCCTGGCATATTCTGTTTTGAACCACAGCAGGTCTCAACTTCCTCAACAAGTTTTGAATGTGATTATGGAAGCCAGAAGACCTAGTACACGTAAAGTGTATGCAGAAAAATGGAAGAGATTTTTATTTTGGAGTGCAGCAAAGGATTTGGATGTTTCTGAGCCTAATTTGAGTGTGGCTCTTCAATATCTTACTGAGCTATTGGACAAAGGTTTGTCTTTCTCTTCCATTAAGATTCATGCTGCAGCAATTTCAGCTCACTATGATTGTGACCCACCATTGTTTTCTCATCCTTTGTTCAAGCAATTTCTTAGAGGGGCAAAGAATATAAGACCCCCAAGAGCTCCTACTCCTGCTTGGGACCTCAATTTTGTGTTGGAGAAACTTACTCTACAACCTTTTGAGCCTGCGGCTACTGCTGAGTTGAAATACTTGTCATGGAAGACTGCTTTTTTGTTGGCCATTACTTCTGCAAGAAGGGTTTCTGAATTGCAGGCCCTTATGGCGGTGGAGCCTTTTTTGATTTTTCATAAGGATAGGGTATCATTACGTACTAATCCTTCCTTTATGCCTAAGGTGGTTTCTAGTGTGGCTTTAAACCAAACTATTCATTTGCCTACCTTTTATGCAGATCCCCAAAATAGGGGGGAAAAGATTTTGCACACTTCAGATGTACACAGGCAGTTGCGTTATTATTTAAGCAGGACTAGGGATTTTAGGCAGTCTCAGCAGTTGTTTGTTTCTTTTGCTTTGAGTTCTCAGGGCAAGCCTGTGTCAAAACAAACTATATCTAAGTGGATTGGGTTTTGCATTGCATTCTGTTACTCCCATCATGGCAAGGAGATTCCAGCTGGGATTAGGCCTCATTCCACTAGGGCTACTGCCACTTCAACAGCATTTCTAAGGGGTGGCAACTAAGGATATTTTGGAGGCAGCTACTTGGAGTTCAGTGCATACTTTCTCCAAGCATTACCACCTTCCTCTCTATTCTAAGTCCAGGGCTGGTTTTGCCACTGCTGTGTTGCAGGGCATTTTGGCAGCTCCTGCTTCTTTATAGTTTAGCCATCCTCCCTTACCTCTGCTTTTGGATTCTACCCAAGTGTTAGGACTGCAGCAATGTGAGATGAAGAACATAGTACAGTTTTGTACCTACCATAAATGTAGATGTTCGAAGATCCACATTGCTGCAGTCCAATTTTCCCTCCCTCCTTCCCCTCTGTGTTTAGGGGTGGTTGTGTGGGTGAGGTTCTATTTTTTGTGCATTTGTATATATTGTACATATTTTAGACACAGGAGTGTTTTGGTGTTTTTTTTTGGGTTTTGGCCTTATCTTGTTAGGGTCTTCTGACATCTGGGGCAAGAAAAGACTGAGGATATGACGTCGGTCATGCGCATTTGTACCCTGACGTCCTGATGTCAGACAAATGCGCCTTGACCGACGTCAGCCATATACTTTGGTATTCGGGCCGACTGGGACAGCGGACTACCCAAGTGTTAGGACTGCAGCAATGTGGATCTTCGAACATCTACATTTATGGTAGGTACAAAACTGTACTTTTCCTAGGTGGGTCTCAAATTATGGGGGGAATCGAAATATGATCAGTAATGGTAGTAATGATGTTGCCTCACAGTAAGACGCTGTCCGGTTCGATTCTCAGCTAGAGCGTCTTCTGCGTGGAGACATTCGTGAATGGGCGTACCTTCGTTGAAGGTTGTGCGTCAGGGCTGGCAACTCGGCACGTAAAAATCAACTGCCAATCATTAGCGGACCAGAGTTCTGCTGTGGCGACCCCTAACCGGGAAAAGCCGAAAGACACAACAACAATGGTAGTAATGATGTTTGGTGCTCAGGAAGGGAAATTAAGGAAGTATGTGAAAGTATTTAGGATGGAGGATGTAGTAGTAACCTTAGGAGCACATGCTGGGCTTAACATGGTGGATGCTGAGTAATACAAGAGTATGTTTGTCTACTTGTGGGAATAGAGGTACTTCTGAAAGGAGTAACTGGTAAGATTTGAGAAGTAACAGGAAAAATGGAAACGTGTCAGAAGAGGGATTGATAGTGCTTGTGAAGCAGTTGACCGGTTTTAAAATTGTGGTTCAAATAAGGAAAACAGAAATATGTAAAAAAAAAAAAAAAAAAAAATGCAACAGAAAAGATCTTGAAGGGTTGGCAGTAGTTGAAGTACTGCAGAATAATTTACAGAATATCGTTTATAAGGATGGAGAGAGTAAATGAGAGGTACCAGAGATCCATCAAAGAATATCTGGATGACATTAATGAGTGTGGAAAAGGTAGGCACTTATTTTATGACAGTAACCCCTACAGTATATAAAAAAATGGCAAAGAGACATAAGAAGCAGAAGTGGAGAAGGCAGAAATAAAACAATTCTAGTTCCAAGAAAATTGTAAAACAACCTGCAAGAGTTAGGAAAATTTGGAGTATTTTCTTAGTCTGTACAAAGCAGATGAATGAGGAGATCAGGAAAATGTTGTGTTTTGAGAATTGCATAATAAACCCTGACATGCAAAAAGTGAGAGAACATCTTAAGTACTATAACCAAAGATGTTAATCGTGTTACGCTGCTGCAGTCATTACACTTGGGTTATCCTGCCATCAGGCGGTCCCGCAGTCAGCCAAAGTTCCAAAGTCTTGGTTCGGCATCGGTTGCTGTTGCCTCCTCCCTGACGTCAGTGCGACAGGGGTATACAAGATGCAGCCAACGCCATTTTCCCCAGTCTTTCTTGCCGCGCGGTGCCCGAAGCCGAAGCAGTTAGCAAGTGCCGGTCGGCCGACTCCTGAGATTTTCATTCCGAATCCAGAACCGAAGTCTTCTAAAAATGCTAAGTACCCCATTGGGGAATCTCTTTCTTGCCTCAGACCGATGTCAGTAAAAGTTAATAACTGTATTTCTTGTGGGAAGCAAATACCTCATAAGGATTTCCACTCCTATTGTATTCCATGCCTAGGCCCTGACCACGACGTCACCGATTGTCGGTTTTGTGCTAGGTTTAACAAGCGCACTATTAAATGTCGGTTTGATTTTGCCCGACATTATTTTTGCTGAAAATTCAATTACACCATGCCATCGGAAATTCCGGTGACCGCAATGCATGACGAGGCCTCTTCTAGGCCGGTAGCCAGTTCTCCGGTTTTCAGCGAGGTGCCTACACAGCCCCTGACGACCGCTTCCACAGACCGCCTCCGACTCCCACGTGGGGCTGGCTGGGCCTTAGGATGCACTAGGTTTTCAGCTTTCCGATCCTAACCCTACAGAGGGAACCGAAGTTGTTGAGCAAACCACAGCTACAGAGGGTGTTTTCAGACCTACCCAGTTAACCATAAAACCCTCCGCTAAGTCTAAGCCCCCCTTAAAAGCAAAGAAACAGACACAACTCTCTCCAGGGCAGGCTTCCATGCCGAAGAAACAAATGCTAAAAATGGCCGAGGACCTAATCACCCTGATCAGGGGGTCCCATCCCCCTCCTGATAAAAGGCCTAGACAGGATGCAAACTATGAATCTTCTGACCAGGTGTCCATTTCCTCAGACTCTTCCTTGGACCTAGGATATTCTTTACCCCCTTATGAGGATTCTGATGCTGAGGAATCAATTCCATCAGCCTCTCCGCCTGAGGATTACTCCTTTGGTGAGACCTTACATACCATGAGGGAATATTTCCATTGGGAAGGCTAGGATTACTCAGAATCCAAGAAAAGGCTCAGAGACTTCCTTTTATTGCCTCAACACAGACCCCTTGCTATCCCGCCAGTTTTAGATATTGTGGATGATGTGTACAACTGAATCCAGTTTAAACCCTGACTCCTTACCCCCAGCCCCAGTTAAACCTGATAGAGTCCCTGACTCTCACAAATTTATGTACAAAAGCCCTGTTGCTAACCCTGAAACTATTTCTCAGGGACCCAAAGGGATTAAGGCCTCTTTAGCAAAAAACCCAGTTCCCTCTGACAGATTCCAGAGCATTAGACAGATGGGGAAAGAAGGTATACACGTCTGCAACTTAAGCAATGAGCGCCTTGAATTGCCAGTTTCACATGCTAAAATATCAGCAATTTTTGATGTCTCAGTTGAAACAAAAGATGCTTCCAGATTCAGATCCTCCTAACCTTAAAGAAATGCAGGATTTATTGCATGCAGCTGAACAAGTGGGAAAACATACTTTGCAATGTGGGTTTGATTCCTTAGAGGCCTCCTGTAGAGCAGCAGTTACAGGCTCTGTCATTAGAAGGCATGCTTGGTTAAAAGAACATACGTTACCAGATCATGTTAAGGTCAAATTATTGGCTGCACCCTTGCAGCAGGATGTGCTGTTTGGAGTTAAGGCAGAGGAGGTATTTAAAGAAGATGGAGGATAAGGCAAAAATCTATGCAAACGGTGAAAGATTTCTTACAGGTTCAGCCTCCTCATTTTAGCAGAAATTGGCCAACAAAGAATTGGTCCTTTCCAGTCACAGATAGACCTCAAAGGGGCAGATACAGACGTCCAAGAGGTAGAGGTCAGACACAAGGCCCTTACAGGCCTCGACAATGGAGTACACCAGGCCAGAAAGAAGGGAAAGACAGGCCTCAACCTTATAAAAAGCAGCCTCAATGACTTTCCACTGCAGCTGCCAAAGAGCTCTCTCTTGGCAGCCCCCTTAGGAGGAAAACTGGGAGTTTTCTATCACAACTGGCATTGCATCACCAAAGACAAATGGGTTCTCAACATTGTATCTCAAGGTTACAGGTTCCACCTTCACACTCTGCCAAGGCTAAAAGGAATGCCAAATCTTCCACCAAATCAATGGGCAGAGGCTCAAAAATAAATTACAACACTCATGGACATGAGAGCTATTCAAAAGGTACCACCACAGGAACATGGACGAGGATTTTACTCAAGGCTCTTTCTGGCTCCCAGAAAGGACAAAGCCTGGAGACCCATTCTGGACCTTTCTTCACTAAACACTTACCTGGATGTTCCAAAATTCAAGATGTTGACACTACAGCAGCTTCTTCCCATGCTGGGCAAGAAAGCTTGGCTCGTGACTTTGGACCTCAGAGGCATACCTGCATGTCCCTATCAGACAAAACTGCAGAAGATACCTCCGTTTTATTGCAGGTTCAACCCATTACCAATTCTCTGCACTGCCCTTTGGCTTATCTACTGCGCCCAGGGTCTTCATAAAATGTCTGGCACCAGTAATTGTATACTACAGACAGAGGAATTCAAATATACCCATACCTGGACGACTGTCTCATCCAAGCAGAAAGCAAGGACATTCTCTTACAACACCTGGCTTTTGTAAAACATCTTCTAAGGTGCCTAGGGTACACAGTAAATGAAAAGAAATCAAAACTAGTGCCCTCACAAAATATGACATTCCTGGGTGCCAGCTTGAATACAACGGCCCAGATGGCTTATCTGACGCCAGACAAACAACTGCAATTAACTCAATACTTCAGAACAATGGCAACAAAGACCCAACTCCCTGCAAGAAAAAATTCTGCAGGCCTTGGGCTTCATGGCATCTTGCATACTACTAATACCATTTGCAAAACTGCATATGAGGAAATTACAATGGTACCTAAAAAGCGTATGGACTCAACACAGCCACAGCTTGGAAACAATGATAAATCTCGTTCCCAGCCTTCAACAGGAGTTTCTATGGCTGTCACAGGCATGTCACCTCAACAAGGGTCAGCCTTTCACCCTACCCCCAGCCAGACAACCTATGACAACAGATGCATCGGACTATGCCTGGGGGGCGCACATGGCAGGATGGTGCGTTCAGGGCATATGGACAGCAGATCAAAGGAATCTGCACATCAATCAAAAAGAAATGCTAGCTGTACAAAATGTTCTGACAGCCTTCAAGGGCCTCTTACATCCAGGACAGCTTATCATAAGGACAGACAACACCACAGTAATGTGGTACATAAACAAACAAGGGGGTACACACTCCTACCTTCTATGCAGGCAAGCAATGTCCTTGTGGAACACAGCACTGGCTTACCAAGTTCAATTACAAGCTCAATTCCTGCCAGGAAAAAAGAACACATTGGCAGACGACCTAAGCAGAAACATCATGTATCCCCATGAATGGAAACTGGATCCACAAGTATTCGCAATGATAACTCAAAAATGGGGGCTCCCAGACATAGTTTTGAGGGCTGGCAAACAGGTCTATCAGCTAACAAAGTTTTGCACAAGGACTTTTCACCATCAAGCTTGGAAAGTGGACGCACTCTCATTCAGTTGGAAAATGCTAACAGTATATGCCTTTCCTCCACTACCCATTCTCACAAAGGTGCTACTGAAAGTCAGGATGGAGAGACCCCAAATGATGATCATTGCCCCAGACTGGCCACGCCAGCACTGGTACCCACTATGGCCCAGGG
>NC_056727.1:1173999427-1174137357 GCF_019279795.1 Protopterus annectens
TCCAAAGGGGATAACTATACATTTCTTGGCATTAAGCTTGAGCCCATGGCTCTGGCACCAGGCATCTGTTTCTGTAAGGCCCTTTTGTACAATATCCACATCATTTGGAGATTCAATAATGGCTCCCAGTTTGAAGTCATCTGCAAACTTTGTTAGCCAGAGTCCCTTAGTGTTGGCCTGTACTTCGGAGCAGTAGATGCCAAACAAGAGTGGTCCCAGGACTGAACCCTGAGGTACTCCACTTGTCTGGAGCTGGATGTGGAGTCTGCTACTTTTACAGTCTGGGTTCTGTCAGTAAGCCAGTTGACAACCCATCAAGTGACTTAGGGATTTATGCCCACCTTAGTAAGTTTATCTATGATTCCAGAGTGGGGGATGGTGTCGAAGGCCTTGGCGAGGTCCAGATAGGCTTACCCTTGTCCACAGCTCTGGAGACTGATTCAAAGAAGTCCATCAGATTCAGGCGACAAGGTCGGCCCTTCAAGAACCCAAACTGGGTGGGGTCTAGTGTTTGAAGGTTGCCAGTGTGTTTGTTTATAAGTTCCATGATAATGCGTTCCATGCCCTTACAGATCAGGCTTGTCAGACTGATGGGATGATAGTTCCCAGGATCCAAGGCGGATCCCCCTTGTGGATTGGGATAACTGTAGCTGTCCGCCACTCGGTGGGCACGAAGCCTGAGGTGAAGCTATGATTAAACATGACACTTAGGTGAGGTGCCAGTTCATTTTGTAGTTCATGTAGTACACAGCCTAGGATGCCCCATGGATGCTGTATTCTTAGCTTTGGAGAGTGCGGTTTCTACCTGTGTGGCCGTGATTACCAGAATTTGGCAATCTTTTGATACTGAGATGGGCCCTTTAGGGGGTGAGAGGGGGTGAAGTTGGCACTAAATCGATCTGCCAGGATATTGGCAATATCCTTGGGATCAGTATATTTAATGCCATTCTGTTGTAGCTCAGAGCAGATCTGAGCATTGCCATTTAGATTCTTAACATAACTATAGAATGCCTTGTGGTTGTCTTTGGAATCTTTGGCAATTTTATTTTCGTAACTAGATTTTGAGGATTTTGAGGGATCTCAGCTTCTTACTGAGGCTGGTGAGGAATTTTTTTGCATCCTGGGGTTTTCCTCTTTTCTGCAACAGTTTTTTCATTCTGTTATATAGTTTGTTTATAGCAGGGGACCACCAGATTGGCTTCCTTTTTTGCAGAAGAGCATCTTGGTTCTATTTGGGATGGCACGATTCATGCACAAGTGGATGTGCTTGTACAGTGCCTTAGTGTAGGATTCTGCAGTCGAACTTTCAGATCCCGTCTGCATGGGTGTCGTGAAGTTTGTCATTTCTGACTTCAGTAGCATGAAGGTGGCTTTGGAGAAGTTTTTTAAGGAGGTTTCCTTACTGGGGGGTGGGGGTGAGATGCAGATGTCAAGGGTGATTTGCTTATGGTCAGACCTGACCAATGAGGGGGTGACCACTGGTGTGGAGCATCTATCTCCCATGTTGGTAATGACCAGGTCTAGGATATTAGAGCCCCTGGTGGGACAATGGATTAGTTGATCCAGGGTGTTGGAATTTATGAATTCCAAGAACCGTTGGGAAAAGGAGTTGGTGCCCGAGTAATTTTCCCAGTTAATGGCAGGGTAGTTGAAATCACCCAGTTTTAGGGTGTTTGGTTGTATCCTAATATTTTCCAGTATGTTTAGAAAGGTGTAGTGAGAATCTTGGGGCATGGTGGGGGATCTGTAGCAAGCTACAATTTGGATTGCAGTCTTACCTAGTGTTAGTGGCACCTGGCGAATTTCAGATGCATTGTGTTGGGCAACTAGCTTGTAGGTGTGAATATCCTTGGTGAATATGGACACTCCTCCACCTTTAGTGTTTCAGTCTTGGTTTTGTGGCCGAAAAGTGTGGTAAGAGTTGTATGCTTGAATTGCAGGGGTGCTGTCTGGAGCCTTGAACCAGGTCACAGTTACTGCACAAAACTGTGTTTAGGTTCATAGATTAGTACTAGGCTAATTGCCCTTATGGGCCATTTTAATCCTTGCCAATTAGCCCCTGTTAGGCACCTGTGCTGAGTTATACACCAGTGATTTATATGAGCACCTGTACAGTTGAGACTGTTGTGCCTGATAGAACCAAAGTAATATCTTCAAGGAAAAACAAACCTGCCTGGTGGGCAACTGCCGTTAATAGGCTATACAATAGGAAAAATAAATTGCTGTCTAATAGTAGGAAGAAACTGTCTCAAAACTGGAAACACTCACTCCTCAAATTAAACCAGCAAATAAGTTTCCTAGTGAAGTCCTCCAAAGCTAACCAGGATAACCACAAGGCGTTCTTTAGTTACATCTGTAGTCTCAAAGATAATACCCAGATTTGCATTGAACTCGTAGTTAAATGTACTACATATACCAAACCTCTGGATACAGCAAACCTGCTGGCTGACAGGTTCAGTGAGACCTTTACTTCCCTGTCACATGTACCCCAAAGCATCCCCAACACCTGTCCCCCATCTAGTATCTCCAAGGAGCAGGTGTTAAATCCCCTCTTCAAGGCCAAAATACAGCCACTATAGGACCAAACATCCTGGGCTGTGTTCTGCATGGGTTAAAACACGAATTAGCATTTTGATTGCACACACTTTTCAGTCACAGCCTAAGCACTGGCTTTGTTACAGTGGAATCAAAAACTACCTTCATTCCTTTGCACAAAACCCTGAGAACTATAGACCCTTTCTGCAAGGCCATGGAATGAATAGTCATGGACCTTACTAACAAACATTGAGGAAATCTCCAAACGCTCAACCCCACTCAGTTTAGCTTTGTCGAGGGGAGATCATGCCTGTTAAACTTGGACTTAAAGACAAGTCACCAAATCCCTAGATGAGGGCAGATCTGTGCATATGGCCTACCTAGACTTAGGCAAGGCCTTTGACACAATCTCTACTCGGGCGTCATTGATAAACTCAGCCAGCTGAGTATCAACCCATATATTGTCAGGTGGGTTGCAAACTGGCTCATTGATAGAACTTGTATGATCAAAATCGGGGATGTCACCCCCTCCACCAGACCCATAACCAGTAATGTTTCATAGGGATCTGTTCTGGAACCCCTGCTGTTCGGAATCTACTTTTCTGAAGTACAGGCTAAAACTGAAGGACTTTGCTTGACAAAGTTTGCTGATGACTGCAAACTGGGAGCAATCATTGAAACCCCTAGCAATGTCAACATCCTTCAGGAATGTCTTGGGCAGACTAATGACTGGGGCCAAAGTCACAGTCTTAAACTTAATGCAAAAAATGCATTATCATCCCGTTCGGCAAAGGTGATGTTCTTGCAGACTAACTCATTGATAGCAATACCCTAAGTACACAGTCAGTTGTGAGAGATCTGGGCACACAGGTTGACAGCAACCTTAACTTAGATCACCATGTCTCCACAGTGGTAAGAAGGGCATTTTATATTGCAGATCTTATAAGTAAGGACATCGCCTCCAGAAAAAAAGAGATCATAACACCCTGTACTCTTCCCTCATCATGCCAGTAATAGAGTACAACCGCTGCCTTTCATATGTTCCTTTTCAAACACCTGCAGCAATTGGAGAGACCACAAAGGTTCCTTAGAAAGAAAATTCAGGGTCTTCAAGATCTGTTTTACACGGACAGACTGAAATCTTTGTCACTCTACTTTGTGTCATACAGACTGCTCAGATGTGACCTGCACCTTGCATGTAGAGCAATCTCTTACCCAGGTTTAATGGAATTGCTGCACATTTGCAAGTCAGATGGCGCACAAGTTGTGATGGAGTGTTTCCATCTGTGCCAGGGAAAGCGGGGAAGTGCATGTGTAAAATATGCCAGCATTATCATACCGATTTGTACAGATGCTTGTGTTAGAAATGTAGCAACAGTGTTATAACTGTGTGTGTGTTTGAACAGGGAATTCCTGAAGGGAAGAGTGATGATCTGATGTTAATCTTCATTCATTCATTACTGATGGGCTCTGAACCGATCCTCAGTTCCGACTCTGCCACTTTGCCAAGCTCGTGTCAGCCAAAAAGCTCTCATGTTAAGATTACCCATAGTGCCTCTCTCCCCATTACCTCGGATGTTTGTCGTGTACTGACTAGGACATGTCAAGCCTTTCACACTCAGCTGAGTGGTTTTGCTTGTTGTTAAAACTTTTTGTTGTTGAATCTTTGTCATTTGTACTATACTACCTCTCGGTCCCCATTTTTCTGGTAAAGTGCCTCACTTTTCCTCCCCTTTACTGTTTTTTTTTTTTTTCTGGTATTCCTTCCTACCATTGTTGATAGCTCCTGCCCTTTACCCTCTGTGGTATTCTTGGGATACCATTGTTGGTACCCTTTTCTTTTTCTCTTTCTCTATATTTTCAAAAAAAATTGTTTTGATTGCTGTATTGTTGTATACTTTTGTAGGTTTTTGTTATGGGTTTTGCAGGTGTAGTGGCCATGTTTTCTGAGTGGTTATGGTGGACAAGAAAGGGAGCACTGGGTTCAAACTTGCGACAAGTGTGCCCGTAAAATGCCAAATTCAGACGCACATTGTTGTGTTTATTGTTTGAATGTGCCTCATCTGACTGTTTAGTCACCTTGTAATATTTGTGCGGGCTTTAGTACTCGTACTCTCAATGAGAGACGCAACAAACTCATTCTTGAAGGACTACTCAAATCCCCTTTCTCGGAGGCTCTTTCTGCTTCAGAGGGATGTTCATCGTGTTTCACTGTTGCAGTCATTACATTTGTGTAATCTGCTGGCAGGTTGCCATCAGTCGGCCTGAGTAACAAAGTCTTGGGTCCTGCATCGGTTGCTGTCTCCTCTTCCATGACGTCAGGTCATCAGGGGTATAAGACATGCAGCCAACCCCATTTTATTCTGTCTTAATTGCCGTGCGGTGCCCGAAGCAGAAGCAGTTCGCAAGTGCCAGTCGACCGACTCCTGAAATTTTCACATTCGAGTTTCAGAACCGAAGTCTTCAACTAAAGCTAAGTACCCCGTTGGGAAAACTTTTTCTTGCTCCTTATCGATGTCAGTAAAAGTTAATAATTGCATTAGTTGTGGGAATCAAATACCTCATAATGATTTTCATTTATACTGTATTCCTTGCCTAGGCCCTGATCATAACATACCTTGCTGTCGGTTTTGTGCTAGATGTAATAATCGCACTCTTAAGCGTCGGTATATTTTTGCTTCTAAATATTTTGGATCCAGATTTAATTACCCTGAAATGTCATCGGTTAGCAATCCGACTACCGGAGTTCACAAAAAAACGCAAAGAAAAAGACAAGAGAGAGACCGTCAAGGTCCAAAACTGACAACACTTCTCCTAAGCCAGTCGCCGGTTCACCGGTACTCAGTGAGGCACTTTCGCAGCCCCTGATACCCGCTACTTTTGAGTCGCAGGCCTCTACCAAGACACATGCGGAGTCCGGTATGCTGCGAGATTCTCAGAGTATTGAACCTGCGGATGTCTCTCCCTTGGATGGGTCTGGAGCCGCTGAACAGGCACCGGCTTCTGAGGGTGTTTTCAGGCCTCAACGTTTTTATATAAAATCGATGCCAGCCTCAAAAACAAAATCAAAAGCATCTTCTGTCTAAAAAACCGACGCATGAGCCACATGCTCAGGCCCCTGTGCCTAAAAAAACTGATGATCAAAATGGCTGAGGACTTAATTACCTTGATCAGGGGTTCCCAACCCCCCCCCCCCCTTGCTAAGAGGCCTAGGCAAGAAACTGATTATGAATCTTCAGATCAGGTTTCCATTTCTTCTGATACCTCTTCTGATCAGGAATTTTCTATTCCACCCTATGAGGATTCTGATACAGAAGAATCCATCCCATCTGCATCTCCTCCTGAGGATTATTCTTTTGGAGAAACCTTGCATACTTTAAGGGAACATTTTCATTGGGAGAGTCAGGATTTCTCAGAAACAAAAAAGAGGCTTAGGGATTTCCTCCTTCCTCAGCATAGGCCTTTGGCAATACCTCCTGTATTAGACATTGTTGATGATGTGTTTTCGGAATCAAGCATGACTCCTGATTCCCTACCTCCGGCTCCTAGTAAGCCAGACCGATATTACAGGGTTCCTGACTCCCACAAATTTCTATTCAAAAATCCTGCTGCTGATCCTGAGACTATCTCACAGGGTCCCAAAGGTGTTAAGGCCTCTACAGCCAAAAATCCTAGCCCCTCTGATAGAGATTCCAGGGCGCTGGATAGATGAGGAAAGAAGGTTTATACGTCTGCAGCCTTGGCAGTTAGGGTCTTAAACTGCCAGTTTCATATGCTTAATTATCAACAGCATGTTATGGGCTTATTGAAACAGAAAATTATGTTGATTTCTGATTGTGTGGAAAATAAAGAATTACAGGAATTATTGCGTTCAGCAGAACAGGTTGGAAAGCGTACTTTGCAATGTTGTTTTGATTCCCTGGAGGCATCCTGCAGGGCCACAGTTACTGGATCTGTGATTAGAAGGCATGCCTGGCTCAAGGAGCAAAATCTGCCTGATCATGTTAAAGCTAAATTGTTGGATGCCCCTTTGCAGCATGATACTCTGTTTGGTAATAAGGCAGAAGAGGTTTTAAAGAAAATGGAAGACCAAGCTAAATCTATGCAAACTGTAAAAGATTTCTTACAAGTGCAGCCACCCAGGTTCAGTAGGCACTGGCCTACTAAAAATTGGCCCTTTCCTGTGTCCAACAGAGCCTCTCAAGGCAAATCCAGGTGCTCAAAAGGCTCTAGATACCAATCACAGGGTTCTTTACAGGTCAAAGCAATGGGATGCCTCCACTTCCAAATCTGGAGGAAACAAGCACAACCTTTCAGTAAGCAGTCTTAATGACTTCCCTCTACCTTTACCAAGCACTTATCTTTTGGCAGCCCCCTTGGGGGGAAAATTAGCACTTCATGCTCAAAATTGGCAGTTAATTACCCAGGACAAGTGGGTATTAAACATAGTATCCCAGGGGTACAGATTTAATTTCCATACTTTGCCAATTCCAAACGGTTGGCCAGATCTCCCACAAAATCAATGGGCAGAGGCTCAAAAACAAGTTATGTCCCTCATGGATAATGGGGGCTATTCAACCAGTACCAGAAAAGGAAAGGACAATGTTTTTTTCAAGACTTTTCCTGGTAACCAGAAAAGACAATGCCTGGCGTCCAATTCTGGACTTATCGATTTTGAACACGTTATTGGACATTCCAAAATTCAAAATGCTGACTTTACAACAGCTACTGCCTATGCTGGGCAGGAACGCTTGGTTAGTGACTCTAGACTTAAGAGGCATACCTGCATATCCCAGTAAGGGAATCGTGCAGAAGATACCTCTGCTACAAAGCAGGTTTTTTGCATTACCAATTCTCTGCATTGCCCTTTGGCTTATCTACTGCACCCAGGGTCTTTACAAAGTGCCTGGCACCAGTAATTGCATTCTCCAGACGAAGCATACAAATTTATCCTTATCTGGATGACTGTCTCATTCAAGCAGAGAACAAGGACACTTCAACATCTGGCATTTGTAAAAAGGCTTTTAACATGCCTAGGGTACACAATAAATGAAAAGATATCCCAACTGGTACCCTCACAAATAATTACATTCCTGGGTGCAAGAGACAACTGACAACATACTTCAAACAGATGGCAGACTAAACAGTTATCTGCAAGACAAGTTCTGCAGGCTTTGGGGTTCATGGCATCCTGCATTCTACTAATTCCATATGCAAGGCTGCATATGAAGAAACTTCAGTGGTACCTAAAAAGTTTATGGAGTCAGCATTGTCACAGTCTGGAAACAATGATTCCTCTCATTCCCTGCCTACAACAGGAGTTCCTTTGGTGGGTAGAGATGTCACCAAAACAAGGGACTGTCATTCACTCTGCCCCCTGCCACCCAAACCCTAACTACAGATGCATCAGACTATACTGGGGGGGGGGGGCAACTGCCGGGGGGATGCATTCAGGGCAAATGGAGCCCAAAACAAATGCATCTGCATATCAACCAGAAAGAGGTGCTAGCTGTTTAGAATGTCCTGAGAGCCTTCAAGGACTTACTTCATCTAGGACAACTACTGATAAAGATGGACAACACCACGGTTATGTGGTACATAAACAAGCAGGGGGGGTACACATTCCTATCCCCTTTGCAGACTAACCATGGCATTGTGGAACACAGCTTTGACTTACCAAGTACATCTTCAAGCTCATTTCCTGCCAGGAAAACAAACCACTCTGGCAGACGACCTAAGCAGAAATCTTATGGACCCGCACAAGTGGAAACTGGATCCACAAATCTTCAGCATGGTAATACAGAAATGGGGGAGCCCAGACATGGATCTATTTGCCTCTCCCCAAAACTATCAACTGGACAAATTCTGCACAAGGACTTATCACAGACAAGCATGGAAAGTGGATGCCCTATCCTCAGTTTATGCCTTTCCCCCTTTGGCCTCTTCTTTCCAAGGACTTATTAAAGGTCAGACAGAAAAAAACAAAAATGATCCTGATTGCTCCGGACTGGCCTCACCAGCACTGGTACCCAATTCTAAGGAATATGTCTCAACTCCCTCCTTGGTACTTGTTTCAAATACCTCATCTACTGTCCCAGCAGAACAATCAAATTCTGCACACTTCGCTCCAAACTGTGAACCTTGCAGCCTGGCTGATCATTTAATTATTCAAACACCTGTCAGTAAATCTGTGATGGATGTCATTTTGGAAGCCAGAAGGCCTAGTACTAGAAAATCTTATGCTGATAAATGGAAGAGATTCTGTGTTTGTAACCAAGCACAAGGAACGGATACAGCAAAGCCAAATATCCCTCAGATTTTACAATATTTGACTGAGATGCTTAACAAGGGCCTATCTTTTTCTTCAATAAAAATCCATGCCTCTGCCATCTCGGCCCATTACAACACGGAGCCTCCCCTCTTTTCTCATCCTCTGCTTAAACAGTATCTTAGAGGGACCAAAAATTTAAGGCCTCCCAGAAGATCACCAACTCCTGCTTGGGACCTCAATTTTGTGCTGGAAAAACTCACCCTGCCTCCTTTTGAACCAGCAGCTACTGCAGATATAATTTTTTTATCTTGGAAAGTGGCTTTCCTATTGGCAATCACTTCAGCAAGAAGGGTTTCAGAACTACAGGCTCTCATGGCTGTGGAGTCGTTTATTACATACATTTTACCCGGACAGGGTGTCCCTCAGGACCAATCCTTCTTTTATGCCTAAGGTGGTATCCAGTGTGGCTCTTAACCAAGCAATTCACCTGCCAACTTTTTACCCAAATCCGCAGAACAAGGGGGAGTGGATTCTGCATTCATTGGATGTACACAGGCAACTAAGATTCTGCTTAAACAGAACCAAATCTCTAAGACCATCTGAGCAACTACTGGTGGCATTTGCTGCAGGATCAGAGGGGAAGGCTATATCAAAGCAGTCTGTTTCTAAGTGGATAAGCCACTGCATTAGTTTCTGCTACTTGCACCATGGTAAACCTGTGCCCAAGGGGATCAGATCACATTCCACCAGGGCTGCCTCTACCTCAGCAGCTTTTCTCAGAGGAGTTCCAACCAAAGACATTCTAGAAGCTGCTTCTTGGAGCTTGGTTCATACCTTCACAAAGCATTATCATTTGCCTCTCTTCAAATCCAGGGCAGGCTTTGCCACTGCAGTTCTGCAGGGCCTTTTAGCCGCTCCTAATGCTATCTAGTTCCATCCTCCCATCCATAGCCTTGGGAGTCTACCCAAATGTAATGACTGCAACAGTGAAACACGAAGAACATAGTACAGTTGTGATCACTTAGCATAAATGTAGATGTTTGAGTGTATTCACTGTTGCAGTCCTGATTACCCACCTGCCAGCCCCCTTTCTATACCTTTTCTTTCCTTCACTACACTCAAAAGCCTTTGTGGTGTATTTGCTTTTAGTTGAAGGTAAACTTTGTTTTCTAAAATGCATTTATATATTTACAGTTATATATTTTTGCTCCCCATTTGGGGGGCACCTGACATCTGGGGCAAGAAAAACTGAATAAAATGGCGTCGGCTGCATGTTTTATACCCCTGACGACCTGATGTCATGGGAAGAGGAGACTGCAACCGATGCAGGACCCAACTTTGTTATTCAGACCGACTGAGGGCAACCTGCCAGCAGATTACCCAAATGTAATGAGTGCAACAGTGAATACACACTATCATCTACATTTATGGTACGTGTACACAACTGTACTTTCTCCCCCTCCCAGAAAAGATAAGAGGAGGAGCCATTCGGTTCCCTCTTCTCCTAAAGATCTAGAATCTAAATCTTTATAGCCTAGACCAAAAGTACCAAAATTGTCTTCAGTTCCCTCGGCTTCAGGGCTTAAAACCCCTTCCTCGGTGCTGACGGTGGAACTGACCCTAATTATGACTGCTAAACTCCCTCCTTCTATATCGGCACTGGGACTTGAGTCCCCTACTTCGGTGCAGACTACTGAACCGAAGTCTGAGACCTTTTCAGTACCGACTACCACAGCTCAGATTACCATGGTACTTACCATGACTCCACCTGTCCAGATCCATCCTTCGACCCAAACAATAGAGTCTGCAATTCCGGTCATATCCCCTCACCGTACAGCATTTTCTACAGGTCCATCGACCTCTGTGTGGAAGGGAGAACCCATACTATGGACCAGATATTCCCCATTGATGAATCCATTCTCAGGACAGCCATATAGCTGCTTTTTGGAACATCCCGACACCCCATCGGGGATATCCACCAAATCCTCCAGGAGCCTATCCGAACTACACATGGGTCAGACTTGTGGATCAACTCTTGATGACTGGAGGTTGCCTTCCTTAGTAAACCCTCTATACCTTTTGGAGCAGAGGAGTTCTCACCACAGACTCAATCTTGTACTCCTCCTTTGATCTCTCTGGGTCTGAAGCCCTTGGCTCCGATGCCTTTTCCAGTTCCAGCTGTCATGGTTCCAGCAGCATCCTCATCTGTTGCACCGATGATCTCCCTATGGACATGGACTCCTTTGGAGCTGAGCCATCCTTTGGGTAATGACTGGCCCATCACCATCAAGGGTCCTAGCCCGGCGCCGATTTTTTTGTACTGCACTGTGTGCTACGGCCCCGATGGCCATGGCAGCTCCAAGTCCCCTCGAGGTTCCTCCTCCTGTTAGCAGGTCTGTTGGAGCGAGATTCGACCCCGGTTCCGAGGTTGTTCCTTTCTGTTCTGAGCTCTCATCAGTCGGACCTGCTTTTCAGGTGATGGAAAGGGCGCTGGCCTTTGCAGGCACTCAGCTGGCCCCACAGGCATTGGACCACCATATGTACATTCCTCCTAATCCTCAGTCAACAGTCTGCCAGTTCAGGACACAGGGTACAGGAGCCGTAAGAAACCCTCCCGGGTCCTCTTCAGGAGCCCCCGCTGAGGAGGTTCCGAGGAAGAGAACATGCAAGAGGAAGCATGTAGACTCCCCGGAAGTCTCTCATGGAAGACAGAGTATGATGAAGGGGAAGGGTCCCCATAATCTCCTCCTGAAGATGTCTCCTTCAGAGACATCCTTGAAATTTTGAAATCGTGAGGAGACAAAGTCATCAAACCCATCCCACAAGGAGTCTGTGTTCTTGTAGGCCTTCCGTGCCCGGCCCTCTACCGCGTGGATGACCCCACCTGCCGACGAGCTTGTCTGGCTCATCGTGCAGCGCTGCTGGAATAAGCTTGACTCCATTGAGCCTATCCCCCAGAGACGGGATAAATTCTTTTGTCCCCCCGAAGATGGCCCTGATTGGTCTAAAAGATTGCCTGTGGACGCTATGGTGGTGTCGGCGGCAACGAAGAAAGAGACCATCGAGGAGAGCCATACTCTTCATTCCCCAAATAAGGAGTCCCAGGCATTGGACAGACTAGGGAAGTGGACGTTCACCTCTTTGACCTTTACCATTTGGTCATTGAATTATCTGGCACATTTCACTAGGCTCCAGAGAGAGATGTCCTCACAGAGCTCTCTGGAACACTAGAAGGAGCTCTATCTGATGAGGTCTGGGATAAGGTGGCCTCACTGCTTGCAACCCTTGAATCCATCTCTAGCTCCTCCATGAGGTTGGTCTCCCATGCAACCGAAGGGGCGGCAAGATCGGCGGGTGTGAGACTGGATGCACCTCTGCGACTTCTTGGACCCTTTCAAGGCTTCCTTCCCCGACCGTCGAGCCTTCCTCCCTTTTCGGATCCAAAGTGAAAAACATGCTAACCATGTGTGAGCTGGATGGTAAGACCCTGTCTGCCGTAGGTGTCCGTTTTTCCAATCCCAAAGGATACTTCTCTAGGAATCAGAGGAGCGGGGAAATGTGGCACAAGAAGTCCCAGGGTCCTTTACGTGATGTACATGGTGAGCATACCCCACGGGGAAGAGGGGGTAACTCTTCCAGAAGACACCCCTTTTGGGGTGGGGGGATCCGCACAATCAGGGTTTCAGAGATTTTCTCTGGCCAGCCCTACCAGTGCTCCTGAAGAGCGGCCTGATTGCTTTGCTCTGGAAGCAGTCGGGGGACGTTTCCCGCTGCACCAACATGCCTGCAAAATATCACCTCAGACTCCTGGGTGCCGCAGATTTTTACCAGAGATTATCACATCCCCTTCAATCTTCACCCCAAATCTCCAAAACCTATTCCCGACGTCCCACCCATTCAAATGGAATCTGCAGCTCAATAGGTTCTAAAGCTGCTTCAAAAAAGTCATCCAAATAGTCCCACCAGACCAGATAGGATCTGGATTCTACTCCAGGTTATTTTTAGTGCCAAAAAAGGCAGGGGACTGGAGACCCATTTTGGACCTCGGTATCTTAAACAAGTTTAAGCAGACAAAGTTCCGGATGGTCATGGTTCAGTCTATCCTACCTTTCCTGGAAAAAGATGATTGGATGTGCTCTATAGATCTTCAGGATGCATATTGGTACATAAAGATGGACAAGCGATCCAGAAGATCCCTCTGCTTTTGCCTGGAAGCCAATCATTACCAGTTTCATGCACTGCTCTTTGGCCTCTCTACCACCCCCAAAGTGTTTACCAGTTGCATGGCAGTGGTAGCAGCTCACCTGATACTGCAGGGATTCTGGGTGTTTCCATATTTGGATAATTGGCTCTAACGCTCCCACCAAGCGTCTACTGATAATGGCACGAAAGTACACCCTACTACAGGCACAGCATTTAGGGATTTCTATAAATATGGAGAAGTCAGCTGACCCTGACCCAGCCCTTGGAATTCATAGGGGCAACTCCAAACAAACTATCTTGCACGGTCTCCCTTCCTCATCACAGATTGGAAAGACTGGCTTCTCAGATCCGAGCGATACTCCAAAGAGACAAGGTACCTGCTAGGGCAGTCCTTCAAATCTTGGGGTCAATGGCTTCAACAATAACAATTGTCCCACTAGCAAGACTACATATGAGAATACTTCACTGGCTCCTATTAACACAATGGTCAATGTTGACTCGCCCATTATCTTTCCAAATTCGTTCTATGCAAGAAGGACTTTGGTGGATGCAGCAAGACGTATCTCTATGGAGCTGACCCTTTTTGCCCTCGCAGCCCAAGGCCACAGTGACCACGGACGCTTCCCTGACCGGGGGTGGTGGCATTTTCAGGGACAAGACTGTCCAAGACACTTGGTCATCAGCAGAGGCCAATTTGCATATCAGTGTCCTGGAACTAAGGGCGGTGCTTCTAGCGTTGCAAGCATTCCACCATGCCCTCCCATCGGGCACTGTTGCTATTCAGACAGACATGTCAATGGTCTGGTACATCAACAAACAAGGGGGAACCAAATCCTATTCTCTGTGCTGGGAAGCCATGAGAATTTGGCAATGGGCAATAGCTTTCAAATGCTTTCTAATAGCAATGCACATTCCTGGGGATTCCAACGTGATTGCAGACAAGTTGAGCAAGTGCATTCTCCTACCTCACGAGTGGTCCTTCAGTCCTGCAGTGACGTTGATAATTTTTGATCGATGGGTCCAGCCTTACTGTGATTTGTTTGCATTGCCCATAAATCACAAGTGCAGAAGCTACTTTGCCCTAATCCACCCTCAGGGAAACCCCCGAGGGATGTGCTCACACACAATTGGCCCATGGGACTGCTCTACATTTTCCTCTGATAGCATTGATCCTGCATTTCTTGAAGAATGAAATTCAGTTGAGAAGCAAAGTAATCCTCATTGCTCCTTATTGGCCTCGACATGTTTGGTTCCCCTTCCTTTGGCATCATCTAGTATGGAAACCATGGATTCTGGATCCAACACCGGCATTACTGTCACATCCTCAAGGGATGATCTATCCAAACCTCTCCAGCCTCCAACTGACTGCTTGATTGCTCCACTTCCAATAATTGCCAGGCAAAAGAATCTTTCCTTATCTGTCTGCGACATTCTTCTGGCTTTTCATAAGCCTTCCACCAGAAAATTGTATTGTGATAAATGGAAGAGATTTAGTTTATGGGCACATGATAACATCGATCTTGGTTCAGCCTCAGTCCCCAATGTACTTCATTATCTCTTTGGCTTGTTACAATCCGGAGTAGCAGCTTCTACGGTTCGGGTTCACCTAGCTGCTATTTTCAATTTTCGCTATGGCTTCAGAGACACCACCTTGATTTCTCATCACCTCTGCAAAACATTTCTGAAAGGGGTTTCTCGCATCAGACCCCCATTAGAGCACCTGTTGAACCTTGGAATCTCACCCTCGTGTTACAGGCGCTAACTAAAGCTCTTTTTGAACCTGCAGCCAATTGTGACATGAAATTTCTTTCATGGAAGTCTCTCTTTCTGGTGGCTATCACTACAGCATGTAGGATATCTGAACTTCAGGCCTTATGTGTCAAATGTCCCCTCCTTAATTTTTCACAAGGACAGAGTATTGCTTCGGACTAATCCTTCATTCCTGCCCAAAGTAATTTCAGAGTTTACCATGAACCAGACTATCGACTTACCAGTGTTCTTCCCTAATTTTTGTAATAACTGGGAGTACTGTCTCCACTTACTGGATATACACAGACAACTACCTGGATAGAACAAAATTCTTTAGGAAATCCAACCAGCTTTTTATGTCGTCTTCTGGGCCTAAAACCAGAGAGTCCGTTTCCAAGATTACTTTGTCCAAATGGCTGAGAGATTCCATATGTGTTGCTTACCATCATAGTAAATTGTCCCTGCCTAACAAAATTAGAGCGCATTCAACTAGATCTGTGGCAACCTCTGTGGCCTTTCACTCTAGGGCTACCATGGATGATATTCATGCAGCAGCACAGTGGGCCTCTCCACATACCCTTATTAATCATTACAAATTAGATTTGGTCTCCAGGGGGAGAGCTGCCTTTGGCTCAATGGTGCTCAGGACTATTCTTCCATAGGGCCTTCCAGGAAACTAGGTAGCTAGGGACTCTGTTCCATCAGTAAGGAATGAATGAAGATTAACAACATCAGATAAAGAAGTTACGTCTTGCGTTCCATCTGTGTTGTTCATCATTCATTCATTACGTCCCTCCCACCATCCCCCTCCAGTAGGCTCCTGGAGTTTTTTGGATATGGTCCTTTATCTAGTTGAGGGTATTCTGAGCAGAAAAAGCTTCCGCTTTTACGTTCTTGTGCAAACTCAATCTGCGGTAATGGAGAGAGAGAGGCACTATGGGTGATCTTAACATGAGAGTTTTTTGGGTGACGCAAGCTTGGTACAGTGGCCAAGTTGGAACAGAGGATTGGTTCTGAGCCCATCAGTAAGGAATTAATGAATGAATGAAGATGAACAACACAGATGGAATGTTATGGTAAGACCTAACTTTTTTTTGAGGTTGGTCTGTGGCTTTCCGATGCTGCAGCAGATCTTAGTAAAGCTCTGTGTGTGTTTTGCCAGAGTCAGGTGATCAAGTTTGATGTCATTCCTTAACCAGCACTGAAAGAATGGAACTCGCACAGCAGTTTTTGTTTTCTTTGGAACCTGATATAAAAGATCTATGTCAGTTAGTTCATTTAGAAGCTATCTCCTTGCCTTGTGGAAGTAAGCATCTCCACATCCTATCTTGCCTTGCTGTATTAAGTTAACTAGGGGACAGTTATTCTTTAGACAGTCAGGAAATACAGTGAGATTAGTTAAGTATTGTGTTTCTGCATCTGTGTGAATCTGTCCAACTGTTTTTATTTCTCCTGTGATTGAACCTCTGGTGTTTGTTGTACTTAGTATTCTCATGTTTTCTGTTTTATTATTAAATATTTTTGTACATTTGTTTGTGGCTGGTCTTTTAGAAAACTCTTATAACATCTTTTGAGTACTTGTGTTTATTTTAGTGATGCCTTGGCCAATCTGAAAAGCCTGTCTGCTTTGGTTACACTGTCATTTATATTAGTATTGACTTTACTCAGTATAATTGGATATCCTTGTAAGAGCCTTAGAGTGGCTAACTGGTGGCAGCATGGTTACCTTGTAGTCTGAGCAGAGGGGGCACAGCTAGTAAATCTTTGTCAGCCTTTACCTGGAGTTTGTGTGAAAATCAAATACCTAGGTGTTGGTGTGTTAGCTGCTTGGAACTGGGATATCTGGAGAGTTCAGTCCCAGGTCTGGAGCATGTTCCCTGTGCTTTTGAGGAAAATTGTGCTTGATGCAGATAACTGTGTCTGAAAAGTACTGTGTAAATCCATTCCTGTTTTTAGTGACCACCAGTGTCAGTGATGAGGATTGAGGCTCTTTGATTACTGGCCCAGGGTAGAGAGGCCGTCACACGGGTCACTCGCTCAGAGGACCTTAACTTGCTATGTGACATCAACAGAACTTGCTGGAGAGAGAGATTTGTTTCACAGAGGTTGCCCCACTTTTAGAACAAGTTTCCAATTCATGTTAAAGCCTCTCATTGGCCCTATTTAAGCGTAATTTGGACAATTGGATGGATAACCAGAAATTCACCCCAGGGGTTCCACCTGTGTCTCTCTTGGACAAGGGCAATAGGTACTGATTTTAGTGTCTGCTTGAACCAGACACCCTTGGGAACGCTGGTTGAACTTGGCTAGGCTTGTAAGAGCCATGGGACTGTTAGCCTAGTAACCTCCTATGATATACACATACTCCATGTGCCTTTTTAACTTCAAACTAACATAACTGAGCATGTACAAGCCTGTAGTTTAAAAAGCATAGGCTGGTGCTTATAAAATGTTTGTAGGCATATTAAATGTCTGTACCCTCATGTAGTTACATGTTTCATAACCATGCTAATGACTACATTTCAGCTGTATACTGTATTGTATAGTTGGTTTTATTTTGTATTGATCCTTTTTAGTAAAAAGTTTTTTTTTTTTTTTGGGGGGGGGGGGTGCCTCTCCTTTTTCCCCTCATGCTTTCCATACATCATCTGTACTAGATTACTCTTTTGCTCTCCAGTCTGTTGCTGTCATGACAGACCTCAACATTAACCTCTATGGGATCTCCTCTCTCCAGAGAAAATTTGCCTCATTGGTGACTCCCTGTCACACTGAATGGAAGGCAAGGGAATGAGCAACATGTGAATGTCTGGCATCCAGGCAGTCATGAAGGGAAATTCAGTAGTCTGTGTTCTAATACTGACTCTTGGTTCTTCTGCCATGCAAGGCCCACAATCAGCTTGATTCTTAGTCTTTAGATCATCCCTAGCCAATGGGCATCTGAGGACTGATGTCTGGACCTCCAGCTATAACAGAGATGCCCATCGACATCATCTTCACTTTTTTCTAGCTGCACAGTCCAGTGCACTGTTTCATTCTATTTAATGTTCGCAGTCTATTGGTCGGCTTGATTTTCCAGATTTCCTACAAACTGCTTTCAGATGTTTACTTTGTTGGTGAATTCTTTTAATTAAAGTTTTAAAGGGTCAAGAACTGAAGTGTGGGGTAGCAAATACTTCATAAAGACTTGCATTCCTTTTATTTGGGGCCCTCAGCACAACATTTCTAGTTGTCAGGATTGTGCTTGGTTTTGTTCCAAAAGCCTTAAGCATGGGGTTGAAGTTCTTCAGCCCACATGGAGTCCTTGGGCCCAACTCCACACGTCTTTGCATGCCTTCGAGTCGGGCAGTTCCTTGCCCAAGAAATGGAAAGATAAGAAAATGAGGGATATTGCAGATGACTGAGAACCTTCAGTGGTCAGGTCTTCAGAAAACGCCATGGGCTCTAATTGTTTGCAGGGCTGGAAACTACATGGTTGTGCCTCAGCTATCCAAATCAATCCCCAGTGAGGAGAGGGATTTATGATGGTGCTAACACCAGCCTTTGTGCTGCAGACACATGCCCTTGAAACACCAGTAGGTTCTATGATGCCTTCCCATGAGTGTATTTTGCTCTACCCACATCCCAATGAAGGGTAACATTAGCTGCTAGGTAGAGGACCCAATGTCCCTGGGCGTTCTGCTTTTTCACCACCATCAAGCCTCTGAGTGTTGATCACAGCAGACAGATGTGACCCCCCCCCCCCAAGGGGTGAGCCAGCATTGACTGCCCACTCATTTGCATCTTTTCCTGCAGGTTTATTCTGTTTCCTGCTTCTCTCATTGAGCCTAGTTCGTTTGGATTGAGTTAGTATTTATCCATTTGTGCCATGGAGTCAGCTTTGGTTTTTGTAGTAAATTGTCTTGGCTCTATTGAGGTTGTAGTACAGAAATGTTACTGTTTCATCTGTATGTTAAATGTAAGAACTTACCTTTATTTCCTGACAAAACTGTTTGCTGGAAGTCTCATTTAAGGAACAAGAATGCATGAACATTAAACTAGATGTCCTTGGAGAGTTATAAGTATTGTGTTCACTGAAGCTCAAAGAGGAACTGTAGAACAGGTAGTTAGTTTTCCTGTTCTCTTCTCCATCCTTGTTTTTCTAATTTTGTGCCATATGTTTGCTTATAGTCTGCTTGTATTGCTCTGTAAGAAACCCACTGTGTACGTTCTCTCTCAGAAATATTTTCTTAACTGTGCTATTTTAATTCAGTGGTTTTAAAGTTAGTCCTGATATAAAAGTTACTGTGTCTTTTTTAGATGTAGGCTGTTAAACATGACAGAAGTATCCACTGCCAAGAAAGAGAATTCCTTCTGTTTGTGCAAATGAAGAAAGGAAGATATATTCTCAAACTCTGGAAATGGTTATAAGGTCTCTTGAGAATTCTAAGGCTTTGGTTGAAGAAATTCCTAGACAGATGTATTCAATTTCTGTAGTAATTTTTTTTCCAGATTTTAGTCAAAAGCAGAAGCTGCTCACAAAGATGTGCTTTTCCCTGGCTAAATGTTACGTGGGAATTTATTTATTCATTTTAGTTTTTGTTTGCTTATGTGTGTATGTGTATATTTGGGTATTTGTTTTTTTTTTTGTTTTTTGTTTTGTTTTTTCCATCTACCTGAGCAAAAAAATGTCTGTTTTAGGGTGATAAAACATCATTTTGGAATTCAGGAGTTTTTTTCTTTGGATGTACTACTGCGAGTAGCTTCTTGAATTAGAGAAAACTAAAGAATGATATCTGTTTAATTACTTCTATAGGATGGTGGTGGTTAGTTTGTCATTTTCGCCCAGTACCTCATGAGAATGAGGAAGCTGTTCGATAAAGATGTTATGTCTTATGGCATTCTTTTGGTATTTTAAAGGTGATAAATACTTTTGCAGATCTGAACACCAGTTCAGATCTAATTCTCCTGGATTTACACCAGATTGTTTCAGAAACCGATGGATATGGAAAAAGAATTGATGTTGACAGAGAAACCAGTGTGGCTTTCTCTACATGTCATCAAAATATAAGCTGATGACGTTCCATCGAATTGAGTGTTGCCGATCGATTGCCAGTTGCTTTCTTCCAAAGGAGATCATAGCCAATGTGGTTTCTAAGTTTGAGGTTTGTTTTGAGTTTGTGTTCTATCCACAGTTGTTACTATGACATTGGTGCATGCAATTTCAGAGGGAATGGGGAGTATGCCAACTGCATAAGTAGTGCAAAAGGTAGCTTTTCCTCTTACAGAAAACATTTTCTTTTAATGACTTTGAACTCTGATTAGAGTTTTCAAGTTGGAAGTTTTAGGTGAAG
This sequence comes from Protopterus annectens, assembly GCF_019279795.1. NCBI lineage: Eukaryota > Metazoa > Chordata > Ceratodontiformes > Protopteridae > Protopterus > Protopterus annectens. Next base: position 1,174,019,516 of record NC_056727.1, read on the forward strand.
TAGCCAAGGTGTGTAATTCTTTCATAAAAAAATCATGGTTCTAGCATATTCACTCAAGTTGTAACTTTTTCTGTTAAAATTAACCATACCGACTTGTGACTGTCATTACTCCGAGCAAGTAATCAAGGAGCTTCAATCCTCTCCGGTGAGGGACAGCTACTGGGAGTAAAAATGGATACACACCACATTTTCAGATGCAGCTGTCTGCACCAATCACAGTTTCCCTTGAGAGCACACGGGGGAAAAACACTCCCGTCCTGGGGCTGGGTTTCCCCCTCTCACTTGGCCCCAAGCAAGACTCCACACTGACGACGTTGGAGCTCAGTGTCCCTGTTCCAAGTAATTGAGAGACACACACACACACACACACACACACACACACACACACACACACACACACACACACACACACACACTTGGAAATTTGATTTTCACAAACACCTGGGAAAGTCTGGCACAGACTCACCAACTCTGCTCCCTGTGCCTAGACTATAGGGTAATTATGCTGCCACCAGTCAGCTACTCTAAAGCTCATACAAGGGTACCCAATTATGTTGGTTAAAATTAGTGCTAATACAAATGGTAGAGTTTGACCAATGCAGCAAGGCTTTCAGGAGTGGCCACAGTGTCTGTAAAGTAAGCATAAGGACTCTCAAGATGTTAAACGTTTTCTCTAAAATACCAGCCACAATGAAAGGTATAGAAATATTTAATAATAAGTAATAAAATAGAAAACATGAAAATACTGAATATCTAGTTGCAATAAACACCTAGCCCTTGTTTTCCCAGACATTATTTTGTCTCTGGCTGCAATCAGATCTGTAAGATAAAAATCTTTATGGCCTAAACAAACCAATTTAATTTTCAACTTATTTTTCAAATTTAGCTAGACTGAGATTAACCACTTCCCTTCCACAATTCTCTATTAAAACATATACATTTAATCAGTTATAATGGTACTTGCTGACATACATGTATATCTTTTCTGCCTAGCAGGACCCACTGTTGCATATTTAACACAAGCCTCTGTACAAATCAGTGCGATAGTCAGATGAGACAAAATTCTTTACAAAACCCCAGCGCATATGTTAAACATACACTGCCCTACTCTCCCTTGCAGAGATGGCACTACCTCATATCATCACACATACAAAGTTGCATTTCATGATGCCTGCAATTTTTCCTTGTGGTTGTAGCATCTGTGATGGAACATGCATTTTGGGTTTGAAGAACAGCCTTGCCTGACAGTGCAGTAGCAAAATTTAAGGCACTTCCTATTTCTTAAGTGTTCTTTATTGTTTCTATTCTGCTTTAATTAAGAATTTGAAAATAAAAAGACAAAGGAGTGAGATGTACATTTTTTATTACATTTAACTAAGTATTTTTGTGCTAATATCTGTTTTAAAGGCATTTAGATGTTTTTTCAGCCCTTTGCTTTTAAGGACGAGTGTTAATGGGCCAGACCAGTAGCAAATCTAGACCAGATGTGGATTGGGAGCTGCTGCTCACCAAACATGAATGCTACTAGCCATTCTGTAGTATGCAATCATACTTTCTGGTACAAGTGCCCCTTTTTACTTTTCATGTTCTGAATGTATAGAAATGAACATATGGAGCTGTAAACCTTGTTTTATAAAAATCAAGTAAATGTAATATAAACATTAGAGATTGGATGGGAAATGGGAAATTCACCCCAGAGATCACTTCTGTGGCTCTTCTTGACAGGGGCACAGGAAAATAATTTTCTTGGGTGGCGAAAGCCAGGGTACATTTTTTGGCTAGACTTATATAGGCCCTAGGGCCAATAGCCTAGTACCTACCTATGAACCAATGAAAGATATTGAAGATATACATAATACTAGATATTAATTTTAGCCAGAGGTGGTAATTCTTGAGTGCCCTCTCCACTTTTTTCCCTTCTCAGTCCTATCTGCCTTACACCATCTAGATTATTTTTTTTTGCCTCCACACTTTATCCTACCCTTCAGCCTTTCCTCCATCATTTTAACACCCTAACTGGTCAAAACTGCAGTGAAATTAAAGTAAGTGGGGGTGGCACTGGGCCCCAGAGGCCATGAGATTCTAGATGCTCCGAAGTGCATTTTAGAAACTTTTTCTAGCCTTTTGATCCAGTAATGGCATGAACAAAAATCATGACTAAGGAGAGAAATTCAGTTTTGTTTCTTTCAAGGGAAAAAAGTTGTATCCATTGCTTCTTTTTCAAATTTGACGAGCAGTATTTTACAATAAAATGTGAAGACAAATGCTTGTCTGCATAAATCATATATGAGCATAATGCCTACCTCCCTGCCCCCAAAACAAAAATATAGCCACCATCAATATACCTCTCTTGTACTATATTGGGAAGAAAGTAAAAAAAAATAAGTGCCATTAAGATAGAATTCAAACGTTTTGTCATACATACAAGACAGCATGCTTTCTCACCTCATCCCAGAAGTCGGTCACTGCCTGTGTCCCCTTCTGTTGTCCATCTGGGTCAAACTGATGGCCTCATGAACATATTTTATCTTAATGCTGTCAGGCATTATACAGAACATGCCTCCTTACCCACAGAAGATAGCAACGTGCATCTATGTTTGAGATGAAAGTGAAACAGTGGCCACCATAATGTATTTCAACTTTTTGATCCTAGACAGGACACTCCCTTCCTCTAGCCAGGCTATAGCAACTTTTTGTACAGATATCTGAGGGCTTATTCTGAGAAGATTTAAGCAAATAATGACCCCACTCTTTCAACATCCACATAAACCTTAGCAACCTTCTGTGCACTTCTAAGCATGGCTGGTTTTAGATTAGATGAGGGGCAGGGCAGAGGTTAAAGATGAGAACCACATATTGATTTGTCAGAATCCCTTTATTTGGGGGTGAAGAGGCTACCAAGCCCCAAGAATCTTTGTAGATCCAGGTGTTCATTGATGCATTTTCTGCCTTGAAAGGTATTTGCTTTACTGCTATCCAGAAGTGTGCCTCCAATAACGTGTCAAAAAACTATGATTTTTTTCCATGTAATTATATATCTGTGTGTGTGTGTGTGTATATATATATATATATGTATATATATATATGTATATATATATATATATATATATATATATATATATATATATATACACATATATTTGTTTAGATAGAACCTTTGTAGCTGCTGTTGCTGTCCCTGCCCTTACATTCTAGCTATATGATTTGCCAGGAATAGTTTATGGCCCTGGTAGGTCACTGTATGTCCACTAAGTCAGCAGTACTTCATGAATCTGCAGGATATTGTGATGTGACTTTCACTGTGTATTCAGTGAGAAGGCAGTATCTGACAGTATGTGTAGTCACGTGGCTACCCCCATTCCTACAGACTAAACCAAAATAGCTCCACCTATGGTACAATGCTCAGCATTTACGTCAATAATATGAATCTTTGTATGCAAAGTCTCTCTCAAAAAAAAAAAAACAAAGCATTACAGATGAAAATCTGATACATCTAAGTAGAATGCAGATTGACAAAGAAAACTTAAGTCATTACTAAAAGTGCTGTGAAAAATTCAGCCAGTGTCTTTTTAGGGGGTTATGCCTCTTGCATCTCCCATCCCCCTTTACCTTCATATGCTACATCACAGTTTTATAGTCATGTAGAAGTCCGAATTTCTATGAACTGTGTTTTTCTGTAGTAGCACAGTTCATATCACACCTGCTGCACATACCTAATATGGGATATTACACAACTATTACCATGGACTACAGTTAGGCAAGGGCCTTCACACCGCCCCGTTATCAAGCCTGTTGAAATTAAGGAACATTGACACTCAAAACATACTAATGCACTCTTGTGTAGTAATCATTATAAAAGTCTAATGTAGCTTTTAAATCTATTTTAGAACAACATTATAGATGTTTAAGCTGAGTTATAAAACACTGCTTAATAAATACCCAAGCAAACGGCAACATAATTTTGGAACCTCTGACAGCCCAGCTTTAAAATATACTACAGTTGCAAAATATAGTAACAATACTTGGCCAAGTGATCACGGGGGCCATAAGATGCTTAGCCATATGTACTTTAAGTAGAAATATTTCAAAATTCTTGTCACCCTTTTCCTATACTAGATAATGCTCACCTTCCAAACTGAGCAAGGCTGTAAAATGAGTTGTATCTACTGACATATCTTGTCTATGGAGAGCATCAAATTGTTTTGTATTGGAGAGTGAATGAAGCCAAATTTGAAGTGGTGGTGGATGTTTAAGTGAACTAAACAGGACAAATGTGTTGATGATTTTCTGATGTTGGGCTATACATCGCGGCATTTGATAGCCAAGTGCCGCAATGCATTTTTAGACTTGTCTGTAATTTTGTTTGGAGTGTTTTTTAATAAAATGGTGCTTAAAGTTTTTAGTAAATCATTGCCCAAATTTAGCATTTGCTACTGTGATATGTTGGGATAATGTGTTGCATCTACATACTTTAATGGGGAACCTTCTTGGATGTGTGGTGGAGTCCCCATTAAAGTCTGCTTGTTGAAATACAACATGAAAATGCTCCCTAATGGGTAAAGGTGCTGTTAAGCAGTTTTTGCACCACAAGCAGTGGTGCAAAGTTAAGATTAGAAAACATTAAATTGCTTTAAATGAATTAGGCTCTGCCACCAGGACAGTACAGTTTATACATGTCCTGTCTCACTGCTCTGCATTAATCACATATTGCTGGTCCAGTGTAGTACAGGAATGCATTTAACCAAAATATGGATGTACACCAAAGATAACTTTTGTTCCAAAAATATTACATTGATAACTAATTATTTTATAAACGGTATGACAACAATACTTCTTGTGGTAGATGTGCTTGATACATGATTCTGAGAGAATTAGTTTAGATGAAAATAAAAAATATTTTGCAGAATAAGAGCTTAAATTATTTTCTAACAAAATTAATACTAACAGTGACTTTTTCAATTACATCTGAAATGGCAGGGACTCTTGAGCTGAATTCACTTATGCTCAACAAATTGTCCGATTTCAGTTTTACAAACCGGTCTAGCATCTGACTCCAAGTTGACTTTGTAAAATTCTTTCCCCTTTGTTTCTAGCTTGTGAATGAAAGCAAACGAGGCGACTTGCCTTATTAGAGGGAGAGCTCAGTAAATACTTTTGAGGCAAAAGGGCTAATCCACAGCCTGACCCTGTCCTTGGGGAATTTCAAAGGCTCCTTGCACATATGGGCCTGTAACACTGCAGTTCTCCTAGTTGGGGTAAGAAATGCTAAGAGAATGATCCTTCAGTATAAGTATTTGAGAGGGGCAGAAGCTTCTATCTGAATGGAATCGAGGTCAGTTTTTTTAGAATAAAGTTGAAGTCCCAAGGGAGGGTGAGGTTGCCCTGTTTTGTGGTTGGAGTTGCAATACCCCATCCAGAACGTTTTGTCCGACCTGTGACTTGTCAGAGGTAGGAGTAGAGGAAGACCTGCTGAAGTTGTTGGAAGGTATATGTTAGTGGAGGTTAATGAAAGGTCCTGCCTTAAAAAGATTACCCCCTTGTTAGGGTGATAAGTTATGTACTCTGTTTTGCTCATATAACATGTTTTTCATAGGGGAGGCTGAAAGAAAGGTGCATATGCAAGTGTTACATGTGCTCAGATGTGCTAGGCACATCAAGAATGTCACTTGTCAATCCCAGTTGCTCTTCATTTTGAAGACTAGCATGGGTCAGACGAAAGTATGTTACTTTTGTTGTCACGTGGTTTATTCTTATAGTACCCCCCCCCCCCCCCGTCATGAAGTTTTGAGTAATGATCCACCAATGAAGTACTTGCTGAGTAGATAAGTTGTATCCTGATGAAAGCGACTTTAGGAGAACACTACATTTTATTAGAAATTTGTCCTTGGATTTGATCAGATAAATTTTAATAATTGTCTAAATTATAATAGTAAATGATTGCAGAATATGTCAAGAATACCTTGACTGAGGCACTAGTGTAATTTTTATGGAATTTCTTCAGAGATGAAATGAGTTTTAGTGGCTTAAGTGTGGCGTTGGTAATTTTTTGTCAAGTTTTGAGCCATATTTTGTAATCAAGTAGCATTAAAAATAAATTTTCCTGCTTGTTTGTAAGTAGGTAGGGGCAGCATAAATCTGCTGTGATATTTCAGTCTAATCTGGCCACAGAGAGCACAGAGCTGTTAAGTGAATATGCTTAGCCATTGCTCACCAAATGTAGAATAGTGACTGAAAGCCAAGTTTTGCCGTTTTGAGAATTGTCTGTAATCGTATGTTTTGCAAAAGTTTTAGTGTCTACTTGGTGGAGTGTTGGATTGCACCAAGCTGGCAGGTAATTTAGTGTTCCCAGTCTTAATGACTGTGCAGAAACATTGTTTTACATCAGAAATTTACCCTTTAGTAACGGCTTTGCATGGCATTTATATTCTTGTACAGTGATGTCACTGTAACAAGCTTGTGTGCAAGCTTTAATGTGCCACAGAATATATATATACTTAGCAGTGAAGATTAATGAAGTTTATATTCAGATCTTATACTGTGCACAGACTACATAGAAAAAGTGTAATTCCAAATATCCATGAAAGCAGAACTGCTACTTGTATACTTTTAGCAGTTTTCCAAGAAAAGCTGTTCTTGCAAGATATGCATGTTGGTCCTGAGACTGTAGTCTGTACTGTTTACTCTATAAGAGCTTGCATGCGCTTCTGTGCCTCACTTTCTTTGCAGACCATAAGTTTGTCTCCCTGTTTCATGAAAGAAGAGGGTCTGTGAGTAAATTACTATACCCTTGTATGGTTATAGGAATGCAGGTTGCACTTGCATTGTACTCCAGTTTGATTTCTTGCAGAGCTCGCATGCTGGTTGCAGTGCCTGACGGTAGGAAGTTCTTATACGGCATAACAAAACTAGATTTCTATGGCCTGATGAAGCTGTCCTTTTAGCTGTGGGTGAGCTTTATGAATGAAATGTCATGTGTATTGTAAGACAGTGCCTCCTGTCTATCTTCTGATTATGTGAAGGTGACAGGACAGTACCTGGTCCTATACCATAACATCCAGTTAATTTTGTCTCCATTTATTTGCACTGAGTTATCTCTTGTCCCAGTGAATTGTCTGTGGGAGTAGAGTGTGGTTATTTAATATACTGGCATCAGTGGAGTGATAATAGTAACCACTGGCTACTAAGTATTTATTTGTCTCTTTCATTAAATATTTGTGTCCTTTTAATTAATGAAGACCTAATTTTAAAAGGTGAGTTATAGCAAAAGGGATTTGTATTGCTTATTTGCAATAGTTTATCTGTTATTTATACTGTACTACATAAAAATGCATTCTGTAAATGCTGGTTTAAGAAAATGCAACTTCAGGTCCACATTGATATAAAGCCCAAATATGGTGAAAAAGTAGTCACGAAAAAAAAAACACACAGATATTCATAGTGTTCAGTGCTGCAGTCATCACTAATGGGATTTCTGCTTGCTGGTGCCCAGTGTCTGGCCTAACTTCAGAGTTTTACCTTTCCCTTCTTGGCTTCAGCCAAATTTGTTCCACTTGAATGTCAGGATATTGATGGTGTGGAGCAACTGGCATAGGGTTTGCACCCCTTTTATACCATCTTTAGAGCATTATTGCAGTCTGTCCATTCATATGCTGCTCAGAGCATTGTCCATCTAATGTGCCAACCTGCTTTCAGGGAATTTGGATAAGAAACCATACAGGAGAATTTTTTTTTACCTTAGAAGTTATTCTACATTGAAAGAAGTCACAGGGAATGAAATTGCATAACTGATAATGTCCGTGAAACGAGTAATACAATTCTCTAAATTTTACATTATAACTCTGTTCAAGATGTAACATCCCCTTCTGTGACCTCTAAAAGTAACCTCAGCCTAGACTCCATCTCGTACCCTCATTTCGCTGACTTCTGCTGATATTGCAGGAAGGCAGTTTGTGACATTTATCTAAATCAAATTTGATGAAAGGGGCATGAGTCGGCCGTCAGTAATGTTTTTTCCTGATTAGCTGTCCCCACCTTCCCAGCTTTGGAATTAGCGTCTAAAAGGAGTGCTTTGCTTTGAATGTTAGTAGCTGTACAGTTTTTTTCTTAGACTTCCTCAAACTACAGGACTCTAGTGCAATGTAACATTTCATCTGAAGTTGTTAATCTTCTTCCTATTCATCACTGATGGGTTTGGTTCCGAGCTCTCGGAACCGAGTTGGCCTTATAACAAGCTTGTGTGCACCAAAAACTCTCGAGCTATGCTGCTACCCACAATGATCTCTGCGCAGTTACCTCACATCTCGTTTGTCGCACAGCCATATAGCAGCGTTTCACCGAGCTCTCCAGCCAAGTGCTTTTTTCAGATATATTTACTAATTTTGAAAAAGTTTCTCTTTTTATAATCTGTTGTTGATTTCTATATTGATTCAGCTCTATCCACAGGTATTTCTCTCTTACCATTGTTGGTAATTTCTTGGTATTTCTAACTTTCTACCCTTGTGGTATCTTGTTACCATTGTTGGCATTTCCTTTCTCTTTTCTTCATTTCCTCTCTTTCCTCACTCTTTCCCTTTTGTATGAGAGTGTGTGTTCTGGGATGTCTGAAAAGAAGAACGAGGTTTAAACACTGTTGTTCTTGCAGTGGTAAACTATCGAATAGTGACCTCCATGAAGAGTGCGTGTACTGTTTAGGGGTTCCGAATTTGTCGGCGAAATGCCAGTGTGATATTTGTGCTAGTTTCGGTCAACAGACGCTGAATGAACATCATAAACTGATTTTAAAGGGCCTCCTTGCTTCGCCTTTTTCGGAGGCTATTTCTGCGATGGAGGTCTCATCCCCTCCTCCTTTGGACAAGAAACATCCTCTATCGGACCACTCTTCACCGGCAGGTGACAGAGGTAAAAATTACAAGCACAAGGCCCATAAGTCGTCATCTGAACACCGATGTTCTTCGTGTTTCACTGTTGCAGTCATCACATTTGGGTTATCTGCTTGCAGTAGCCCTCAGTCGGCCTGATTATCAAAGTCTTGGGTCCTGCGTCGGTTGCTCTCATCTTCCATGACGTCAGGTAGTCAGTGGTATAAAGCAGGCAGCTGACACCATTACATCAGTCTTTCTTGCCGTGCGGTGCCCGAAGCAGCAGCAGTTCGCAAGTGCCAGTCTGCTGACTCCTGAAATTTTTGTTTTCGAGTTTCAGAACCGAAGTTTTCATCTAAGCTCAGTACCCCATTGGGGAAACATTTTCCTGCTCTAAACCAATGTCAATAAAAGTTAATTGTATTTCTCGTGGAAAGCAAATACCTCCAAGATTTTCATTCGTACTGCATTCCTTGCTTAGGCTCTGACCACAACGTACCTCGCTGTCGTTTTTGTGACTTATTTAAACAACTTACTATTCGTCTGTTTATTTATGCTACTAAATATTTTGGTACTCTGTTCAATTATCCAGATATAATCGGCTTCGGTAAGCCGCCCGACTACAGACATTCCGAAAAAACGCAAAGATAAAGACAGACCGCATAGGTCCAAAGCTGACGACTCTTCTAAGCTAGTCACCAGTTTGCCAGTACTCAGTGAGGTGCTTTCCCAGCCCCTGATACCCGCTACTTCAGACTCGCAGGCCTCTACTGAGACCCATTTGGAGTCGCCACGAGGTGCTTCAACAGTGGAACCTGTGGAAGTCTCTACCTTGAATGGGTCCGGAGCCGCTGTGCAGGCACCGGCTTCTGAGGGTGTATTCAGGCATACTGACTTGCATATTAAACCAACGCCATCTTCTTTAAGGCCTAAAACTCTATCCATTCCTAGAAAACCGATGCACAGACAGCATGGTCAGGCCTCTATGCCTAAAAAGCAAATAAGAGTGGCTGAAGACCTTATAACTCTAATCCGGGGAAGCCACCCTTCCCTCTCTGAGACCTAGGACTGAGATTCCTTATGATTCTTCTGATCAGGACTCTGAAATTTGTTTCCTCTGATGACCAGGATTTATCCTTATCTACCTATGAGGATTCTGATGCAGAGGACTCTGTTCCCTCTGCTTCCCCTCCAGAGGATTTCTCTTTTGGTGAAACCTTGTATACTCTTAGGGAGCATTGTCACTGGGAAAGCTAGGACTACTCTTGACTCTAAAAAGAGGCTTAGGGATTTTTACTCCTGTCCCAACACAGGCCTTTAGCTATCCCCCCTGTACTGGACATTGTGGATGCCTTTTCGGAATCTAGCTTGGCCCCTGAATCTCTATCTCCTGCTCCCAGAAAACCTGATAGATATTACAGGGTTCCTGACTCTCACAAGTTCCTCTCTAAACATCCTACTGCAGATCCTGAGACCATTTCACAGGAACCCAAGGACATTAAGGCTACTACTGCCCAAAATCCTACCCCATCTGATAGAGATTCCAGGGCGCTGGATAGATGGGGTAAGAAGGTATACACTTCTGCAACCTTGGCCATTAGGGCCTTAAACTGCCAGTTTCATATGATGAAGTATCAGCAGCATATTATTGGATTGCTTAAACAGAAAATTATGTTGATTCCTGACTGGGCTGAAAATAAAGACTTACAGGATTTAATGCATTTTGCCGAACAAGGTGGAAAACATACTTTGCAATGTGGTTTTGATTCATTAGAGGCATCTTGCAGGGCTGCTGTCAATGGCTCTGTACTTAGAAGGCATGCTTGGCTTAAGGAGCAATCTTTCCCAGAGCATGTTAAAGCTAAACTGCTGGATGCTCCCTTAAACCAAGACCACCTGTTTGGCAACAAAGCAGTAGTAGTACTTAAAAAGACAGAGGAAAAAACTAAATCTATGCAAACTGTTAAAGATTTCCTGCAAGTACAGCCTCCCAGATTTAGTAGGCATCGGCCCTCTAAAAAATTGGTCCTTTCCTGCCTCTTCCAGGCCTTCAGTCCAAACCCAGAACCAGCAGAACACCCAGGCTTCAGTCCCAAGGTACTCACAGGACTAAGCAGTGGGGGCTCCCACTTCTAAAGCTGGGACTGGTAAGACTCCCCCACCCCCAATGGTAAACTGTCTCAATGACTTAACTTTAAGTCTTCCAAGTCCTGTACAGATGACTGTTCCTTTAGAGGGAAAAATTGCCCTGCAGGCAAAAAATTGGGAAGTCATTACCCAGGACAAATGGGTTTTAAATATGGTTTCCCAAGGATATAGATTCCACTTTCACTCTTTACCAACCCCAAGTCAGTGGGCAGAGGCTCTAAAGCAAATTCTCTGAAGCATCAGGGCTATTCAACCTGTTCCAGAAGAGGAAAGGCGACAGGGTTTTCTACTCAAGACTTTTCTTGGTGCCCAGAAAAGACAACTCTTGGTGTCCTATCCTGGACCTCTCTATCCTAAACACATTTTTGGTGATCCCAAAATTCAAGATGCTAACTCTTCACCAGCTGCTTCCAATGCTAGGCAAGGATGCCTGGTTGGCAACACTGGATTTAAAGGAAGCCCACCTGCACATCCCAATAAGGGAATCTTGCAGAAGATACCTACGCTTCAAAGCAGGCTACATGCACAATCAGTTCTCTGCACTGCCCTTTGGCTTATCTACTGCACCCAGGGTATTCACAAAGTGCCTAGCTCCAGTCGTTGCATTTTGCAGGCAAAGAAATATCCAAATATGTCCATACCTGGACGATTGTCTAATTCAGGCAGAAAGCCAGGACATACTATTGAATCATCTGGAGTTTGTAGAGAAATTGCTAACTTCTCTGGGGTACACCATAAACAAAATGAAATCACATCTTGTACCCTGCCAACAAATTGTAGTCCTGGGAGCAAGCTTGAACACAACTTCCCAGATGGCTTTCCTCACGCCAGAGAAGCAAGCTCATTTGACAGCCTACTTCAAACTACTGGCCACAAAGACCCAGCTATCTGCAAGGAAAATACTGCAAGCCCTGGGGTTCATGGCCTCCTGCATTCTCCTAATTCCATATGCAAGACTGCATATGAGGAAACAACAATGGTGTCAACATTCTCAGGATCTAGAAGCAATGATTCCTATCATACCTTGTCTACAGATAGTTCTTTTGGTGGGCAGAGGCCTGCCACCAGAACAAGGGACTGCCATTCACTCTACCCACTGCTGCCCAAACCCTAACAGCAGACTCATCAGACCATGCATGGGGGGCTATTTTGTCCGGGAAGTGCATTCAGTGCAAATGGAACCCAAGTCAAATGCACCTGCATATCGATCAGAAAGAAATGGTAGCTGTACAGAATGCTCTGACAGCCTTCAAGGACCACATTCTTCCAGGGCAGTTAATGGTAAAGACAGACAAACACCACTGTTATGTGGTACATAAACAAGCAGGGGGGAACCCACTCATACCCTCTCTGCAGACTAGCCATGGCTCTGTGGGAACACAGCCTTGAGCTACTAAGTGCACCTACAGGCTCAATTCCTGCCAGGAAAGCTAAACACACTGGCAGACGAACTAAGCTGAAATCTCATGGACCCACATGAGTGGAAACTGGAACCAAAGATATTCAACATGTTGACAAGCAAATGGCAGAGCCCAGATATAGACCTGTTTGCCTCCCCCCAGAACTACCAGTTTATGCCTTTCCCCCTCTGCCTCTCCTCTCCAAGGTACTACTAAAGGTCAAACAGGACAAACCAAGGACGATATTGATTGTACCAGACTGGCCACACCAACACTAGTACCCCCTTTTTCGCAGTGTCACTGCTGGCGCCATGGCACCTGCCTCAGACCCAGCAGGAGGGACAGATTATGCACCCACAGCTTCAAACCCTGAACCTGGCAGCCTGGCTAATTACCTGATCTCTCCATTACCATCCCTCAGTAAGCAAGTGTTGAATGTCATTGTGGAGGCAAGGAGGCCTAGTACTAGAAAATCCTATGCTGAAAAATGGAAAAGATTCTATTCCTGGAACCAAAATCAGGGGATGGGCACAGCAGCACCCAATTTACTTCAGATTCTTCAATACTTAACTGAGATGCTTCACAAGGGCCTTTCCTTTTCTTCCACTAAAATTCATGCCTCAGCCATTTCAGCTCATAACACAGAACCACCCCTCTTCTCTCATCCACTGCTGAAGCAGTTCCTCAGAGGGGCCCAAAACTTAAGACCACCCAGGAGAGCCCCTACTAAAGCCTGGGACCTTAACTTTGTATTGGAAAAACTCACTCTACCTCCTTTTAAGCCAGCTGCAAATGCAGAGTTGAAATTCCTTTCTTGGAAAACAGCCTTCCTTTTAGCCATCACTTCAGCAAGAAGAGTGTCTGAATTACAGGCCCTCATGGCAGTGGAGCCTTTCATTTTTCATGCGGACAAGGTGTCCCTCAGGACCAATCCCTCCTTCATGCCCAAGGTGGTATTCAGTGTGGCCCTTAATCAGTCCATTCATTTGCCAACCTTCCTTTCTAATCCACAGAACAAAGGGGAACAAATACTGCACTCCTTAGATGTGCACAGACAACTTTTATTTGGACAGGACTAAACTTTTCAGGAAATCTGAACAGCTGCTGGTTGCATTTGCTGCAGGGGCAGAGGGGAAGGCCATTTCAAAGCAAACCATTTCTAAATGGATAGGCCATTGCATTCATTTCTGTTATAAGCACCATGGAAAACCTACCCCACAGAGGATTAGACCACATTCAACCAGGGCTGCATCTACCTCTACAGCCTTTCTCAGAGGTGTCCCTACCAGGGACATCCTAGAAGCTGCTATCTGGAGTTCTTTTCATACCTTCACCAAGCATTACCATTTGCCCATTTTCTCTAAATCCAGAGCTGGCTTTGCCACTGCAGTCTTGCAGGGCCTTATAGCTGGTCCTAATGCTATGTAATTTCCTCCTCCCATCCTTACCTTTGTGAGTCTACCCAAATGTGATGACTGCAGCAGTGAAACGCGAAGAACATAGTACAGTTGTGTACACTTACCATGAATGTAGATGTTCGAGTGTATTCAGTGTTGCAGTCCTAGTTACTCTCCCTCCAGCCCCCTGACTTCTATTTGCTATACCTCTATTCTTGCTTTCTATGCTTAAAGCTTTTTGGTGTATTTGCTTTTTTGTTGGAGGTTTAACCTTGTATATATAATTGCTTCCCATTATGGGGTCATCTGACATCTGGGACAAGAAAAACTGATGTAATGGCGTCGGCCGCATGTTTTATACCCCTGACGTCATGGAAGGAAGGGACAGCAACCGACGCAGGACCCAAGACTTTGTTAATCAGGCCGACTGAGGGCTACCTGCAAGCAGATAACCTAAATGTAATGACTGCAACAGTGAATACACTCTAACATCTACATTTATGGTAAGTGTACACAACTGTACTTTTCTCTCCACAATAACTGCAAACTAGAGTGGTTTCTGCCATTGTTGGATTCATTTGCTGTGATCTTTGGCTTCCTGGTTAGTTGTTTGTTCTTTGATTGGAGGATTTCTTGGCTTTTTGTGGAAATATGGACACACACACAAAATAATTCCATTGTTGTTTTCATACAGTACACATGTATCTCTTCTTTTTAACAAATTTCATTCACTCCAGCATTATATAAATTGTTCAATTCCTGTCTTCCCTTAAACATCACTACTCATGAGCATTATTCTGAATGCACTGTTATCATTAATTCTGTTTATTTTTATGTACTTTGCTTCTTTCATTTTCATTCTTTTATATACTTTATAATAGTCAGTATTTCAGTTATGGTTCACTTAAATTTTGATTTTTTTTTTGTAGTGATTGTTTTCTAGCAACTAATAGCATTAAACTTGGGCCTTACTTTGTCTAGGCAATTCCAATCCTATTTCCCAGTTCAAAAGAATCATTTCTTTATCTTCCTGTACTCATCGATTCCTGATAGGAAAGGTAATCGCTAACCTGCAGTCTAAACTTCCTCTTGGCCTCATCCCATCCTATTACCCCCTACCCCACCCCAGTTATTTGCACCCAATTCATTGGTTCCTGTGCTAATTGTCTCCAGTAAATTCCAACCCCCTCAGCTATTTTTCTGTGCCCCTGCTTGCAATCATCCCTACTGGTAAAGTGTCCTTTCTCCATTCCCATGTTAGTTTTTAGAATATTTTCTGCATTCGTATTATTGTAATATTGTGCATGATATGGTTGTTCTCTTTAAGGACTTTCATTCAAAATCCTGTTATTTCTCAGATTCCCCTGTTTCATCATACATTTCCACTTGCGATTTATAGCCCTCTGGTTGAGCTCTGTATACGAGTCATAAATGGCATAGGGATGAAGTATCCCCTCAAAGAAGAAAATCCTAAACCATTTTGTTCTGTTGGAGTTATCGGTTTTATCCCACTTAACTCTTGCACTATTCCCCTCTCAAATACATTCCTTCAGCTCTGTAGTCATCCTCTGATTCTCTTGCACTATTCCCCTCTCAAATACATTCCTTCAGCTCTGTAGTCATCCTCTGATTGCCCTCTGGTTGATAAAAATAAGACTGAACTATATTAACAAAAAATTTAAGTTACTGAAACATTTTCACTTCTTCTATCATGTCCATATTCAAAATCCAAGAGCTTTGAGCTTCAGTTTTTGTATTTTTTTTTTGTTCATTCTCTTCCCAGTACTATAAGTGCTCTCTGCACTTGTTTTTTTGTCATTTTTAATGTATCTGCATTTATTTAAACTGTATTTGCCTTAATATTGCTACACACTCAAGTGTGCTACCTTGTACTGCATTTGAAGTGTTTTTGCTACTGTTCTAACTGCTTATCTGCAAAAAAAAACAAAAAAAAAACAAAAACGTAAGCTTGTCTCCCACCTTTTCTGTAACTAGTCTAGTCCAGATACAGGTTTGCTGTATCCAGGACTGTTTTGTAAGTTTGAGCCCCCCCAGATTTTTCTATGTTGGGGGGAAGCCTTCTGGCTTATCAGTGGGGAGTGGTAAGCACTAGGTAGCCTATCTACCATAAGAGGAGTGGTTTCTGGTCTAGAAATTGTAGTTTATTGGCCGTTTGGGCATTTCTTTCCATCCCTTTCAACTTTCTGGTTTAAAATCCTGTGTTTGCGCACTGTGCAGCGGTGTTCAGCTGAGGTAAAATATTACCGGTGCCAGAAAGTCTGCTCTTCAATTTTCCACTTAGAATGAGCTTGTTCTTTTACTTCTTGCACTTCAATTAGCTTAATCGGCTAGCACTTCAACAGGCTTTCGTAGCATTTACTGTAGCACACTTAGGAACAGCTAGTGCTGTTAGCATCTATGCAGTAACAGCAGCAGTACTTATTGGTTATGACCACCCCTCCTGGTATGATTGTAGGGCAATTTCCTTGCTTTCTCCTGCTAACCTGGTGCACTTGGTCATTCTGAGACAGTGTGGCAACTGTCTAATGTACACAGACAACCCTCTTCTCTGACCTCCCAACACTCATACCTGTGAGAGATGCACTTATATCACCAAACTGGAACCAGTGCATGCTGCAGCCAAGACCGGACTAGCTGGTCAAGAGGAGGTGGTCATCACCTGCAACTCACTACATAGAACACACAGCCCTCCAAAACACCAACCATCACAACCCACAAATATAAAGATAAACCATACACCCACCTTCGTGGAGGCTCTCTATAAAAATGTACCCAAACAGAAGAGACCCCCCCCCCCGAGACAGAAACGTGCTCTACCACCACAACACAACGCCAACCCCAGAACACACAGCTCACCACCACAGTGTGCCCCTTAACCCAACCCCTTAAGGCAAAACACTTTGCCCAATGTACTTATCATAGGAGACTCGATTGTGAGGCACACTGATATCCCACTCACTAGGTTGAACAAAGAGAAGGTGACATTCAGTTGTCTATCAGGGCCAGGATCCATCACATAACACATGCACTCAAGTCACTCCACAAGTACAAATATGCCTCAGTCATTTTCCACGTGGGTGTGAATGACCTGAGACGTACCTCCCTGGACTGCATAAAAAGAGATGTGATGGAACCCTCGGATTATGTGTCCCAGGCAGGTATGACCCTAGCCCTGAGCAGTATTCTACAGTCACCCATAGTGATACCACAGTATGAGCAGAAAATGATTTATTCAACAATTGGCTAAGTTTCTGGTGTCATTCTAAGGAGATCCAGTATCTGCCTGTCTGGGATGACATGATCGACAGACCTCGATTCTTTGCCAGAGACTGCCTGCATCTGTCACCCCTGGGATTCTGGGTACTTCTCTAAGGCTCTTGCTACCCCTATAGTGCAGTTTTTAGCCAGTGTTCCAAAGACCAACATTCCACCATAGCAGCTACAAACAAATGCAGTCTGAGGGTCATGCTGCTCAGTGCTAGAAGTCTAAATCTCAAGATGCACTCGCTTGAAGCTCGCCTCAAAATGGAGAATGTCAGCATCTGTGCTGTAATGGAGACCTGGTTTAAAGAAGCAGAAAGCACCCCTGTGCTCCCAGGCTACAACTCATTCCAAATCTTTTGGCCCCAGAATACATTTGGAAGCTCCAAAGGTAGTGGTGTCTCCATATTCTTAAAGGCTATGCACACCTCTAGGCTGGTATCCCAGCGTAATGCATCAGAGATGCTTCAGATATAGCTAACACTGGGTAAGATGGTGCTACAAGTCATAGCCTGCTACAAAACCCCAAACATGTCCATAGACTCTCACTCTAAGTTCCTAAACACCCTGGAATCTATCCAGGTCAAACCCAATGCTCTCGTACTGGGTGACTTCAGCTACCATTCCATCAACTGGAAAAACTATTCAAGTACCAATGTACAGGCCCAACACTTTCTGGAATTTACCATTTCAAATGCCCTGGACTAGCTCATTCTGACCCCCACTAGAGGAAGCAACATCCTCGACCATGTGAGACCATTGCTGCACACCCGTAGTCAATTCCTCCCTGGTTAAATCTAACCACAAACTGATACCCCTCCCCCCCCCAAGGTGACCACCCTGAAAAACTTCTCTAAAGCTGACTTTGAGCTCCTAAAAACATTGGCTAACTTCTCAGCACCCATGCCAATGGAAAATAGCTGCATGACTGCCGAATCATACACCAATGCAGTGTACGAGCATGTACACAAATGTATGGACCTTGCCATACCAAGTAGAACTAAGACGTTCTCCTCCAAAAAAGGAACCCAATCTGGTGGTTCCCAGCCATCAGTAAACTCTGCAACAGAAGGAAGAAACTGTTGCAGAAAAAAATCAAGTCACAAGACTGGAAAAACTTCCCTTATCAGTCTCAAGAAAAAGCTGAGATCCCTTATCAAATCCTCTAAAGGCAGAATTGCGGCTGACAACTAAAACGACCACAAAGCCTTCTATAGCTATATCAAAAACCTCAAAGGCAATACCCAGATTTGCTCTGAGTTATCACACAATGGCACCTCTTATACTGGGCCAACAGATATAGCCGACATACTAGCCGACAGATTCAGTGGCAACTTTACCCCCTCCCCCCAAGGGCCCCATCACAGTACCAGAAGAAAGCCTGGTACCCACCATTTCTGCAGCACAGGTAAAAACTGCATTGTCCAAAGCCAAGAATTACAGCATCCATGGGACCTGATAATATCCCTGGCTGTGTCCTACATGAGCTCCAGAATTAACTGTCACCACATCTGTGTGCTCTGTTCAATCACAGCCTTACCTTAGGCTGTTTCCCTAATGAATGGTGCACTGCTACAGTCATCCCGCTCCATAAAGGGGGAGCAACTACAGACCCTGGAAACTATCACCCCATTAGCCTGATGAATCTGGTATGCAAAGCTATGGAGCGCATCATCATGGACTTGCTTAGCAAAGATATAGGCAATCTCCAAACTCTTGACCCCACACAGTTTAGGCTTTGTCAAGGGGAGATCCTGCCTGCTGAACCTGGTTGACTTCTTCGAAGCAGTCACCATGGCTGTGGATGAGGATAAGGTAAGTGCATACAGCCTATGTCGATCTGGCCAAGGCCTTTGATACCACTTCCCACTCGGGTGTCATTGATAAAGTTGCCAAACTAGGCAGCGATGCTTACATCACTAGGTGGGTTGCAAATTGGCTCACAGACAGGACCCACAGAGCGGAAGTTGTGGATTCTAAGTCAGACTGTCGACCAGTCATGAGTGGAGTCCCACAGGGCTCGGTCCTCGGCTCTTTCCTGTTTGGCATCTACTTCTCAGATATCCAGGCATCTACTTCTCAGATGTCCAGGCCAACACAGAAGGACTTTGGCTGACCAAGTTCACTTAACTGCAAGCTAGAAGTCATCAACTCCCCAAGTGATGCAGACGTCCTACAAAAGGGCCTCTCTGAGACCAATGACCATACCGCTTGACCTGGAAAGATCAAAAATTTGGACAAGGCCCATGAAAAATTGGTACAAATCTGTATTCTGATTAATGTAAAATTTGCATACATAATTATGTAACCCCACCCACTCCAATGGAATTATGGGGTACCAGCTTTCAAACAAACTGAAGAACAGACAACCAAAATATGGCACCAGAGTCCCCCTGCAGCCATTCCATTGTCCCATTATCTGGCTATTTCGCCCCATTTACCAGAAACACTAATGTGCGCATGCATACTGCTTTAACTCTACAATGATTATTTGGATTTTATTTTTTTACATTTTATAGCACAAGC
This sequence comes from Protopterus annectens, assembly GCF_019279795.1. Taxonomy (NCBI): domain Eukaryota; kingdom Metazoa; phylum Chordata; order Ceratodontiformes; family Protopteridae; genus Protopterus; species Protopterus annectens. The sequence goes on from NC_056727.1 coordinate 1,174,039,127, forward strand.
CCTAATAGATATCTGCTAAACAAAGCAGTACTGTCTCGCAATGAAAATAGACTTGGCAGTAAAACTTCTCTGCCCTTGAAATTCACATTAATTGAAACAGCATTGAATCTCACAACACATCCAAAGAAAATGCATCTTGCCTGTGGTGGATAAAGATTACGTTTGGGCTGTTTTCAAGTCATAGGCCCCTTGCACCCAAAACAAGAAACGTGCATTCTGTGATATACCTTCTGACTTTATTAAATTATATTCCTTGTATAATACAGCACACTTGTTAGACTTAAGTTAGAGCGCAATTTCAAATTTATTGTTTGAACATTTTTCCGGTAGGCAACAAAACAAAATGCATGAACTAATAATAACAAAACTGCCCAATTCAGAACATTTCCATCATAAATCTACTTCGACACACACACACACACACACGTGTGAAAATGTATGTATGTGTGTCTATATATATATATATATATATATATATATATATATATATATAATGTGTGTGTATATAAATAATGACAGTAATGTAAGCCCTAGGCAGCTTACGCAGCTTCTCGCAGTTTTGTTTGTTTTTTTTTGGGGGGGGGGGGGGGCAAACACCAGGGACACATTTTAAACATTGCCTGTATAATTTTGGAAAGTTGCTAGAATAAAATGTATTGCCACCATGCATTTCACTGCCAGGACTTGAACCCAGGACCCTGTGCAGTACAGTCAGGGCAGCATGCCACTATGCCAAATCAGCAGTTTCCTGAAAGGTAGGAAGACTGAAGCTTAAATTGCTATCATTTAGTGAATTCAGTTCTCCCTTCTCACCATAGCTCTCAACCTTTTAGCACAAAAAACCTGGACAAAGCCAGTAATGGAGGAATACAGCCCCAAAATGGGGATAAATTCCAAATGAACTTAGAAAGTTGCTAGAATAAAAGGTATTGTGTTACCATTTATTTTCTGAAGAATATGAAGTCTAAAATTCAAATGCCTGTCCTTATTTAGTGAATTCAGTCCTTCAGTGATTTGCCCCAAAAATCCAGAAAACCACAACTTTTATGAGGAACAGAACAAAATATGAGGCATAAATTCACAAGTGGTGGCTGCTAGGGACTTTAGGCTCTTTTTACACACACACACACACACACACACACACACACACACACACACACACACACATTCTCTCCAGTAGTTGCAGAAATCAGTTCACGAAAAATGCAAGCAAAAATAAGCACTAGAACCTTTGCAGAATAACTCGGTTCACAAGACAATGTTTTAAAATTAAGCAGATGTTCACAAATACCATAAAAGCAACCGGAAAATACCTAAATGTTTCAGTACAGTCATCCTTCGCGCTCACAAATCCATTCTAAGCACTAGAACCTTTGCAGAATAACTCTGTTAATGAGAAAATGCTTAAAAGCAAGCAGACATTCCACAAATACCTTAAAAGCAACAAGAAATAATTCAGTTCGAAAATACCTAAATGTTTTAGTGCAGTCATCCTTCGCTGTCCTTGCAGATCCATTCAAAGTTTCAAACAGTGAAGCAGCCAGCCGGAAATGCATGCAGGTGGGCCCTTGAGCTCATTTCCGACAGGCTGATGGAGCTGATGTCATCCTGCATGTGATGACATCAGCTCAAAAAGCAAAAGAAAAACAAAAGCTGGGAAAAAATTGGAAATGAAGGGGTGCCACTCAGGAATCGTGGCACCCCATTATTTGGACCCCAAAACTCTGTAAAAAACGAGTAATTCGGTACTGTTGGGGAGGTATGCCAATGACTGATGTTGGAACCATGGCCTGAAGTTTAATGCCAAAAATGTTATCCACTTTGGAAAAAACTCTGTTCCCACGAATTGCCATGTTGATGGGAGCCCACTGAACACTGAAGGGGCCATAAGAGATCTGGGCACCCACGCCACAGCCACTTCACCTTCGACCACCACATTGCCACTGTGGTCAGAAAGTCCTATGTGGCACATCTTATAACCAAAGATTTTGCATCCAGGATGAAAGAGGTCATCATCCCCTTCTACTCATCCCTCATTAGACCAATCATCAAATATAACGCCCTTTTGGCATGAACCTGACCAGACACCTACAACAGCTGAAGAGGCCACAAAAGTACCTCACTAAAAGGATCCTAGGCCTTAAACACATGTCCTACATGGACAGACTCAAGAAACGTCAGCTGTTCTCAGTCTCTTATTATCTGCTTAGAGGTGATCTCTACTTGAGTTACAAAGCCACATCCGACCCAGCCCTACTTGAACTGCTACACCTAAAGAAATCCCAATCCCCCGCGCCACATGCTCCAGAGATCACAGTCTCATTACCATAATTAACAGAACATGCTGGAGGGACAGGTTCATCTCCCAAAGACTGCCCATACACTGAAAAGCTTCCCATTCATGTCAAGCAGAGCACCTCGCTGGTCCTCTTCAAGAGAAATCTTAATGAGTGGATGGGTAACAATTTCACTCCAGGGTTCCTTCCAGTTGCCCTACTTGATAAGGGGCACTCTGAACTAATATTGGGTTGCACAGTGCCTGGGCAATTTTTTGGGGCTAGGCTTGTAAAGTCTCCAGGGCCATTAGCCTAGTACACACCTATGAACCTATGTATCCATAGATACTGTCACAGAATCCTTTTTACTCTGTACAGCTAAATAAGTATTTCTCCATAAGTATGGGTATTGCTGCACTAATTTGTGTATGGCTACGTAGTATACTTCTGCAGCCTTTAGTTTACCTTCATTGATTTTCTGTCCTAAAAATGAAACTCACTCAAAACACCGAAATGTCCTTTTCTGAATGTCAAGTACAAGATATCTGCAAGTAATGCAGATTTTTTTGTGCTTAGTTATATCCTTGAGTTTGCAAGTCTCCTATTTTTGTTGCCAATGGCTCTAAATATAAAGCAAATGAAAGAAGAGGACACTCTTACTTGGTTCCTCTGTTCAAACACTGCTTGTTGGCGAGACCCCCCCACACACACACACACACCTTAATTCTTGCTTTATGTCCTTCATTTATCCTCTGTATTAACCCTATTATTTTATCAGAAAATGCAAAAGCTTCTATCACCCTACTCATTAAAATCCCAGTTGACACTACTGAATGCTTTCTGTGCATTAAGACCTACCGACAATAGTGGCACTTTCTTAGTTTGCTTCCCATAATTGTCCAGTTAACATTGTCATACATGTGTTCCCCAACACAAAACCATTCTTTTAGGTAGTTTAGACATAAACACTTTATAATTATTTTAAAATTAAAATTGGTTTATATGAATCTGGGTCTGAGTGGTCTTTACCCTTTTTAGCAATACAGCCACCACACCTTTCTTCCAAGCTGCTGATACTGACCCCCTTTTTAAAATACAGGAAAGAAATGGTGGCATCTGCTAAGCACCTATCTGGTATCTCAACCTGCAGCCATAACAGTCTGCAGGCTTTGTGTAAAAGGTTAGTAAGGATAACTATTCAGAGACCAATCTTCCTTAGAATACAGATCTGCTTAAACTCCTTAACTGGATAGTTTCTTCCCTGGGAAAGAAGACTTTATTTTTGCAAAGTTTTGCTAAGTTAGCTGTAGATCTGGCATTCTGAACAGTTATCCTTATTCCTAAACTTTTTCCCTTTTAAAGTACTGTTAAAACTTTCCAGGTTTTTTCTCTCTTCCCTCCTAACTTCCAAACTTTCACAGAAATGCCATTTGTTCTTGGAGACTTCCCTGGTGATAGTCTTCATTTTCTCATCTCTTCATTTTGTAGCTGTTGATTCTTGAGCCTTCTCGTCTTCTATAAATATTCCATCTGTGCTTTTCTTGGTTCCCCATTTTTCCTCTTTGTGCAAATATTCGTAAAATTTCTGAAATATTGCTAATATTTCCATGGGGAATGTGGTCAGTTTTCTCATCTTAGGCTTTTTAAAATTGGTGACAGCCCTTTCTACTTTTTCCTAAATCATCATATTAAATGTTTTTCTGCTCTGGAGGTATCCAAGAATTCTTGCTTAACAGCTTCCTTTCTAAATTCATATGTATTACCCAAATGTGCCCTTATTTTCCCTTTAGCATTCTGCAGTTGCTCCTTGTCTTATTATAAGAGAATCCCCGTGTTCTGCAATACTTTTTTTATCCCCTCTAAATTCCATTTAAGTATTTCCATTTCTTTTTCTTTTTTCTATCATATTTTTAAAGTTCTCATTTTTGTTTTATCCCACTCACTAACTATCCCTTCTGAGGAAATTATCTTTCCCGATAACTCTAAATTATTTCCAGTACCCATAAATTAATCTTTCTAACAGGTAGCTAAGAAAGTGTTTTCGTCTTCGTTATCCTGCATCTTTCTTCGTGCATGATCTGAAATAGTCATTGAATGTGCTTCAAAGCTTTCAATTAAATATCCATACGCCTGTGAAATGTAATTTCTCTCCAGTCTGCGACAGTTACTGTACCTTGGGGAGTATGCAAGTTCTGTCTTAACTCCTACCGAATTTACTGTTTCTATACAAAATATTTATTTCTTCAGAAATCTGCCCTCTGTTGTTAGATATTTTCACTTGTAGGTCCCCAGTAAATCCTCAGTATTGCAAGCTAGTTTCTAGACCCCACTCAAATATTCCCTACTGGAAGTTTATTATTTCTCCCAGAATTGTCCTAAGCTCCATAATAGTAGATGTCCCATGTCATTGTTGCAGTATCCTTTACTCGGGGGATCCCCTGCAAGGGAAGCCCAAGGTCCGGCCTGTATACCAAAGCCTTAGGTTTTCAAGGACACTGTACGCCAGATGTATGCTCACTGCTCACAGTGTAGGGCATAAAAGTGATGTACAGCTCTACAGACCTCAGAACTTCTTTGCCGCCAGTCAGAACAATGTCTTTGATCATTGGTCTGAATGCTCCTTTGTTTGTGCTGGTTACCAAGCTGTTTTCAGGTAAATGCCTGTTTGGGGGGTGGGGGGGGGTTCTTTTTTTTTTTTTGATTTGCGAGCTTGCAGGTCATCCAGAAAAGGAAAATGTCAGTGTGGGAGCATCATGAGCTGTCTTATTTTTTTTTTTTTTTTTTTTTTTTTTTTGGCATGGGTGATGGGGTTTTGATACCTTTTAGGCACCTTTTTTCTGAGGATGTGCTTTGGGTTCTGCAGGAGGCCAGGAAATCCACTACCAGGAAATCCTCTATGCCCAAATAGGAGATTTCTGTTGGATGCCTTGCTCATAACCAGGATCCTCTTTCTGTGGAGACTTCCTCTGGCTCTCTTATTTGTGTGAATTGCTTCATGCTGTGTTGGTGTGTTCTTCCTGATCTCTAAAGCATTTCTTTTTGCTGCTCTTTCCATGGGAAAAGCTGCTGTTCTGTTAAGGCTCAATCTACCAGAGCTGTGGCCTCCTCTTGTGCTTTTTTGAAAGGCATGGATATCAGTTCTGTCCTTGAGGTTGCTACTTGGACCTCTGTCCATACCTTTACTAAGCATTGCAAATGAGATGTTTCTAGGATGAGAGCTGGCTTTGCCGGAATTGTCCTGTACGGTTTTCTTGAGGGCTTTTCTGGGCCGCCTTCTTCCCTGGTTTCTTTTTGAGCTTTTGTACTGTCCTTTGAGTAAAGAATACGGCAGTAGTGATGTGGAAGGACATAGTTGTATGAAATCTTACCATAACAGTAAATGCCCTTCTCTTCACTGTTGTATTTGCACCCTCCTCCTCTCCCTTTTCTCCTTTTTCGTTTTTCCTTCTGGATGCACATGTTCCTCCTCCTTGAACTATTAATTTCTGAGGTCTGTACATCTGTATGTCATCTTTATGCCCTATGCCATGAGCCATTAGTGAGGAGCATGTGTGTGATGTACAGCATCCTTGAAAACCTAAGGCTTTGGTATACTTGTTGGATGTTGGGCTACCCTTTGCAGGGGATTCCTTTTAGGTTTTACCTATCTGTGCTTTTTAGGTGCATTACAAGTTCAGCAAATCCCTATTACCATAAATCTACCGTTATCTTTTCTAATCTTTCACAATTGTAGCCCCTCTTGCAATCAATTACCTTTTTCCTTTGTCCCTGATAACCTGCTGAAGTCCTTTGTTTATAAATTCATAAGATCATTTCTAACCATATGTGTCATCCGTAATGTCATTTGTACCCTGCATTTAATCTAATTTGGTGTACTCCCTTCAAGGCCATTTGCATTTCATGTTAATATTGAGAAAACATCCATTTTGATAGAAAAGCTACAACTTTCACATATACCTAATAGTTCTTCTAAATGTGCTCTTCTAACTTGCATGCACACTTTAATGCTTGGCAAGTTGATCTTGTATACAGTTGCTGCTGGCCATCTCTGTTTGAAAGTTTGTCACATTTTCTGAGACTTTTTGCTTCAGTAAAAACAGTCATGAAAGAAAAAATAAGTGCATTTTAAAACCCCTGCCCCCCTTTAACTTACAACAAACCCACAGAACTATATTAATTTACTAAAAAGGAAATTACCCCAAATAGGCAGCTGCACCTACAGGCATTACATATCCTAAAGTTAAGTTTAGTCATGCTAAAAGTGCATGCAAGAGCCTGTGTTCTTACTTGCACAGACAAGTCTGTCTTTGTCCTTTTTCTGTGTGCCTCCTAGATATGAAGAACAAATTGCATTCTCTCTATCAACTAACTTTTAGCCTTAAGAAAAAGTGTCCTGGCTATCCTTAAATATAACTATGAACAATTTAGTTTATTTAATGCACTGAAGTATTAGGGCTGCTGGGAATCCAGCTTACCTGCAAGAGTATTTCCTCCCCACAGTTAAGTTTCATTTATTTTCATGGCAGTTCTCCTTTAAATACTAACTGTGTTTCTTGTACATACGACTTGAATCGCTTTGTTCAGTCCTTTTTTCATTAATTGTTTGCACCTGTAGACATCTCCAGATGATAGTATTTGATGATTTGGAAAAAAAAAAACAGCTAATGTCCTTACCATTTTAAGTGATTACTATTGAGATAATTCAGAGCACAACTTGTTAGACCTCTCGTGCTTTAATTGCCTGCACCTGTTCAGATGTTCACTGTTGCAGTCATCACATTTGGGTTATCTGCTTGCAGTAGCCCTCAGTCGGCCTGATTATCAAAGTCTTGGGTCCTGCGTCGGTTGCTGTCATCTCCCATGACGTCAGTTAGTCTGGGGTATAAAGCATGCAGCCGACGCCATTACATCAGTCTTTCTTGCCGTGCGGTGCCTGAAGCAGCAGCAGTTCGCAAGTGCCTGTCAGCAGACTCCTGAAATTTTCGTTTTCAAGTTTCAGAACTGAAGTCTTCAACTAAGCCAACTACCCCATTGGGGAAACTTTTTCTTGCTCTAAACAGATGTCAGTAAAAGTTAATTATATTTCTTGTGGAAAGCAAATACCTCATAAAGATTTTCATTCGTACTGCATTCCTTGCTTAGGCCCTGACCACGACGTACCTCTCTGCCGGTTTTGTGCCTTATTTAAACAATGAACTATTCATCGTCTGTTTATTTACGCTTCTAAATATTTTGGTACTCTGTTCAATTATCCAGATGTGGTTTCGGTAAGCCACCCGACTACCGACATTCTGAAAAAAACGCAAAGATAAAGACAGACCACATAGGTCCAAAGCTGCCGATGACGCTTCTCCTAAGCTAGTCACCAGTTCACCAGTACTCAGTGAGGCGCTTTCGCAGCCCCTGATGCCCGCTGCTTGAGATTTGCAGGCCTCTACTGAGACCTATTCAGAGTTGTATGCCGCGAGATGGTTCAACTGTGGAACCTGCGGCTGTCTCTACCTTGGATGGGTCTGGAGCTGTTCAGGCACCAGCTTCTGAGGGTGCATTCAGGCCTACTGACTTGCATATTAAACAGACGCCATCTTTTTCTTCAAGGCCTAAAACTCGATCCATGCCTAAAAAAAATGACTCCAAGGCTGCATGGTCAGGCGTCTGTGCCTAAAAAACAAATAAGAATGGCTGAAGACCTTATTACTCTAATCAGGGGAAGCCACCCTTCCCCTGTTTCACTGTTGCAGTCATTACATTTGGGTAATCTGCTGGCAGGTTGCCCTCAGTCGGCCTGAATTCCAAAGTCTTGGGTCCTGTGTCTGTTGTTGTCTCCTCTTCCATGATGTCAGGTCGTCAGGGGTATAAAACAAGCAGCCAACGCCATTTTCTTTAGTCTTTCTTGCCGTGCGGTGCCCGAAGCAGAAGCATTTTGCAAGTGCCGGTCGGCCGACTCATGAAATATTCAAATTTAAGTTTCAGAACCGAAGTCTTCACTAAAGCTAAGTACCCTGTTGGGGAGACTTTTTTCTTGCTCCATACCGATGTCAGAAAAAAATTAATAATTGTATTACTTGTGGGAAGCAAATACCTCATAAGGATTTCCATTTATACTGTATTCCTTGCCCTAGGCCCTGATCACAAGGTGCCTGGCTGTCAGATTTGTGCTAGATTTAACCAACGCACTATTAAGTGTCTGTATATTTTTGCCTCAAATTATTTTGGAAACAGATTTAACTACCCAGAAATGTCGTTGGATAGCAATCAGACTACCAGAGTACATAAACACAAAGAAAAGGACAGAGAGAGACAGTCGAGGTCCAAAACCGACAAAGCTTCTCCTAAGCCAGTCGCTGGTACTCAGTGAGGCGCTTTTGCAGTCCCTGATACCCGCTACTTTCGTGTCGCAGGCCCCTACTGACACCCATGTGGAGTCTGGCATGCCGCGAGATACTCATGTATTGGACCCATGGATTTATCTCCCTCGGATGGGTCCGGAGCCGCTGAGCAGGCACCGGCTTCTGAGGGTGTATTCAGACCTCAACATTTTTATATCAAACCGACGACAGCTGCAAAACCAAAGACAAAAGTAACTTCTGAAACTAAAAAAATGACCCATGAGCCACGTGCACAGGCCTCTATGCCCAAAAAACAGATGATCAAAATGGCTGAAGACCTTATTACCTTGATCAGGGGTTCCCATCCCCCTCCAGATCCCCCTCCAGATAAGAGGCCTAGGCAAGACACTGATTATGTATCTTCATATCAGGTTTCTATTTCTTCTGATTCTTCTTCTGATCAGGAATTATCTATACCACCCTATGAGGATTCTGATGCAGAGAAGTCTATACCATCTGCATCACCTCCTGAAGATTATTCATTTGGAGAAACCTTGCATACTTTGAGGGAGCATTTTCACTGGGAGAGTCAAGATTTCTCAGAATCAAAAGAGGCTCAGAGATTTCCTTCTCACTCAGCATAGGCCTTTTGCCATGCCCCCTGTTTTAGACATTATGGATGATGTGTTTTCGGAGTCAAGCTTGACCCCTGACTCCTTACCTCCGGCTCCCAGCAAGCCTGACAGATATTACAGGGTCCCTGACTCTCACAAATTTTTATTTAGAAACCCTGCTGCTGATCCTGAAACTATTTCACAGGGTCCAAAGGGAGTTAAGGCCTCAACAGCAAAAAATCCTACCCCCTCTGACAGAGATTCAAGGGCACTGGATAGATGGGCTAAAAAGGTTTATACATCTGCAACCTTGGCAATTAGGGCCTTAAACTGCCAGTTTCATATGCTCAAGTGTCAACATGTTATGGGATTGCTGAAACAGAAAATGTTGATTTCTGAATGTGCAGAAAATAAAGAATTGCAGGAATTATTGCATGCAGCTGAACAGGTTGGAAAGCATACTTAGAGGCCTCCTGCAGGGCCGCAGTCACTGGATCTGTGATTAGGAGGCATGCCTGGCTAAAGGAACAAATTTTGCCTGATCATGTTAAAGCTAAATTACTAGATGCACCTTTACAGCATGATACTCTGTTTGGTATTAAGGCAGAATAGGTTTTAAAGAAAATGGACGACAAAGCTAAGTCTATGCAAACTGTAAAAGACGACTTACAAGTGCAGCCACCAAGATTCAGTAGACACTGGCCTACAAAAAATTGGTCCTTTCCTGTGTCAGCCAGACCTCAAAGGGGCAAATCCAGATGCCCTAAGGGTTCCAGATACCAGGCACAAGATTCATACAGGTCAAACAACGGGGCGTTTCTACCTCCAAATATTGAGGAGATAAAACTCCAACCTACAGAAAACAGTCCCAATGACTTCCCTCTGCCTTCACCAAGCACTTATCTTTTGGCAGCACCCTTAGGGGGAAAATTAGCACTTTTTGCTCAAAATTGACAGTTAATAACCCAGGACAAGTAGGTGCTAAACATAGTATCACAGGGATACAGATTCCATTTCCATACTCTGCCAATGGCAAACGGTTGGCCAGATCTGTCAAAAAGTCAATGGGTGGAAGCACAGAAACAGGTTACGTCCCTCATGGATATGGGGGCCATTCAGCCAGTACCAGAACAGGAAAAAGGACAAGGTTTTTACTCGACTGTTCTTGGTACCCAGAAAGGACAATGCCTGGCGGCCAATACTGAATTTATCGATTTTGAACACATACCTGGCATTCCAAAATTCAAAATGCTGACTTTGCATCAGCTTCTGCCCATGCTGGGCAAGAATGCTTGGCTGGTGGCATTAGACCTAAAAGAGGCATACCTGCATGTCCCAATAAGGCAATCGTGCAGAAGATACCTCAGATTCAAGGCTGGCTTAATGCATTACCAATTCTCTGCACTTCCCTTTGGCTTATCTACTGCACCCAGGGTCTTTACAAAGTGTCTGGCACCAGTAATTGCATTTTGCAGACAAAGAAGTATGCAAATATATCCTTACTTGGATGACTGTCTCATTCAAGCAGAGAACAAGGACATTCTTCTTCAACATCTGGCATTTAAACAAACATAAATCGCAACTTTTACCCTCTCAAAAGATAACATTCCTGGGTGCAAGCTTGAATACAACTGCCCAGATGGCTTATCTCACGCCAGACAAGCAAAGGCAACTGACTACTTACTTCAAACTGATGGCAACAAAAACCCAGTTATCTGCAAGACAAATTCTGCAGGCTTTGGACTTCATGGCATCTTGCATCGTACTGATTCCATATGCAAGACTGTATATGAGGAAACTTCAATGGTACCTAAAAAGTTTATGCAGTCAACATTGTCACAGTCTGGAAACGGTGATTCCTCTCATTCCCTGCCTACAACAGGAGTTTTTATGGTGGGCAAAGGCATGTCACCAAAACATGGGATGGGCCTTCACTCTACCCCCTGCCAGCCAAACCTTAACAGACGCATCAGGTTATGCCTGGGGGGCCCACATGGCAGGAAGATGCATTCAGGGCATATGGACCCCAAAACAAATGCATCTACATATCAACCAGAAAGAGATGCTAGCTGTTCAAAATGCCCTGACAGCCTTCAAGGACTTACTTCATCCAGGACAACTACTGGTAAAGACGGACAACACCACGGTCATGTGGTGTATAAACAAGCTGGGGGGCACGCACTCATACCCCCTTTGCAGATTAGCCATGGCACTGTGGGACACAGCTTTGACTTACCAAATACATCTTCAAGCTCAGTTTCTGCCAGGAAAACAAGATACTCTGGCAGACGATTAAGCAGAAACCTTATGGATCCTCACGAGTGGAAACTAGGTCCACAAGTCTTCAGCATGATGGCAAAGAAATGGGGGTGCCCAGACATAGATCTATTTGCCTCTCCTCAAAATTATCAATTTAAAAGATTCTGCACAAGGACTTATCACAGACAAGCATGGAAAGTGGACACCCTATCCTTCAGTTGGAAACACCTATCAGTTTACGCCTTTCCTCCTCTGCCTCTTCTTCCCAAGGTCCTCCTAAAAGTCAGACAAGAGAAACCAATGATGATACTAATTGCCCCGAACTGGCCCCGCCAATACTGGTACCCAAGCCTAAGGAACTTGCCTCAATACCCAGCTTGGACCTTACCTCAAAGACCTCAACTACTGTCCCAACAAAACAATTGGATCCTGCACAATCAACTCCAGACACTGAACCTGGCAGCATGGCTGATCATGTAATTATACAAACAATACCTCTCAGTAAAGCTGTGATGGATGTCATTTTGGAAACCAGAAGGCCTAGTACTAGAACATCTTATGCTGATAAATGGAAGAGATTCTGTGCTTGGAATCGAGCACAAGGAACTGATAACAGCAGAACCAAATATTCCTCAGATATTACAATACATGACTGAGATGCTTAACAAAGGCCTATCTTTCTCATCAATTAAAATCCATGCCTCTGCCATTTCGGCTCATTACAATACAGAGCCACCAATCTTTTCTCATCCTTTACTAAAGCAGTATCTTAGAGGAGCCAAAAATGTAAGGCCTCGTAGAAGATCACCAGTACCTGCATGGGACCTCAATTATGTGTTGGTAAAGCTCACCCTGCCTCCATTATAACCAGCTGATATAAAGTTCTTATCATGGAAAACAGCTCTGCTACTAGCAATTACTTCAGCAAAAAGAGTCTCAGAGCTACAGGCCCTCATGGCTGTGGAGCCTTTTATCATATTTTGCCCAGACAGGGTGTCTCTGAGGACAAATCCAGCATTTATGCCTAAGGTGGTTTCCAGTGTGGCTCTTAACCAAACTATTCATTTGCCAACCTTTTATCCAAATCCGCAGAACAAGGGGGAGAGAATTCTGCATTCCTTGGACGTACACAGACAGCTAAGAGTCTACTTGAGCAGGACTAAAGCTCTAAGAAAAACGGAGCAATTACTAGTGATATATATGCTGCAGGATCAGAAGGAAAGGCGATTTCAAAGCTGACTATTTCAAAGTGGATAAGCCACTGCATTTGTTTCTGCTACTTACACCATGGTAAACCTCTGCCCAAGGGCATTAGGTTGTATTCCACCAGAGCTGCAGCTACTTCAGCAGCCTTTCTCAGAGGAGTACCAACCAAAGACATTCTAGAGGTTGCTACTTGGAGTTCAGTTCACACCTTTACACAAAGTATTATCATTTGCCTCTCTAAGTCCGGGACAGGCTTTGCCACTGCAGTTCTGCAGGGCCTTATAGCTGCACCTAATGCTGTTTAGCTCCAGCCTCCCAACCATACCTTTGGGATTCTACCCAAATGTAATAACTGCAACAGTGAAACATGAAGAACATAGTACAGTTGTGTACACTTACCATAAATGTAGATGTTCGAGTGTATTCACTGTTGCAGTCCAGGTTACCTTCCCGCCATCCACCTTTCTTTCTGGAGTTTATCTTTCCTTCTCTATCTTCTATAGCCTATTTGGTGTAATTGCTTGTAGATTAAGGTAAGGTTTATATTGATGCATGCATATATAGTTTTTATACATATATATTTTTGCTACCTTTTTGGGGGCACCTGACATCTGGGGCAAGAAAAACTAAAGAAAATGGCATTGGCTGCTTGTTTTATATCCCTGACGACCTGATGTCATGGAAGAGGAGACAGCAACTGACGCAGGACCCAAGACTTTGGAATTCAGGCCGACAGAGGGCAACCTGCCAGCAGATTACCCAAATGTAATGACTGCAACAGTGAATACACTCGAACATCTACATTTATGATAAGTATACACAACTTGCACTTTTCCTCTGATGACCAGGATTTACCCTGATCTACCTACGTGGATTCTGATGCACAGGACTCTATTTCCTCTGCTTCCCCTCCAGAGGATTTTTCTTTTGGTGAAACCTTGCATACTCTTAGGGCACATTTCCGCTGGGAAAGCCAGGATTACTCTGACTCTATAAAGAGACTTAGGGATTTCTTACTTCTGCCCCAACACAGGCCTTTAGCTTTCCCCCTGTACTGGACATTGTTGATGATGCCTTTTCGGAATCTAGCTTGGCCCCTGACTCTCTACCTCCTGCTCCCAGAAAACCTGATAGATATTACGGGATTCCGGACTCTCACAAGTTCCTCTTTAAAAATCCTACTGCGGATACTGAGACCATTCCACAGGGACCCAAGGGCATCAAGGCTACTACTGCCAAAAATCCTACCCCCTGTGATAGAGATTCCAGGGCACTGGATAGATGTGGTAAGAACGTATACACTTCTGCAACCTTGGCCCTTAGGGCCTTAAACTGCCAGTTTCATATGTTAAAGTATCAGCCACATATTATTGGATTGATTAAACAGAAAATGATTCCTGACTGTGCTTAAAATAAATATTTACAGGATTTAATGCATTCTGCTGAACAAGTTTGAAAACTGACTTGGCAATGTGGTTTTGATTCACTAGAGGCATCTTGTAGCGCTGCTGTCACCGGATCTGTACTTAGAAGGCATGCTTTGCTTAAGGAGCAATCTTTGCCAGATCATGTTAAAGCTAAATTGCTGGATGCTTCCTTAAACCAAGACCGCCTGTTTGGCAACAAAGCAGTAGTACTACTTAAAAAGATGGCGGAAAAAGCTAAATCTATGCAAACTGTTATTTCCTGCAAGTACAGCCTCCCAGATTTAGTAAGCACTGGTCCTCTAAAAATTGGTCCTTTCCTGCCTCTTCCAGGCCTTCTCAGTCCAAACCCAGAGCCAGCAGAACACCTCAGGCTTTAGTCCCAAGGTACTCACAGGACTAAGCAGTGGGGGGCTCCCACTTCCATAGCAGGGAGTGCTAAGACTCCCCCTATGGTAAACTGTCTCAATGACTTAACTTTAAATCTTCCAAGCCCTGCACAACTGACTGTTCATTTAGGGGGAAAGATTGCCCTGCAGGCAAAAAATTGGGAAGTCATTGCCCAGGACAAATGGGTTTTAAATATAGTGTTCCTAGGATACAGATTCCACTTTCTCTCCTTACCAACCCCAAACGGTTGGCCAGATCTACCCCCAAATCAGTGGGCAGAGGCTCAAAAGCAAATTCTCTCTCTCAAGTGTCAGGGCTATTCAGCCTGTTCCAGAAGAAGAAAGGGGACAAGGTTTCTACTCGAGACTTTTCATGATGGCCAGAAAAGACCACTCCTGGCACCCTATCCTGGATTTCTCTATCCTAAACACATTTTTGGTGATCCCAAAATTCAAGATGCTAACTCTTCACCAGCTGCTTCCTATGCCAAACAAGGATGCCTGGTTGGCAACACTGGATTTAAAGGAAGCCTACCTGCATATCCCAATAAGGGAAGCTTGCAGAAGATACCTACGCTTCAAAGCAGGCTACATGCACTATCAGTTCTCAGCACTACTCTTTGGCTTATCTATTGCGCCCAGGATATTCACAAAGTGCCTAGCTCCAGTCTATGCATTTTCCAGGCAAAGAAATATACAAATATATGCATACCTGGACGATTGTCTAATTCAGACAGAAAGCCAGGACATACTATTGAATAATCTGGCGTTTGTACAGAAATTGCTAACTTCTCTGGGGTACACCATAAACAAAAAGAAATCTTCATCTTGTACCCTGCCAACAAATTGTATTCCTGGGAGCTTGAACACAACTTCCCAGATGGACTTTCCTCACGCCAGAGAAACAAGTTCATTTGACATTCTACTTCAAACTACTGGCCACAAAGACCCAGCTATCTGCAAGGAAAATACTGCAAGCCCTGAGGTTCATGGCCTCTTGCATTCTCTTAATTCCATATGCAAGACTGCATATGAGGAAACTACAATGGTATCTAAAAAGCCTATGGTGTCAACATTCTCAGGATCTAGAAGCAATGATTCCTATTATACCTTGTCTACAGATAGTTCCTTTGGTGGGCAGAGGCCTGCCACCAAAACAAGGGACTGCCATTCTCTCTACCCCCTGCCGCCCAAACCCTAACAGACGCATCAGACTATGCATGGGGGGCTCACTTGGCAGGGAAGTGCATTCAGGGCAAATGGAACCAAAGTCAAATGCACCTGCACATCAATCAACAAGAAATGTTAGCTGTATATGCTCTGACAGCCTTCAAGGACCATATTCTTCCAGGGCAATTAATGGTAGATGGACGACACCACTGTTATGTGGTACATAAGCAGGGGGGAACCCACTCTTACCCTCTCTGCAGACTAGCCATGGCTCTGTGGAGCACTGTCTTGAGCTACCAAGTGCACCTACAGGCTTAATTCCTGCCAGGAAAGCTAAGTACACTGGCAGACGAACTAAGCAGAAATCTCATGGACCCACACGAGTGGAAACTGTAACCAAAGATATTCAGCATGTTGAGAAACAAATAGGGAGCCCGGATAGACCTGTTTGCCTCCCCACAGAACTACCAATTGGAAACATTCTGCACAAGGACTCCCCACAAACAAGCTTGGAAAGTGGATGCCCTGTCCTTCACCTGGAAAAACCTGTCCGTGTATGCCTCCCTCCCCCCTGCTTCTCCTCTCCAAGGTACTACTAAAGATCAAACCGGACAAACCAAGGACGATACTGATTGCACCAGACTGGCCACACCAACACTGGTACCCCTTTTTACGCAGTGTCACTGCTGGCACAATGGCACCTGCCTCAGATCCCTGCCCTGCTGTTCCAGCAGGAGGGCCAGATTCTGCACCCACAGCTTCAAACCTTGAACCTGGCAGCCTGGCTAATTAACCTGATTTCTCCGTTACCATCCCTCAGTAAGCAAGTGTTGGATGTCATTCTGGAGGCAAGGAGGCCTAGTACTAGAAAATCCTATGCTGAAAAATGGAAAAGATTCTGTTCCTGGAACCAAATTCTGGGGATGGGAACAGCAGCGCCCAATTTACCTCAAATTCTGCAATACTTAACTGAGATGCTTCACAAGGGCCTTTCCTTCTCCATCAAAAGTTATGCCTCAGCCATTTCAGCTCATTACAACACAGAACCACTCCTCTTCCCTCATCCATTGCTGAAGCAGTTCCTCAGAGGGGCCAAAAACTTAAGACCACCCAGGAGAGCCACTACTCCAGCCTGGGACCTTAACTTTGTATTGGAAAAACTCACTTTACCTTTTTTTGAGCCAGCTGCAACTGCAGAGTTGAAATTCCTTTCTTGGAAAACAGCCTTCCTTTTAGCCATCACTTCAGCAAGAAGGGTGTCTGAATTACAGGCCCTCATGGCAGTGGAGCCTTTCATCATTTTTCATGAGGACAGGGTGTCTCTCAGGACCAATCCCTCCTTCATGCCCAAGGTGGTATCCAGTGTAGCAATTAATCAGTCCATTCATTTGCCAACCTTCTTTTCTAATCCACAGAACAAAGGGGAACGTATACTGCATTCCTTAGACTTGCACAGACAACTTAGATTTTCTTTGGACAGGACTAAACCTCTCAGGAAATCTGAACAGCTGCTGGTTGCATTTGCTGAAGGGGCAGAGTGGAAGGCCATTTCAAAGCACACGATTTCTAAATGGATAGGTCATTGCATTCATTTCTGCTATAAGCACCATGGAAACCTTACCCCACAGGGGATTAGATCACTTTCAACCAGGGCTGCATCTGCCTGCAGCCTTTCTCAGAGGTGTCCCTACCAGGGACATCCTAGAAGCTGCTAGCTGGAGTTCTGTACATATCTTCACCAAGCATTACCATTTGCCAATTTTCTCTAAATCCAGACCTGGCTTTGCCACTGCAGTCTTGCAGGACCTTATAGCTGGTCCTAATGCTATCTGATTTCCTCCTCCCAGCCTTAGCTTTGGGATTCTACCCAAATGTGATGACTGCAACAGTGAAACGCGAAGAACATAGTACAGATGTGTACACTTACCATAAATGTAGATGTTAGTGTATTTACTGTTGCAGTCCTAGTTACCCTTCCTGCAGCCCCCTGACTTCTTTGGCTATACCTCTATTCTTGCTTACTATACTTAAAGCTTTTCGGTGTATTTGCTTTTTTGTTGGAGATGTAACCTTGTGTATATAATTAATTCCCATTATGGGGGGGCACCTGACGTCTGGGGCAAGAAAAACTGATGTAATGGCGTCGGCTGCATGCTTTATACCCCCCTGACTACCTGACGTCATGGAAGATGAGACTGCAGCTGATGCAGGACCCAAGACTTTGATAATCAGGCCGACTGAGGGCTACTGCAAGCAGATAACCCAAATGTGAATACACTCGAACATCTATATTTATGGTAAGTGTACACAACTGTACTTTCCTTGTCTTTAGCCACAAAAGTTGATGTCAAATATGGTCAGTTTACTTTTATACCTCAATAGCCCAAGATAACAGCATTATTGTGGTCTATTTTGTTTACACTATGCTGTACTTGTAGTATGCTTTCACTTGCATATTTAAACTAGGAAAGAGACCAGATATGTTTCTCTTATGAATTGCACAGCAGTTAGAACAGGGCATTTAATGTTAATTACTTCTGGACTGCGGGTGGAGATAGCAAAATTAAATATTTCAAGGCTTTACTTAAGCTCACGCAGACTGTGCCATATACTGCCATGATGGAAAGGTTCGTTTGTTTTTGCTTTCTTGCTGCTTGTATTGCTTCATTGTGTCCTGTTTTGTGCATTGTAGTGTATTTTCTTTATACGTTGATTTACTTGTAATCTGCTTTCAATTGCATTTTTAAATTAGGAAAGAGAGCTATCTCTTGTGAGAAGCACAGAAAATTTTCCCCACCCTCCCACTGTTGCGTTTTTAAAATAAACTGTCTCTCTAATTGGTTACCTCTTATGATAGTTTGACCACATACATACATCCCCTTCTCTTTCATCGGCTGTTAGTAGCACAAAATCATTTTGTGAAATCACTTCCCTTCAGCTATTTAAATTTATTGGCCATCCTGCTGTATTCCTTAGTCAGAATACTAACTGCCCACCCCATTCCAATTTATCTTGCTGTCTTAAAATGAGTGGCTCTCCCCTTAGATGATGAAGCTTAAGTTACATCCTCTTTCATGTCTAACTGCTTAGTGCACACTGCATCTCTTAGGATATTAACCCATTTTTTTCCATCTTACCTTATTTTAAAAACTGCAGTATCTAGTCCAAGACCATCAATTATTGGAGACCCCACATTCTGCCTCTCGGTAGTCATCTTGGAAGTTGTGATTATATTTCTCTTCTGATGAGAGGAGGTAGTACTGGTATGTGCAGTGGGTATTTATTTCTGACCGTCTGTGATTAGGCAGCATGAGACCTTCCTGACTGGTCTGGTTGCTGTTCAAGGCATCACCAGGAAAAGATTACAAGAAGCCTGCAGACCCCTGCATCATCTGGGGCAGTCAATCACCAAAAAGCCTGTGGCCTTTTTCTCATCTTGGGATCAGTGCTGCTGTTTTGCTTCTGGTGAGAGAAGCAGCAAAGGGGCATTGTATCCCAGCAGTGTGAAGCTGCAGTGAGGCCAGCACTACTAGTAGTCGCACAGTAGCCAGTCATGAGAATTCCCTCTTCTCATCATTCTTGACCAAGCTAATTTTCTCTTTTCAGTAAGTCCTGCTTGGATTAGCTGCTGTCTAACCTAACTTCAGAATATCTCCTTATACTTCAATAAGTCATTAAGGTCTGCTTTAGTAGCTTCCCCTCAAGTGTTTTGCAGTGCACTGAATAGTTGCAGACACCCTGAGTTGACATTTTTCCTTTAGAATCATCCTTGAAATTTCACTAGTACCTAGTTACCCACAGTGACAAGCACTTCCCCAAGAGTTGCAAACCAGATGCTCCTGACACTTAAGTATTCTCTCAGCAACTTTCTAATCAATAAATAGGTCTGTTGTCATGGATATGGACTTTCCCACTATCTCCATTACCAGCTTTGTGGACATCCTGAGGTAATGTAGGAACTAATGCGCGTTTACTAACAGCCAGCTAAAATTAAACTAAGGTATGTGAGGAATGTATTTACACAGTGTCACTTAAAGTAAAACTCTAACAAAAATGCAATCCTAGTGTTAATCAGGTTGTCAGTAGTACATATGCTGCACCCCCCACACCCAGTTCAAAGCAGACACATAGACCCACATTTGCTGAGGCACTTAAATGCAACCTTCCTAAGCCCCAAAAGACCTCCTAGATGAAGTAACATAACAAATACTCTCAGCAACCCTGAATGCACGCTTTAAAAACAGCACTCCCATTAACACATACAGCCACATTTCATGAAGCTTCTACTTCTAAGCCAATAAAGCAGGCCACCACACAATCTAAAATCCTGGTTATTGGAGACTTCATTGTGAGAGACACTGATATCCCTCTCTCCAGGCTGAGAAGAGCGAAAGTCATGGTCAGCTGCTTATCATGATGGCCAGAATTGACCACATTATGCATCCGTTTAGGTCACTGGACCACAAGTACCAGTATGACGCTTGTCATAATTCATGTTGGGTGTAAATGAACCAAGATGTACTTCCCTAGACTATATGGAGAGAGACACATGGAGCTCTCTGAATGTGTGTCCCAAGCTGGTATGAACCGAGCATTGAGCAGCATTTTACCTTCTCCAAGGATGATGCCACAATCCGCACAGAAGATGACTGACTTTAATTGGCTTAGTTTCTGGTGCCATTCTAAGGGGGGGTGCAGTATTTGTCAGCATGGAAGGAGATGGTCAACGGCACTGATTTGCCAGGGATGGTCTGCAATTCTCCCCATAAGGCTTTCAACCATTAGCTAAAACATCATCCTCCCCCATAGTGCTGTTTTAGCCAATGCCAAACTGAAAGTGCATCCGACATAGCAAATCAAAACCAAGAAAATCTAAAAGTGTTGCTGCTTAATACTAAAAGTCCCGACAATCTCTCCTCACCCTAGAAAATACTTTACATCTGTGCAGTCACTGAGACATGGTTTAAAGCAGCAGAGAGCATACTGGCAGTGCAAGTCTATAATGTTTTCCACACAGACCAGCTACTATACAAACGGGGACTAAATATGGAGGTGTCTCGATTTGCATCAAAAGTAAATGTATCGCAAGGCTGGTCAAACAGAATTGATGCACATGAGCTTCTCCATGTTAAAATCACTATAAACAATATCCAATACCACTTCCTTGCAAGTTATAGGTCCCTCTCTATGACCCAGGAAACCCATAACCTATATTTAAGCTTGTTGGAAATGCTCACCATCAAACCCAATACCATATTCATCAGTGGCCCCACTATTAACTGAAAATCATATACGACACAATGTACAGTCAGAGATTCCTGTATTTTGTAAATGCAGACTCCCTGGACAAGCGTGTCAAAATGCCTACTAGAAGTGCAAACATACCGGAGCCGATCCTCACTTGTATAGGAGATTGCTGCACACCCACTAGTATATAGTGCCTTCTCTGGTAAGGTCAGACCACAAAATGGTCTCTCTTAAAGTAAAAATAAAACCCAGAACCCCAGCTAACCTTGGAATGTTCAGTTATTACTCTTAAGGCTAACGTTCTATTATTCAGTGATAACTTCATAGGTTCATAGTTAGGTACAAGGCTATTGGCCCTAGGGCCTATATAAGCCTAGCCAAAAAGGTACCCTGGCTTTCGCCACCCAAGAAAATTATTTTCCTGTGCCCCTGTCAAGCAGAGCCACAGAAGTGATCCCCGGGGTGAATTTCCTATTTCTCATCCAATCATCAAAAGATTTTTCTTGAGTGCTAATGAGGAGCTCTGTTTGACAGAGATTGGTAGGCTGTTCCAGAGTATGGGAAGTCACTGGGACAGGAATCTATCCCTCCAGCATGTTCTGTTTATTGTGGTGACAAGGTTTAGGTCCCTAGAGCATGTAGCTCAGAGGGATTGGGATTTCTTTAAGTGGAGCATGTCCAACAGCTCTGGGTTTGACATAGCTTTGTATGTTAGGCAGAGATCCCCTCTTGAGTAGGCGATATGCAGCGGAGTAAAGCTGGATTTTTTTGAGACAGTCTGTGTAGGGCATCTGTTTGAGTCCAGTAATCCTCTTTGTGAGGTATTTCTGCGGCCTTTCCAGTTGTAGATGTCTTGTGAGGTAAATACCAAAAGGGGTGTTGTACTATAATGGGATCTAATGAGTGAGCAGTAGAGGGGAACAGTGACCCCTTTTTTTCTGCATGAGAAACCTTTTGTGATGAGGTGTGCCACATAGAAGGATTTCTTGACCACTGTGGCAATGTGATTATCAAAGGAGAGACTACTGTCCACCTGTGTCCCAAGGTCTCTTATCACACTTTTAGTGTTAAGTAGACTACCGCCTATGTGGTAGTTCATGGGTACAGAGTTTTTACCAAAGGGGATGACAATGCATTTTTTGGCATTGAGCTTGAGGCCATGGCTTTTGACACAAGGCATCTGTCTCAGTGAGGCCCTTTTGTAGGATGTCCACATCATTAGGAGTTTCGATTATGGCTCCTAGTTTGCAGTCATCTGCGAACTTAGCCAAAGACCTTCTGTGTTAGCTTGTACTTCAGAGAAGTAGATCCAGGACTGAACCCTGTTCATAGGTTGGTACTAGGCTATCAGCCCTAGGGCCTATACAAGCCTAGCCATAACAATTCCCTGGCTATTTCTTCCCACATTATTTACTTTCCTGGACCCCTGTCTAGCAGGGCGACTGACGTGATCCCTGGGGTGAATTTCCTTTCTCCCATCCAATCGTCAAGGTTCCTCTTGAAGAGGTCCAAAGAGGCACTCTGCTTGACATGTATGGGCAATCTATTCCAGAGTCTGGGGAGTCTCTGGGTCAGGAACCTATCCCTCCAGCATGTTTTGTTTATTGTGATGACAAGGTTTAGATCCCTGGAGCGTGTAGCTCTGAGGGATTGGGATTTCTTTAAGTGTAGCATGTCCAACAGCTCTGGGTTTGACATGGCCTTGTATGTTAAGCAGAGATCGCCTCTTAGTAGACGATATGCGACAGAGTATAGCTGGAGGTTTTTAAGGCGGTCAGCGTAGGGCATCTGCTTTAGGCCTGTGATTCTTTTAGTGAGGTATTTCTGAGGCCTTTCCAGTTGTTGCAGATGTCTTGAGAGGTACATACCAAATGGGGCGTTGTATTCTATAATGGGTCTAATGAGGGATGACTACAGTGGGACAATGACCTCCTTTTTTCTGGATGAAAAGCCCTTCGTGATGAGGTGTGCCACATAGAAGGATTTCCTGACTGTTGTGGCGATGTGGTTATCGAAGGTGAGACCACTGTCCACCTGTGTCCCTAAGTCTCTTATCACACTTTCTGTGTTTAGTGTACTGCCACCTATATGGTAATTCATGGATACATGTTTTTCCCCAAAGGGGATAACAATACATTTCTTGGCATTGAGCTTGAGCCCATGGCTCTGGCACCAAGCATCTGTTTCTGTAAGGCCCTTTTGTAGAGTATCCACATCATTTGGAGATTCAATAATGGCTCCCAGTTTGCAGTCATCTGCAAACTTTGTTAGCCAGAGTCCCTTAGTGTTGACCTGTACTTCAGAGAAGTAGATGCCAAACAAGAGCGGCCCCAGTACTGAACCCTGAGGTACTCCACTTGTCACTTGTCTGGAGCTGAATTTGGAGTCGGCTACTTTTACAGTGTGGGTTCTATCAGTAAGCCATTTAGCAACCCATTGGGTGACATAGGGATTAATGCCCAACTTAGTAAGTTTAGCTATGATTCCAGAGTGGGGGATGGTGTCAAAGGCCTCGGCAAGATCTAGATAGGCTGTGTGGACCACCTTACCCTTGTCCATGGCTCTGGAGACTGATTCAAAGAAGTCAGTCAGGTTCAGGAGACCAGATCGGCCCTTCACAAACCCAAACTGGGTGGGGTCCAGTGTTTGAAGGTTGCCAATGTCTTTGTTTATAAGTTCCATGATAATACGCTCCATGGCCTTGCAGATAAGGCTTGTCAGACTGATGGGACGGTAGTTTCCGGGATCCAAGGTGGATCCCCCCTTGTGGATTGGGATAACTGTAGCTCTGCGCCACTCAGTGGGCACGAAACCTGAGGTGAGGCTGATTAAACATGACACTTAGGTGAGGTGCCAGTTCATATTGTAGTTCATGTAGTACACAGCCCGGGATGTCATCTGGTCCCATGGATGCTGTATTCTTGGCTTTAGAGAGTGCGTTTTGTACCTGTGTGGCCGTTATTACTGGAATTTGGCAATCTTCCGGTATTGAGATGGGCCATTTAGGGGGTGAGAGCGGGGTGAAGTTGGTACTCCACTTGTCTGAAGTCTGATTTGGAGTCTGATATTTTCGCAGTGTGGGTTCTGTCAGTAAGCCAGTTGGCATCCCATCTTGTGACATAGGTACTTATACCTAGTTTACTGAGTTTATCTATAATTCCAGAGTGGGGGATGGTGTTGAATGCCTTGGCGAGATCTAGATAGGCTGTGTGAACCACCTTACCCTCTTCTATGGCTTTGGTGACTGCTTCAAAGAAGTCTGTCAGGTTTAGGAGACATGATCTGCCTTCTACAATCACAAACTGTGTGGGGTCCAGACTTTGGAGATCTCCAATGTCTTTGTTTGAGTTCCATGATGATACGTTCCATGGCCTTGCAGACCAGGCTCGTCAGGCTAATGGGGCAGTAGTTCCTGGGGTCTGTCATGACTCCCCCTTTGTAGAGTGGGATAACCATCATGGTGCGCCATTCAATGGGCATAAAGCCTGAGGTGAGGCTATGACTGAACATGGTACTTTGGTGGGGTGTCATTTCATTCTGTAGTTCATGTAGAAGGCAGCCTGGGATGATGTCAGGTCCCATGGATGCTGTGTTCTTGGTTTTGGAGAGTGAGGTTTTTACCTGTGCAGCCGTGATTACAGGAACTTTGCATTCTTCCGTTATAGAGATGGGCCCTTTAGGGGGTGAGAGGGGGGTAAAGTTAGCACTGAACCTCTCTGACAGGATGTTGGCAATATCAGTTGGTTCTGTATATTTAGTGCCATTGTGCTATAACTCAGAGCAGATCTGAGTGTTGCCATTGAGATTCTTGTCATAGCTATAGAATGTTTTGTTGGTTGTCTTTGGAATCAGTGGTGATTTTTTTTCATGACTAGCTTTGGAGGTTTTTATAAGGGATTTCAACTTCTTGCTGAGGCTGACGAGGGAGTTCCTCCAATCATGGGATTTTACTCTTTATTGCAACAGTTTCTTTCTTCTGTTGTAGAGTTTGTTTATGGCAGAAGACTACCAGATTGGCTTCCTTTTTTTTGGAGGATAGCATCTTCGTTCTTTTAAGGATAGAACGATCCATGCACTCATGTAAGTGCTTATAAAGTGCATTTGTGTAGGATTCAGCAGTCATACCTCTATTGTCCGTCTGCATGGGTGTTGTGAAGTTTGCCACTTCTGTCTTAAGAAGCATGAAGTTGGCTTTGGAGAAATTTTTTACGGTTTCCCTAATGGGGGGTGGGGGCGGTATGTGGATGTCTAGGGTGATTAGCTTGTGGTCGGATCTGACCAAACGAGGAATTGACCACTGGTGTGGAACACGGTTCGCCAATGTTGGTGAGGAACAGGTCTAGGATATTGCTGCCCCTGGTGGGAGTGTCGATACGTTGATCCAAGGCATTGGAATTTATGAATTCCAGAAAACGTTGAGCAAAAGAGTTGGTACATGAGTAGTTTTCCCAGTTAATAGTGGGGCAGTTGAAATCACCCATTATTAGGGTGTTGGGTTGTACCCTAATATTTTCCAGTGTATCAAGAAAAAACGAATGGGAATCCTGGGGCATGTTGGGGGGGTCTGTAGCAAGCTACAATCTGGATTGCGGTCTTGCCTAGAGTTAGTTGAACTTGGATAATCTCGGATGCATTATTCTGAGCAACTAGCTTGGAGGTGTGGATATCTTTAATGAATATGGATACGCCTCCGCCTTTAGTGTTTCGGTCCAGGTTAGGTGGCCGAAATGTGTGGTATGAATTATAGTCTGGTAATGCAGGGGTGCTCTATGGAGCTTTGAACAGGTCTCTGTCACTGCACAGATGTCTATGTTCTCCATTTTAAGGAGTGCCTTAAGTGAGTGCATTTTGAGGTTTAGACTTCTAGCATTGAGTATCATTACCCTCAGATTTTGCTTGCTTGTACCTGTTACGGTGGTGAATTTGTCATTTGAACCTTGCCTAAAAAAGGCACTATATGGGTGGCAAAAGCCTTTGCCAGTATACAGAATCCCAAGGGCAACATGTGTAGACCATCTCTGGCAAAGCATCGTGGTCTGTCAATCATGTCATCCCAGGCAGACAGATACTGGATTCCTTTAGAATGACTCCAGAAACTTAGCCAATTGTTGAAGTCAGTCATTTTGTCCTTGTACTGTGGTATCATTCTTGGTGATGGCATTATGCTACTCAGGGCTAGGGTAATACCTGCCTGGGCTACAAGATCGGAGAGCTCCTCCAGGTCTCTCTTCATGTAGTCCAGGGAGGTATGTCTCAGATCATTCACACCAACATGGACAATGACAGTCATATTTGTACTTGTGGAGTGACCTGAGTGCGTGCGTTATGTGGCGTATCCTGGCACCCGACAGGCAGCTGACAGTAACTTTCTCCTTGTTTAGCCTGGTGAGTAGAACATTAGTGTGCCTGACTATAGAGTTACCTGTGGCTAGAGTGTTGGGTATGTTATGCCTTATGGGCTGTAGTTGAGTGGCACACTGAGTTTGTGGGCTATATGACATTTGGGTTGTGTTGGGGGGTGGAGGTTGCTTGCATTTTTGTTTTGGAGGTCTCTGTTGTTTGGGCAGATTTTTATTGAGAGCCTCCGCGAATGTAGGCGTGTGTTTTGTGCTTCTGTGTGTTTTGGTGGTGTAGGTTTTAAGGGACTATGTGATGAGTGTGGTGTGATGCAAGTGTTTACCTTCTCTTGACTGTCTAGTCCAGTCTTCAGTGAAAAGCTTTGCTTCCAGTTTGGCTATATAAGTGCATCTCTCACAGGTTGTAGTGTTGGGTGGTAGGAGGAGAGGGTTGTCTGTGTACATGAGGCAATTGCTGCATTGCCCCAAGATGCCCAGATTCATCAGGTAGACAGGAGAAAGCACCGTGAGCTGACCTTTAGACATGCCTGGATAGGTGCTTAAGTACTAAAAAACTGTTTTCCTCTAGACAACTGAGGAAAGTGGATTGCTGTAGTAATTTGTAGCTTATTTAGTGCTGACAAGTTCTGAACAAGTGCTGAGTTCAAAGAAACAGATTTGAGTGCTAAAACTAAAAGGCTGGCTAGTTGCAAGGGAAAATTTGAAGAGCAGACTTTGATGCCAGGAATAGTTTACCCCTTGTTAAGCGGGGGGAGGGGCTCAGGAGCTTACAAACTGTCCTGGATACAGCAAATCTGTATCTGCACTACACTTTTTACAGGAAAGGGGGGAAACCAGCTTAGAATTTTTTTTTTCAGTAAAGTGGAAATGGAGAAAGCTGAAACAGAAGTTAATTCAAGGTTAAGAATGTGAGTGGGTTGGCCTTCACAAATATTCTCTATTAGATTGAATGAATTAATGACACTAGACTGGGAGGAGTGTCACAAATCAAATATACAGTATGGGTGGGCAACTGCAAAACCACCCAAGTATAAGAACACCACAACAATAGGCGGGGGGGGGTCTATTACAGCTACTAGCTGTAGCCACTAAATGAAAGTTTTAAACAGATCAAGGAGCAAGCAGACTCTAGAGAATAAAGGACAAAGACTATGGTGTAGGTAAACTGGTCCTCCAAAAAATAAATCATACAATATCACAGTCAAAGGAGGCAGTGGAACACAGCAGTAAAATTCAAGAATTTAATCCCAGAAGAAACAGTAGAACAAACAGTAAGCGCTTTCGCAGCAGCAGCTGCTTCATCAGACAAGTAAAGATCCAAACTGTAGTACGTTTAAACAGCAAAGCAGCCAATTAGCATGCAAAAACAATTAGGAATTACCAAGAGCCCTTAAAGCCACACCAGAAAATGCAGCTCAAAGCTCATTGTATAAATACAAAACATTTAATTCATAAAAACATATAAAGCATTTCATTCAACAGCCAAAAAATGCAGCTCAGAAATCATTATATAAACATGAAAACATTTCATACTTAAAAGCATATAGAACATTTCATTCATAAAAACATTATAAAAATACTAAACATAATATCTATCTGGCTAAGGGCCTATTCATTAAAACTGGTTTAATAGAAAATTTATCATTGAGACCTTTCCCCATATTAGCTTTCATTCTAATAATCCAGTTCAATTCTTTGCTTTCTACCTTAGTTCTATGTGGGGCCCCCCTTATACCCACATTGACTGTTTCAACAACCATAAACTTAAAATTGTGCTGTGCACCTAGTAACATGATGTGCTTAGATAAAGCATTAGTCTCAGCTCTACTGGAGATATCATATTGATGCTCCCTCATCCTGTCTCGTAGCCTGCGTGTTGTCATCCCAATGTAGAAACAGTAACAAACCGTGCAGTAGGCTAAATAAACTAGATTCACTGTGGTACAATTAGCTCTGGCTCTGAAAAACATCTTTTTATGCATATCTGGATGTTCAAATGCAGCACTACTGTCAATCAAATGACAGTAGTTACATGCCCGACAAGGTTTGTTCTACTGTTTGTTCTGGGATTAAATTCTTGAATTTTACTGCTGTGTTCCGCAGACTCTAGAGAATGCTTTTAACTGCAAACAGACTAGACTAGAACACAGAAAAGCACGGATAGAGCACTCACAAACAGAACATACAACTCTGTGTGAAAAAGCAGATGTTCATGTTTCACTGTTAGTCATCACATTTGGGTTTTCCACCTGCAGGTAGCCCTCAGCCAGCCTGAATACCAGAGTCTTAGGATTTCTGCATCGGATGCTGTCGCTTCTTCCATGACATCAGGTCGTCGGGGGTATAAAACATGCAGCCGATGCCATTACATCAGTCTTTCTTGCCGTGCGGTGCCCGAAGCAGAAGCAGTTCGCAAGTGCCGGTCAACCAACTCCGGAAATTTTCGTTTTCGAGTTTCAGACCCGAAGTCTTCAAAAAAAGATAAGTATCCCCTTGGGGATCCTTTTTTCTTGCTCTAACTGAATGTCAGAAGAAAAATAATTGTCTTGCCTGTGGAAAGGAAATACCTCATAGAGATTTTCATTCTTACTGCGTGACCTGTTTAGGCCCGGACCACGACGTTCCTCACTGTCTGTTTTGTGCCTTGTTCAATGCCCGAACTCAGGCTATTTTTGTAGCTAAATACTTTCGTTCTCGATCTCCGTACTCCGAAATGGCTTTAAGTCATCCGATTATCGATCTTCAAAAAAACTTAAGGTAATAAGACAGAGACAGACCGCATAGGTCCAAAACTGCTGATGACGCTTCAGTTAAGCTAGTCGCCAGTCCTCAGTGAGGTGCTTTCGCAGCCCCTGATACCCACTACTCCAGATTTGCAGGCCTCTACTGAGACCCATTCGGAGTCCGGTACGCTGTGAGATGCTTCGACTATGGAACCTGCAGATGTCTCTACCTTGGATGGGTCCAGAGCCACTGTGCGGGCACCGGCTTCTGAGGGTGTATTCAGGCCTACAGACTTTCATATTAAACCGACAGCATAGTTTCCAACTAGAAGTACCGAATTCTTCAGGCCTAAAACTCGCACTATGCCTAGAAAACAGACAACCAAACCGATGACTCAGGCCCATATGCCTCAAAAACAAATGCTTAAAATGGCTGAAGGACCTTATTACCTTAATTAGGGGAAGCCAGCCTTCCCCCTCTAAGAGACCTAGAACTGATTTTCTAATTCTTCTGATCAGGAATCTGATATCTCTGCTCCTTCTGATTACCAGGATTTGCCCTTATCTACTTATGAGGATTCTGATGCAGAGGATTCCATTAATTCTGCTTCTCCTCCAGAAGATTTTTCTTTTGATGAAACTTTGCATACCCTTGGGGAGCATTTCCGCTGGGAAATCCAGGACTATTCTGAGTCCAAAAAGAGACTTGGGTAATTCTTACTCCTGTGTCGACAGAGGCCTCTAGCTATCCCTCCTTTTCTGGTTGTTGTAGATGATGTTTTTTGGAATCTAGCCTTACCCCAGACACTTTACCTCCAGCTCCCAGAAAACCTGACATGTACTACAATGTACCTGACTCTCTCAAGTTCCTCTTTAAGAATCCTACTGCGGATCCAGAGACTGTTTGCCAAGGACCAAAAGGTTTTAAGGTTAATGCTGCCAAAAACCCTACCCCTTCTGATAGAGATTCTAGAATCTTAGACGGGTGGGGTAAGAAGATTTACACTTCTACTTTGGCCATTAGGGCTCTAAATTACCAGTTTCATATGTTAAAGTATCAGCAGCATATTATGGGACTACTTAAACAGAAAACAATGTTGTTTCCTGACTGTGCTGAACACAAAAGACTGCAAGATTTAATGCATTCTGCAGAACAAGTTGGTAAACATACTTTGCAATGTGGTTTTGATGCATCTTGCAGGGCTGCTGACACTGGGTCTGTACTTAGAAGGCATGCTTGGCTTAAGGAACAAAACCTGCCAGATCATGTTAAAGCTAAATTACTGGATGCACCCTTAAACCAAGACCACATTTTTGGCAACAAAGTAGAGGAAGTCCTCAAAGATGGAGGAAAAAGCTAAATCTATGCAAACTGTTACATTTTATACAAGTACAGCCTCCCAGATTCAGTAAGCATTGGCCTTCAAAGAACTGGTCCTTTCCAGTCCCTTCCAGGCCTTCTCTGTCCAAACCCAGGAACAGCAGACCTCCAGGACTTCAGTCTCAGGCTATGCACAGATCAAAGCAGTGTGGGGGGGGGGCTCCCACTTCCAAAGCAGGGAGTAGTAAGCCACCCCCTACGGAAAAATGGCACAATGTCTTAACCTTAACCCTTCCATGCCCTGCTCAACTACTTGCTCCCTTGGGAGGAAAGCTCGCCCTGCATGCAAAAAACTGGGAACTCATTACCCAGGACAAATGGGTTTTGAACATAGTTTCCCAAGGATACAGATTCCACTTCCACACACTACCAACCTGAAATGGTTGGCCAGACCTCCCCCCAAATCAATGGGTGGAGGCCCAACAGCAGGTTCTCTCCCTTCTCAGTATCAGGGCTATTCAACCTGTCCCAGCTGAACTAAGGAGACAAGGATGTTCATCGTGTTACCCTGCTACAGTCATCACACTTGAGTTATTCTGTCGTCAGGCGGTCCCGCAATCGGACGGATTTCCAAAGTCTTGGTCTGACGTCGGTTGCTGTCATCTCATCCCTGACGTCAGTGCGCCAGGGGTACATATATTGCAACCGATGCCATTTTCTCCAGTCTTTCTTGCCGCGCGGTGCCCGAAGCCGAAGCAGTTCACAAGTGCCGGTCGGCCGACTCCTGAGATTTTTGAATTCAAGTTTCAGACCGAAGTCTTCTATAAAGCTAAGTACCCTGTTGGGGAAACTTTTCTCTTCAACAGCTTCTTGCTATGCTAGCCAAGGATGCCTGGCTGGCAACCCTAGACTTAAAGGAAGCCTACCTGCACATCCCAATAAGAGAATTCTGCAGAGACAATACCTACATTTCAGGGCGGGCTCCATGCACTTTCAGTTCTCTGCACTTCCCTTTGGCTTATCTACTGCGCCCAGGGTGTTCACAAAGTGTCTAGCTCCAGCCATTGCATTTTGCAGACAGAGAAATATTCAGATTTACCCATACCTGGATGATTGTCTAACAACAGACTCATCAGACTATGCATGGGGGGCTCAAATGGCAAGGCAGTGCATTCACTACCTCCAAACTCTGGAATAGCCTCCCTACCTCAATAACCTCCATCCCAACCCCTGCTCTCTCTAAAAAAAATTCCTTAGACAACACCCCTCTTCCTGCTGGTTATGCCCATGCCAAAAGGAACATCTGTTTCTTCCCCTTTCTCCCCCTCTTACCACTCTCACTTTTTGGAGGCTAATATGTAGTCAATATAATTAGTTCTACTGCATTACCTAATATTGTTGCTCCACTACACTTGTGCGAGTATTAATAGTAGGGAGTTTATTCCAAAGTTTGGAGGTAGTGAAGGAATGGGGCATTTGACCAGCTGGGAGTTGGGGTTTTTCAACCTTCAGTAGTATTTTGTTTTCTGATCTAAGGGGTCGGTTTGGATGACACAGAGTTAATGTGAGGGAGAGAGATGGACAGGCTTTTGGTCTATATATTATTTTATGAGCTGTAGTTAAATGGAGGTAGTTGAGATGGAGTGGGAGTTCTAGCCAGTTAAGCTGATGCAGAGAGGAACAGTGATGAGAAGAGGATCTAGCATTTGTTGCAAATCTGGCTACTTCGTTGTAGCATATGTCAAGCTTAGTTTTTAGTGAAGAGTGTAGGTTTGTGAGGAAGAGTGTAGGTTTGTGAGGATGGGGGCAACATATAGGAGGGATGGTAGAAGATAAGCTGAAGCTAGAGTCTTTTTAGCATTATTATTGAGGTAATAGCTATGTCTATAGAGGTTGCCTAGTTTCTGGTGATTTTTTTTAATGTTAAGTATGTGGAGATTGAATGTTAGGGATTCATCAGTAGTGACCCCTAGCAGTTTAGTATTTGAGACTACTTCTATGGTAGTGTTATTTTGGGAGTGGATAGAGAGTTCAGCCCTGTTTGGGGGGGGGGGGGTTTTTTTGGAGTGAATAGGATCAGCTTGGTCTTGTTTGGGTTGAGAGCGAGGTGATTTCTTGCCATCCATTTTTCAGTGGATGTGAAGGCATTTCGTGTTAGTAGAAGTTCAGAAGGGGTTTTAGCAGTGCAAATGATTGTGGAGTCATCGGCATATTGTATTACATTTGCATGGGATAGTGAGTTATGGAAGTAATTGAATATGTTGAATAGAAGGGAGCCCAATATGGAGCCTTGGGGGGGACACCTGTGGAGACCTTTAGGAAGGTGGAGAAGGATTGTAGCCATTTGGTTGACTAGTATCTGTCAGAGAGATAACTAGAGAACCACTTCAGGGTTGAGGTTGAAACACCTAGATCATTGAGTTTAGAGAGCAAAATGGGATGAGAAATAGTATCAAATGCCTTTCAAAGGTCAAGGATGAGTGAAGAGACATCTGACCAATATCACATGTTCAATTAACTTTATCAACAAAGGAAATGAGAGCTGTGTTTGTGCTATGGCTGTCTAAACTCATGTTGGGTTGGGGTAAGCAGCTGGTTTCTAATTAAGTGGTTGAGAAGTTGGGTATGAACACATTTTTCTAGTATTTTAGAGATTGGGGAGAGAATGGCTATGGGCCGAAAGTTAGAGATGCCAGACTTTTTGCCACCTTTGCTTAGAGGAAGAATATAAGCTTTCTTCTAGATATTAGGAACATAGGATTCTTGGATGGATCTGTTGATTAGTATACTAATGGGGTAAGAGATGGAATTAGCACTAATTTTTAGAAATTCAGTAGGTAGGTTCAGGGGCATCGAGTTTTAGAAGGAGTCTCTTTATGGTGCTTGTAGGTATGGGAGTGAAAGAAAAATTAGGTAGAAAGTAGGGTTTAGAATGAGTAGTTTGCAGGCCAAGGGGGTTTGGGTTTGCTGGGGGGGGGGGGGAAGTAGTGGTCAGTTTGCAATGGTATAGATGAAAT
Organism: Protopterus annectens; assembly: GCF_019279795.1. Taxonomy (NCBI): domain Eukaryota; kingdom Metazoa; phylum Chordata; order Ceratodontiformes; family Protopteridae; genus Protopterus; species Protopterus annectens. The sequence continues at coordinate 1,174,072,459 of NC_056727.1, forward strand.
ATGAGTTAGAGAGAGGCTATCTCAGAAGGGGTGTTGTTAGGGTTAGGACAAGGGTTGGTATTAGAACCAATATGAATAAGGGAATTTATTGATCCCCAGAATTTCTGTGGCTTTAGTATGTGTTGGTGCTGTAGCATGTGGAAGTAATCTTTTTTTATCTTTGGTAACCTGCCTTTTGGCATTATTACGTAGTTGTTTGTATAGTACCAGGTCAGCTGGGTTTTTGTGTTTCTGCCATGTTTTCCAAGTTTTGTCTCTAGAGGACATGATTTGCTTAATGGATTTTGTGAGCCAAGTTGCATGATTAGTCTTGACTCTCTCTTAGTTCTGGGTGGAGCTATACTGTCTAAGATTTTGTGAAATGTTGAATTAAATAATTCAACTGCATCATCGAGGGGTATGGTATTTAATGGAGCACAGTTTGACTTAAGATTTCATTTAGAGTTTCTGGAGAGAAATGGGATAGGCCTCTTGTCTGTTTTAGGTAGTGGTTACTGGCAGTTGTGGTTGTTTTATGAATGACGAAGACTGGTAGGTGGTTGTTGATACTATTAGGTAATCTAAGGTTGAGCCTTGTGTCATTTTATTGTTGGGGCTGATTGTCAGAAATGAGCTGGGTATAGTTGAATAGGTTAGAGGGGAGGTTTGGATTGGTGATATCTATCCAGTTTGTTTACATTCCCCTAATATGATGGTTGTGTTATGAATATTTTTGGATGACCAAGGAAGAATCTCCTCTAGAATGGGGATGTTGTCACCTGGGGGAATGTATAGAACTATGATGCAGAGGGTTTTATGGCTGTTGAGTTTTAATAGGGTAACTAAAAGTTCAGCGGAGGAGAACTGTGGAATAGGTTTTGAGTAGGGGACTATGGTATAGATGTTTGGATATATTAATGCGACACCGCCACCTTTTTTGTGTGGTCTGTCATTCCTGAGACATGAATAGTTGGGGGGTAGGAATTCTGTATTATTAATGGTTGGTTTTAACCATGTCTCAGTTATAACAGTGAAATCTGGTTTGATTAGGTTTAACCATGCATGGAAGTGGATAATTTTATTTCTGATGCTTTGTATATTTGTGGTAGTAAAGTTTAATGATTTTAAGGGGTTTGGTTGGCTGTCCATTTTGGAATGTGGCCCAGGGTTAGGGTGTACATCACCACATTTTATTAAGTTAGAAAGGATATTTGGAATAGAGAGCAACAGTTTTCTTTTTATTTTTTGGAGGGGATAAAATTTGGGAAAATTATAGTAGTGTTTGTGTTGGTGGAAAACCTTTACTTTGGTTAGTAGAATCATGTCTGAAGAAAATATGATAGCGCATATTGAGGAATAACTTAAGAGTTTGTGTGTAGGTGGATGTTGAGTGAGTTGATTTGAGAGGTATGTTAGTTATATCATGTGATAGGTGGGAGAGTAGATGGAGATGTAAGGATATAGTAAGGATTATTGTATAAGTATAGGGAGACATTGTAGTTAAGAAGTATTAGAGTAGATGAGAAATTCAGTAGGACTTATGTTATACAATATGCATAAAGGAAAGTAGGTGTAAAGAGTAGATAGAGATTTAGTAAGGAGGGAGAGATAAGCGAAGGAAGATTTTATCTGGAGATATGTAGTATTATGATGAGTACATTTGTATAAGAGTAGGTGGTTGAGTTAGAAAGTAATGGAGGTGTTGCTTGTATAGAAAAAGTATATAATGTTATAGACAGAAATAATGGTGGTGTTGCTTATATAGAAAAATATATAATGTTATAGACAGATGTGGATTGGTGCTGGAGCTTAAGGCAAGTAAGGAGAAACCACAGACGGTAGTTGTAGAGACTTGGTGTTGAAGCCAAGACCAAGGTATGTAAGCAGAAGCAAAAAGGTAGATGTATAGGGGTGGAGAAGTGAAAGGATTGTAAGAGAGAGGGTGCAATGAGATACAGGGAGGGAAAGGGAATTAAACAGGGAATAGGTAGTTTGGAAGTGGGTGGGGTTAAGAATAGAATAATTGGGATAGAGGAATCTAGGGTGTGGAGCTGTGGTTAGGTATAAGTTAAAGGATAGCAGGGGTGGGTGGGAAAGAGGGTAGGGTAGATGAACAGAGCAGGGCTAAGCCGGGAAAGGTACAAGTCTGGTGCTACAAAAACAATCTAAACTAACATAAACAGATGTATTGTTTACTTTATACTTTCTTTTCTTTTTGCTGGACAGAAATGCGGGTTCTTTCCAGATTAGGAGTTTTACCCCTCTAAAATTTCTAAGATTGCAAATAGAGTGGAAGTTTGTGAAAGTCCAAGCTACTTTAGGCAGGGAGTTGAGAGAGAAGGGGCTGGTAGGGGGCATACCCAGTAAACTGTGCTTGCCACAAGGTTAACAAAAATGCAGCAAATGTGGAAATAGAAATGCGATAACACAAACGTTAAACTTTGTGAGAAGTGGTTTTTCAGGTACATACACTTATACAGATTGGGAACAACAAGGAGCTTGAGAAATGTCACCAGGTGTTCGTTCTTTCTTTAGTGTTACAGTGGGTTGTAACTGCTGAATTGGGACACCCGTAGAGCTGAGAGGCAAATTGGCTAGCACAGCATTATTGGTTGCCTAGGCCATCCTAACAGTACTGGAGGTAGAAGAAACTATTTTAGTAAAATACAAATTAATTAAATAAGCAATCTCCAATTACAGTCCAAATTAAGACCCAAGGGACACACAGAATTTAACTTAAAAAAAAAAGTTTCTTTATATAGAAGTTTTCTTTTATAAACATTTTCTGAACAAAATTTTAAAGTCACGTTTTCCAAAACTGTAGCTTTTGCAAACTACTAAGGTCAACCACTTTTACAACATGAATCTGCTGGATAGGTAATTTGTAATCTAGAGGACAGTATAAGAGTTTATATTATCTAATTTTTTACTAATGCCCAGCATGGGTGATAGTGTCAGAAGCCTTCACCAGGTCAAGATATAAACAACATTAGTGGAGAGACTGTCCACATCCTCTCTAACATTTTCAAAGAAATTTACTTTGCTCAAAAGCTTTCTTTCTCAAAACCAAACTAATTTGGGTCTTGATCAGTTAAGATGTCTTCTAAACTGATTTGGGTCTTGATCTGTTAAGACACCTTCCACTCCATTCACATGGAAAAGTCACAGCTGACTCCTATGCTGATCCTGTGAAAGACCACTGCTACCCATGGAGTTTCAGTTAAAGGGGAAATGTAAGTAGATTGCTAGGCCTTCCATATCTCTTGCTGAAGCTCGTATATATACACACACACACACACACACGCACACACATAAGCACAACCCTACGGACATTTTAGTTTTTGCCAATTTACCTACCGTGTCTTTGGAACACAGGAGGAAATAGATGCACATGTGAAAAGCCCATGAGAGCACAGAAGGAACGTCCAAAGTCCACAAAGAAGGCACCCCAGTTGAGAACCAACCCAGAGAATCTCTTGCTTTTAGGTGACCTTACTATACTATCCACTGTACCACTGTTTTGCTGTTAAGTTGTCTGTTTGCATAAATGGATTCTGCTGTTGTATATTGCATGGCTTTGCAAATAAGGCTGCTAAAGCTGATAAGCCTGGAATTGCCTGCCTCTGTAGAGGGGCCACTGTTGTGACAGGAAGGGGCAGTCACTGTTCTCAGTGTAAAATGCAGACTCTGGCTAGGTTGAGGTTAAACAGCTTAAGTAGAATCAAAATTCTACAGAAAGTATGTTTTCACCCCCCCCCCCCTCAGTTTTATTTTTTAGCAATGACATGGCAGCTGAATGACTGAGAAATGCAGGCTATATTGAAATGCCTTAAGTGATAAAAGGAAGTCGGGGTCATACTGAACTATCCAACGAAGCTGCAGGTTAAATTACAATGGGTTTTAAGGAGTTTGACTGCTAAGGTTGCAGGTGAATATCTTCTAATCTTCTAGAAAGAAACTTCATTAATGTAACTGATTCCGCTACTTTGAAGTGCTTGTTGAGCATTGGATCTAGAGAAGCTGGTAGTAGGTGTGACTGTAGGAGGTACTGCCAGCTATGCCAGGAGAAGTAGGGCAGTGGATGTGTAACATATGCCAGCAGAGCTAGCTGGAATGTTGTAAAAAAATGTATGTCATTTGTATATCAGACTGATTTGTACAGATGCGTGTGAAAATTGTATTTGTAAAACCGCTTGTGTTAAAAATGTAGGAACAGTGTGCCCTGCTGGCCAGCAAAGAAATGTACATGCATTATTATAACTGGTTTAGATGTATATATTGTAACAGAGGATACTGGAAGAGAAGAGGTTACTCTCAAGCCACGTGACTTTGAGAAATAGGAAAGTTAAATTACTGGGACTAGGCCATAAAGATGTTATCTCACAGTTTTGTATGCAGCCAGAGATCAAACATCTACTAGGAACCTTCCTGCATTGTCATTAACTAATTGCTATTCTGAAGGGGTGGAGGTTTGAACATTTTCTGACTTCATGAGCTGCAGCAGATCTTAGCAAGGCTCTGTGTGTGTGTGTATTGACACCTATGCGGTAAATCCTGACAGCTTCTAGCAATGGGAGGTTTTATGGTAAACAGAAGTCAGATGGCCAGATGTATGTGATGTCATTCTGCAGAGAAATAATGTTCTAATATTAGAGGAGACAAGTCTCAGGAGCAGTCTCTTTCTTGGACAGAGAAGGATCCCTTACCAGCTTCATCTTTCCTTGCTCTAGTAAGTAACCAGGGATAAGAATTCTTTAAATCATTTTGAAAACTATAGTGAGAATAGCTAAGTATTGTTTTTTCTGTAACTGTGTGAATCTTTCCAGCTGTGTTATTTTAATATTTCCTGTGATTGAAACTCTGGTGTTTACTGTAAATAGATATTTCATATTTTCATATTCTCGTCTTATTGATTAAATATATTTAAACCTTTCATTGTCGCCTATTTAAGTGGTATATTTTGGAATATTTTCTGCTTAAAACCTGAGCTTTGGCCGGCCAAGATCTAGCTGTATTCAACTGCACGTATTAGAGAATTTAAGTACCTTTTGTATGCACTTTTTTCAAATAATACAGCATTTTAATTGATTTATTTGTTGCATTGAATATTAACTGAACTGGAAGATGTTCATCGTGTTTCACTGTTGCAGTCATTACACTTGGGTTATCCTGCTGGCAGGCCTGAATTCCAAAGTCCTGGTCCAGCGTCAGTTGTTGTCGCCTCTTCCCTGACGTCAGTGCGCCAGGGGTATAAAAGATGCAGCCAACACCATTTTCTTCAGTCTTTCTTGCCTCGCGGTGCCCGAAGCAAAAGCAGTTCGCAAGTGCCGGTCGGCCGACTCCTGAGATTTTCGAAGTCAAATTTCAGATCCGAAGTCTTCAATAAAGCTAAGTACCCCATTGGGGAAACTTTTTTTTTTCTTGCTCCAGACCGATGTCAGAAAAAGTTGACAATTGCATTTCTTGTGGGAAGCAAATACCTCATAAGGATTTCCACTCTTACTGTATTCCTTGCCTGGGCCCTGACCACGACGTTGCTAGTTGTCGGTTTTGTACTAGATTTAACCAACACACTGTTAAGCGTTGGAATAATTTTGCTTTTCATTATTTTGGCAGAAGGTTTAACTACATAATGCCGTCGGAACAACCGACGACCGGAATTCATAAAAAAACGCAAGGATAAAGACAAGGACAAGCATCCGAGGTCCAAAACCGACGACGAAGCCTCTTCTTGGCCAGTCGCCGGTGCTCAGTGAGGCGCTTTCGCGGCTCCTGACTCCCGCTACCTCAGAGCCACAGGCCGCCTCCATCTCCCACGTGGAGACAGCTAGGCCCCTCATACTCAAGGTATTGGCCCTTCGGAAATTAATCCCTGAGATGGGTCCGGAGCCGCTGAGCAGGCATCGGCTTCTGAGGGTGTCTTCAGACCTACACAACTTTATATAAAGCCTACTTCAGCATCCAAGACAAAGTCTAAAACAGTTTTAAAGACAAGGAAACCAGTACAGCATTCTGCAGGACAGGTGTGTATGCCTAAGAAACTGATGCTCAAAATGGCCGAAGACCTAATTACTTTGATCAGGGGTTCCCATCCCCCTCCTGATAAAGAGGCCTAGGCAAGACACTGAATATGACTCCTCTGATCAGGTTTCCATTTCCTCTGATTCCTCTTCTGATCAGGGATATTCTGTTCCTCCCTATGAGGATTCTGATGCTGAAGATTCTATTCCTTCAGCTTCTCCTCCTGAGGACTATTCTTTTGGGGAAACCCTGCATACCATGAGGGAGCATTTCCATTGGGAGAGCCAGGATTTTTCCAATTCTAAGAAAAGACTTAGAGACTTTCTTTTACTTCCTCAGCACAGACCTCTTGCAATTCCCCCTGTTCTAGACATAGTAGATGATGTTTTTTCAGAGTCTGGCCTGTCTCCAGACTCTTTACCTCCTGCCCCTGTTAAGCCGGACAGATACTACAGGGTCCCAGACTCCCATAAATTTCTTTACAAAAACCCTGCTGCTGACCCAGAAACCATCTCACAGGGTCCCAAAGGGGTCAAGGCTGCTTCTGCCAAAAACCCAGTCCCTTCAGACAGAGATTCTAGGGCTTTGGACAGATGGGGGAAAAAAGTTTACACTTCTGCTACCTTGGCTGTAAGGGCTTTAAATTGTCAGTTTCATATGCTCAAATATCAGCAATACTTAATGTCTTTGTTAAAACAAAAAATGTTGCCAAATTATGAATGTTCTGAGAACAAAGATTTGCAGGATTTATTGCATGCAGCGGAACAAGTGGGAAAACATACTTTGCAGTGTGGCTATGATTCACTGGAGGCCTCGTGCAGTGCCGCTGTTACAGGTTCTGTTATTAGAAGGCATGCTTGGTTAAAGGAACAGAATCTGCCTGATCATGTTAAAGCAAAATTATTGGATGCTCCATTACAGCACGATACTTTGTTTGGTGTTAAAGCAGAGGAGGTGTTAAAGCAGAGGAGGTGTTAAAGAAAATAGAGGATAAGGCAAAATCTATGCAGACAGTAAAGGATTTCATACAAGTACAGCCACCCAGATTTAGCAGGAACTGGCCCTCTAAGAATTGGTCCTTTCCAGTGTCAGACAGACCACAAAGAGGCAGATTCAGGCACCCTAGAGACAGGCAACAGCCCCAGGGCTCATACAGGCCTAAACAATGGGGTGCTTCTACCTCCAAAAGCGGAGATGATAAATCACAGCCTTATAGAAAACAGTCCCAATGACTTCCCTCTGCCAATGCCAAGCACTTATTTTTTGGCAGCACCCTTAGGGGGAAAGTTAGCACTTTTTTTCACAAAACTGGCACAAGATCACCCAGGACAAATGGGTCTTAAATATAGTCTCTCGGGGCTACAGGTTCCACTTTCACACCCTTCCAAAGGCAAAAGGTATGCCAGACCTGCCACGCAATCAATGGCAAGAGGCACAAAAACAAGTTTCATCTCTCATGGACATGGGGGCTATTTAGCCAGTGCCACAACAAGAGCAGGGACAAGGATTTTACTCAAGACTTTTCTTAGTACCAAGAAAAGACAAAGCCTGGAGACCAATTCTGGACCTGTCTATTCTAAATACTTTTCTGGACGTCCCAAAATTCAAAATGTTGACTCTACAGCAGCTTCTGCCCATGCTGGACAAGAAGGCTTGGCTTGTACCTTTGGACCTCAGAGGCATACCTGCATGTCCCAATCAGACAATCTTGCAGAAGATACCTCAGATTCATAGCTGGCTCACTACACTACCAATTTTTTGCACTGCTCTTTGGCTTATCTACTGCGCCCAGGGTCTTCACAAAATGCCTGGCACCAGTAATTGCATTTTGCAGACAGAGGAATTCAAATATACTCCTACTTGGACGACTGCCTTATTCAAGCAAAGGACAAAGATATTCTACTACAGCATCTGGCATTTGTAAAATGATTACTAATTTGCCTGGAGTACACAGTAAACGAAAATAAATCAAAACTAGTACCCTCTCAAGAGAAAATATTCATGGGTGCAAGCTTAAATACAACTGCCCAGATGGCTTATCTCACGCCAGACAAACAAAGGCATCTGACTTCTTTCTTCAAAGACATGGCAACAAAGACCCAGTTATCTGCAAGAAAAATTCTGCAGGCTCTGCACTACATGGCTTCCTGCATTCTACTAATTCCATATGCAAGACTGCATATGAGGAAACTACAATGGTATCTAAAAAGTGTTTGGACTCAACATTGCCACAGCCTGGAAACAGTAATTACTCTCATTCCCTGCCTGCAACAGGAATTTCAATGGTGGGCACAGGCTTGTCACCACAACAAGGGACAGCCATTCACCTTACCCACTGCCAAGCAGACACTAACAGATGCATCAGATTATGCCTGTGGGGGGGTGCAGCATCTTCATATCAATCAAAAAGAGATGCTAGCTGTACAAAATGCCCTGACAGCCTTCAAGGACCTACTTCATCCAGGACAACTACTGATAAAGACGGACAATACTACAGTCGGGGTACATAAACAAGTAAGGGGGCCCACATTCCTACCCCCTCTGCAGGTAAGCCATGACTTTGTGGAACACAGCATTGACTTATCAAGTACATCTGCAAGCGCAATTCCTGCCAGGAAAGACGAATACTTTGGCAGATGAACTAAGCAGAAATCTCATGGATCCTCATGAGTGGAAACTGGATCCACAAATCTTCAACTTGATAACAGGGAAATGGGGATGCCCAGACATAGATCTATTCGCTTCCCCTCACAACTGCCAGCTACAGAGACTCTGCACTCGGACTTATCACAAGCAAGCATGGAAAGTGGACGCCCTTTCATTCAGCTGGAAAGCCGTTACAATATATGCCTTCACTCCTCTGCCTTTCCTCTCCAAGGTGTACTCCTAAAGGTCAGACAAGAGAAGCCAAAAATGATACTGATTGCCCCAGACTGGCCACGCCAGCACTAGTACCCAATCATAAAGAGCTTGTCTCAAGGCCCAGCCTGGACATTGCCTCTAATACCTCATTTGCTGAACCAATAGAACAATCAGATCCTGCACAGCCAACTCAGAACCCTAAATCTGGCTGCATGGCGGATAATGTAATCATTCAGAACACACCTCTCTCTAAAGCAGTTATGGATGTTATTTTGGAGGCCAGGAGGCCCAGTACCAGAAAATCTTATGCAGAAAAATGGAAGAGATTCTGTGCTTGGAACCAAGCGCAGGGAATTGACTCACTTGAACCAAATATTCCTCAGATTTTGCATTACCTAACTGAGATGCTGGACAAAGGCCTATCCTTCTCATCAGTTAAGATCCATGCCTCTGCCATTTCAGCTCATTACAGTACGGACCCACCTATTTTTTCTCATCCACTGATAAGACAGTTTCTCAGAGGGACCAAAAACATAAGACCTCCAAGGAGAGCTCCAGTACCTACATGGGACCTCAATTTTGTCTTGGAAAAGCTCACACTGCCTCCTTTTGAGCCTGCCAATACAGCAGAAATAAAATACTTGTCATGCAAAACCGCTCTTCTCCTAGCAATAACTTCAGCAAGAAGAGTCTGAGTTACAGGCACTAATGGCTGTGGAACCTTTTATTATTTTCCATCAGGACAGGGTTTCTCTAAGGACAAACCCGACATTTATGCCTAAGGTAGTGTCCAGCGTGGCTCTTAACCAAACCATACATTTGCCTACCTTTTATCTAAACCCACAGAATAAGGGGGAGAGACTCCTGCGTACTTTGGACATACACAGACAGCTACCCTTTTACTTGGACAAGACTAAAGCCTTCAGAAAGACTGAGCAACTCTTAGTGGCATATGCTGCAGGTTCCCAAGGAAAAGCCATTTCAAAGCAGATTATTTCAAAATGGATAGGCCACTGCATTCGTTTCTGCTATTCACAACATGGCAAATCAGTGCCCAAGGGCATTAGGCCACATTCTACCAGAGCAGCAGCCACTTCAGCAGCCTTCCTCAGAGGAGTACCAACCAAGGATATTTTGGAGGCTGCAACATGGACTTCAGTGCACACTTTTACATAGAACTGCCATTTACCTCTCTACTCTTAAATCCAGAGCAGGCTTTGCCACTGCAGTTCTGCAGGGCCTCATAGCCACTCCAAACTCTATTTAGGTCCAGCTGCCCAACCTCGGATTTGGGATTCAACCCAAGTGTAATGACTGCAACAGTGAAACACGATGAACATAGTACAGCTGTGTACCTACCATAAATGTAGATGTTAGAGTGTATTCACTGTTGCAGTCCAGGTTACCCTCCCACCATCCCCCCTATTTTCTTTGCTGAGTCTTCCTATCTATTCTATACAACCTATGTGGTGTATTTGCTTGTAGATGAAGGTTATGTGCATGCTTTTTTATGATCATAATTTTTATAGCCTACCCTTTTGGGGGCATCTGACATCTGGGGCAAGAAAAACTGAAGAAAATGGCGTCTGCTGCATCTTTTATACCCCTGGCGCACTGACATCAGGGAAGAGGCGACAGCAACAGACGCCAGACCAGGACTTTGAAATTCAGGCCGACTACGGGTAGCCTGCCAGCAGGATAACCCAAGTGTAATGACTGCAACAGTGAATGCACTTGAACATCTACATTTACGGTAGGTACACAACTGTACTTTTTACTCTGTTTTTTCAGTTAGTTCCCCACCCACCCTGGTTTTGTTTTGGTGTTGATCTTGGTGGCTTTGAAACTGCCCGCCCCTCTTGTAAGTTTGTGTTTGGATACTCCTTCTGGGCCCATCTCATTTGCTCACTCAACTGAGTACAGTGAGATCATATTCTGATTTCAGGCACTCCTACTGTGTACAAAGAGAGCATCTGGGGAAAAAAAATTAAGCTTGTTTCCTGCCTTTCCTGTAAGTGGTCTAGACTGTTTGTAGGCTTCTGAGCCCCCAAGCCTTTCTGTGTTGGAGGGAGATGATCTAGCTTAATTTTATTTCTTAGAACTAGCCAATTTTCTAGTTTCAGCACTCAAATCTGTTTCTTTGAACTCAGCACTTGTTCAGAACTCGTCGTAAGGACTAAATAAGCTGCAAATTACTGCAGCACTCAACTTTCCTCACTTGTCTAGAGGAAAGCAGTTTTTAGTACTTAATAAATAAGCACCTATCCAGGCATGTCTAAGGGTCAGCTCCCGGTGATTTCTGCTGTCTACCTGATGAATCTGGGCATCTTGGGGCAATGCAGCAATTGCTCATGTACACAGACAACCCTCTCCTCCTACCACCCAACACTACAACCTGTGAGAGATGCACTTATATAGCCAAACTGGAAGCAAAGCTCTCTTCACCCAAGACTGGACTAGACTGTCAAGAGGAGAAGGTAAACACTTGCACCACACCACACATCGCATAGTCCCTCAAAACCTACACCACCAAAACGCACACACAGAAACACAAAACACACACCTACATTCGCGGAGGCTCTCAATAAAAACTTGCCCAAACATCGGGGATCTCTAAAGCAGAAACGCAAGCAAACTCCACCCCCAACACAACCCAAATGACACATACCCACAAACTCAGTGTGCCACTCAACCACAACCCATAAGGCATAACGTACCCAGCACTCTAGTCATAGGTGACTCTATAGTCAGGCACACTAATGTCCCACTTACCAGACTAAACAAGGAGAAAGTTACTGTCAGCTGCCTGTCAGGTGCCAGGATATGCCACATAACACACGCACTCAGGTCACTCCACAACAAGTACAAATATGACACTGTCATTTTCCATGTTGGTGTGAATGACCTGAGATGTACCTCCCTGGATTACATGAAAAGAGACCTGGAGGAGCTCTCCGATCTTGTAGCCCAGGCAGGGTATGCCCCTAGCCCTGAGTAGCATCCTGCCATCACCCAGAATGATACCACAGTGCAAGGACAAATTGACTTCAACAATTGGTTAAGCTTCTGGTGTCATTCTAAGGGGATCCAGTATTTGTCTGCCTGGGATGACATGATCGACAAACCACATTCTTTGCCGAAGATGGCCTGCACCTGTCGCTCTTGGGATTCCGGATACTGGCTAAGGTTCTTGCCACCCCTGTAGTGCCTTTTTTAGGCAAGGTTCAAATGACAAATTCACCACTGTAACCTGTACAGGCCAGCAAAATTTGAGGGTAATGCTACTCAATGCTAGAAGTCTAAACCTCAAAATGCACTCACTCGAGGCACTCCTTAAAATGAAGAATATCGACATCTGTGCAGTGACAGAGACCTGGTTCAAAGTTCCAGAAAGCACCCCTGCGTTACCAGGCTATAATTCATACCACACCTTTTGGTCACCTAACCTGGAACGAAGCAGTAAAGGTGGAGGTGTGTCCATATTCATTAAGGATGTCCACATCTCCAGGCTAGTTGCACAGCATAATGCATCCGAGATTATCCAAGTGCAACTAACTCTGGGCAAGACCACAATCCAAATTGTAGCTTGCTACAGACCCCCCACAATGCCCCAGGATTCCCACTCCGATACCCTGGAAAGTATTAGGGTACAACACAACACTCTAATAATGGGCGATTTCAACTACCCCACTATTAACTGGGAAAACTACTCATGTACCAACTCTCTTGCTCAACGTTTTCAGGAATTCATAAATTCCAACACCTTGGATCAACTTATTCACACCCCAGCCAGGGGCAGCAATGTCCTAGACCTGGTCATTACCAATTTGGGCAACCGGTGTTCCACACCAGAGGTCAATTCCCCATTGGTCAGATCCGACCACAAGCTAATCACCCTAGACATCCACATCCCGCCCCCACCCCCAATTAGGGAAACCACCATAATAAACTTCTTCAAAGCCAACTTCACACTTAAGACAGAAGTGGCAAATTTCATGACACCCATGCAGACGGGCAGTAGAGGTATGACTGCTGAATCCTACACAAATGCACTTTATAAGCGCTTACACGAGTGCATGGATCATGCTATCCCTAATAGAACCAAGATGCTATCCTCCCAAAAAAGGAAGCCAATCTGGTGGTCCCCTGTCATAAACAAACTCTACAACAGAAGAAAGAAACTGTTGCAAAAAAAAGTCAAATCCCATGACTGGAGGAACTCCCCTGGTCAGCCTCAGTAAGAAGCTAAGATCCCTCATAAAATCCTGCAAAGCTAGTTACGAAAACAAAATTACCACTGACTCTAAAGACACCCACAAAGCATTCTATAGCTATGTCAAGGATCTCAATGGCAATACTCACATCTGCTCTGAGTTACAGCACAATGGCACTAAATATACAGAACCAACTGATATTGCCAACATCCTGGCACATAGGATCAGTGCTAACTTTACCCCCCTCTCACCCCCTGGAGGGCCCATCTCTATACCGGAAGAATGCAAAGTGCCTGTAATCATGCCTGCACAGGTAAAAAACACATTCCAAAGCCACGAACACAGCATCCATGGGACCTGACAATATCCCAGGCTGCATTCTACACAAACTACATAATGAACTGGCACCCTACCTAAGTACCATGTTCAATCATAGCTTCACTTCAGGCTATGTGCCCATTGAATGGTGTACCGCGACGGTTATCCCAGTCCACAAAGGAGGAGCCACGACAGACCCCTGGGAACTACCGCCCCATTAGCCTGACAAGCCTGGTCTGCAAGGCCATGGAACATATCATCATGGAACTCCAAGACAGTGGTAATCTCCAGACTCTGGACCCTACCCAGTTCGGGTTTGTAAAAGGCAGATCATGTCTCCTAAACCTGATTGACTTCTTTGAAGCAGTCACCAAAGCCATAAATGAGGGTAAGGTGGTTCACACAGCTTATCTAGATCTCTCCAAGGCTTTCGACACCATCACCCACTCTGGAATTATAGATAAGCTCACTAAAGTATGTATAAATCCCTATACTTTCCCGGTCAAATGTAAAATAAACAAATGTAAAATGTCCAAAGATGGGTTGCCAACTGTCTCACAGACAGAACCCACACTGTGAAAGTAGCAGACTCCAAATCCGACTTCAGACAAGTGGAGTACCACAGGGTTCAGTCCTGGGTCCTCTCCTGTTTGGTATCTACTTCTCTGAAGTACAGGCTAACACAGAAGGTCTTTGGCTGACAAAGTTTGCAGATGACTGCAAACTAGGAGCCATAATTGAAACTCCTAAGGATGTGGACATACTACAAAAGGGCCTCACTGAGATGCCTGGTGTCAAAGCCATGGCCTGAAGCTCAATGCCAAAAAGTGTATTGTCATCCCCTTTGGTAAAAACTCTGTACCCATGAACTACCACATAAGTGGTAGTCTACTTAATGCCAAAAGTGTGATGAGACCTTGGGACAGAGGTGGACTGTAGTCTCTTCTTTGATAATCACATCGCCACAGTGGTCAGGAAATCCTACGTGGCTCACCTCATCAGAAAAGGTTTCTCATCCAAAAAAAAGAGGTCATTGTTCCCCTCTACTCATCACTCATTAGACCCATTGTAGAGTACAACGCCCCTTTTGGCATGTACCTCACAAGACATCTACAACAACTGGAAAGGCCACAGAAATACCTCATAAAGAGGATTACTGGCCTCAAACAGATGCCCTACGCAGACTGTCTCAAAAAACTTCAGCTTTACTCCGTAGCATATCGCCTACTCAGAGGTGATCTCTGCCTAACATACAAAGCTATGTCAAACACAGAGCTGTTGGACATGCTCCACTTAAAGAAATCCCAAACCCTCCGAGCTACACGCTCTAGGGACCTAAACCTTGTCACCACAATAAACAGAACATGTTGGAGGTATAGATTCCTGTCCCAGAGACATCCCATACTCTGGAACAGACAACCTGTCTATGTCAATCAGAGATCCTCATTAGCACTCTTCAAGAAAAATCTTGATGATTGGATGGGAAATAGGAAATTCACCCCAGGGATCACTTTTGTGGCTCTGCTCAACAGGGCACAGGAAAATAATTTTCTTGGGTGGCAAAAGCCAGGGTACCATTTTGGCTAGGCTTATATAGGCCCTAGGACTTATAGCCTAGTACCTACCTATGAACGTATGGTCCTTTTAGAGAATATTTTAGCCTTTGAGAGTACTTGTATCTGTTGGTGACACTGTGGCCACTTCTGAAAGTCTTGCTGCTTGGGCAACATTACCATTGGTGTTAGTATTAAGTTCAGTCAGTTTAATTGGATACCCTTTTAGGAGCCTTGTAATAACTGACTGGTGGCAGTGAATCTGCCTTATAGTCTGGGCAAAGTTGGTAGAGTGGGTAATCTTTGCCAATGTTTCCCACATGTATGTGTGTGTGTGTGTCTGTGTCAAAATTAAATGTGTGTGTGTGTTTGTCAACTGCTTGGAGCACAGACACAAAGCATTGGTTTCAGAGAGAGAGTGGTGGTGGACTTGGTGTGGACACTGTGCTGAGGATTTAACTCTGCAGCTCTGCCAGTGGGGAGCCTTACTGGGGACCTGGGGAGAGAGAAACCCAGACCCCAGGCTGTGTTCCTTGTGTGCTCTTAAGGGGAAATTGTGCTTGATGCAGAGAGGTGTTCATCTGGAAATACTGTGTGTATCCATTTGTATTTGAAGTGAACATCCCTCTCCAGTGTCAGTGGTGAGGATTTAGGCTCTTTCGATTACTGGTCCAGAGTAGGTGATGACATTTGTTGAGAAAAGGGTATGGGGCTCTATCAGCCATTGAATGTGCATTATGTCCTTGGCATCATCCCAACAATGAAGGATATATGATGGAGGTGTAAGATACCCTCTTAGTGGGGGATAAGCAACCCATGTCACCATGGGAGCTGCTGTGCTTCCCCCCAGATATGCATGCTCATATACACACGTGATAAGGTTATCACATTTCAAGACTTAAGTTCTTGCATCACTGCTCATCCTCTGAAGGATTGTGGCACTTAACTGTCCTGGTCCACCCCTTTCCTCCCAGGGTAGATAATCAGCTGCTATTCCATGTGGTCAGTCTGGTCACTTGGGCCATAGTCAGGGTTTTTTTGTCACTCTGTACCAATGAAGATGGTTCAAATCCTGGCATTTATTAGTTGTGGCTTTGTGATCATTTGTATGCAAGTGGTACTTAGAATGGAATATTGTGTGGAAGTGTGCTGTTCTGTTAGATAAGTACTTTCATGTCCACCAGGCTAGGATAGCGATGTTTTTTTTTGTTTTTGTTTTTTCGTTCACATTTTCTTCGGTAGTGATGTGATTCAGACATATTAACACCTTTGTAAACTACCATCTGTTTAAAGCAGATGTTGGTGTTGTCTATTCTGACAAACAGTGGTACATAGCAATGTAGTGCCGTTTTTGAAGTAAAGAAGGTTGTGAGATTGTCCATCCTTCCTTTCCTAGATAAATGTATAGAAGCTGGAGTCCATTTGCCGAGTCTTTGTTTCACTCACTTTCAGAATGACTGTGGTGGTAGGCTGAGTTTTCAGTATTTATGACCAAGTCTCTCTAAATAGCTTTGTGACATAAAGAAATAAGTTTCTGCAAATTATTTTAAAATGGCTTAAGTGTAGTATAATGCAGATAGTTTTTTAATTTTTCTTATGGGTCTGCTTTGTATTAGAGTTTAGATTGCATAATGCATCGTAAAACAAGTGTTTGCCAGCCCAACTTTCTGTGCTGAAGTTGTTTAAAGTTTGCTGATTCTAAAAACTTTTATGTACTTTTTTGTTCTTTGTACAGCATGGTGGTGTTTTCTAATGGCTCCCTGCTGGTGACTCAAGTAAGACCAAAAAATACTGGTGTCTACAAGTGTATTGGACAAGGATCTAAAGGAAAGCCGTTAGTTCTCGAAGCATCTTTACACTTAGCGGGTAAGAAAAGCATCTTTAGTCTTTCATCAAAATGCTGCTTTACAGCAACTTCATTGTCTGTCAGGGAGACTGTAGCAGTGGTAATAGAACACATTAAGAATGGCATTTTACTGTAATCAGCCTAGTCCTCTTTTTTACCACTTGCAGAGATGGTTTAATGCAGTATTTGGCTATTAATTTTTTTTCTTAAGAATCTATTTCATAAGGAATGCCTTGTTATTGAAGGTAAGAAACATGGAGGACATTTCTTGCATGTTTGGGATGATGACCATGTTGAGTTTTGGCACTGTGCTACAAGACGAGTTGAAAATCCCAATGAGGTCACTAGATATAATCTTGAATGTTTCAGCATAAATACAGTGAGACAATGTGCAGCTGAAAGTTAGGGATTTTAGCATCAATGTGAGATGGTGGGGATAGTAAAGGCGACTATAGACAGAAAAAAGAATTGCATTTTCAACTACAAGGGGAGTAATGCAACCATCCATGTGAACAGACCAATTTACAACTGAAATTAGTCTGCAGTTATTGGTAAGCATTTTCCATTTGGTGACAAGATGATTCCTACATGCTTCACCTTTCCATCCAGCTTTATAACTCTCTCAATGCTGAGATTACATGGTTTCTTGGTGTCTGGTCCTTGACAGTGCAAGTACGTGTCACAGTACATATCAAGGAAGGGTTTTTGTCCACTTTAAGGCAAGGGTGCCCCTTTTATATGTCCCCTGTGCAACTACTGACAGGAGTTTCTGAAATGAATGAAGCTGCCAGAAAGCCTTCCATTCATCACATTACTCTTCTGAGTGAAAGAGGCTCTTCATCTGGGCTGAAAACTAAACCATTCCGTGTCAGCGTTTTAACTTGCAGGTGGTCATGACCTATCTGTCACCAGTTTGACTTGGGTCTTCATTATTCCACAGTCACAGTGCACATCTTTGGCATCACCACATTTCATAACTTTGTTGAATTCAGAAAAGTGAACTAGTACTGGTTGATTGTTTTTTTTAAAGGAATTTAGCATTTTTTCCCAGTTTTATATTAAAAAAAACTGTTCATCAGAGATTGAACTTTGACAGATCTTGACTGTAAGTTCTGACTACAATCCATTCGGACAGAGAGGCTTGGCAGCTTTAGAGTTCTCCTGTTGGGAGATGATTTGTTATTGATCTTGACACATACTCTTTAAGATCTTTGTGCCACAGACCCTTATTTGAAGAGACTCTGGTGTCCCTTAGGGCTCACCCATGTATTTCCTTCTCACAGTACTTCAGCCAGTCCATTCACCTCCATGTGTTTGGTTGAAGGGAAAAGACCTTCACACTTTTGTGCACTGTCATTTCAGGTTTTATCTGATAAAAATCCAGTTGTTTCAACAGGAAGAGTAGTCTGTTGTCTCCTTTGCCCCAAATGAAAAGGTGTTTCACTGGATAAGGATCCCCGATCCAGATGGACTGGATTTTTCATCAATCAGGCAATTAACCTTTCACTAGAAAGTGCTGTAGTCAAATGCCACTGCAGCAGGAGCGTTGAACTTCTGCATTCATGACACACATGATTTCAGTGGACATTGTGCTGAACTGAAGTTCCAGGAGTTGGGTCTCCTTCGACACCTCACCATGTCAGAACTGGGCTTTCTAAGGTCTTGCCTTTTGTTCTTCCTCCAGCTCTAACCTAGGTAGGAATAACATTACTGCTTGTTAGCCTTCTCAGCAGTTTGTCACTGCATATGTTCTTTGAAGAAAGATGTAAATTTGCTCTTGTCATTTCATTTGCTCTGAGAAGCCTGTCTGCAGTGTGTGGTTGTTACCTTTTATCCCACTTCTCATGTACCATTCCATCCACTATCTGTAGATGGATTTTTTGTAAGTCATACATGAATCTAGTTCTACAGTCTTTTTGTGCAGTCTAAGTTGTATTCACTCAGTTCATGGATCAGCTTGGGAAAGTATAGGTGTTAAGTGGCCCTCCTAGTCTGTTGCTTTGCATCCAGATATGCTGATGTTCATCGTGCATACAGCTGCAGTAATCACAGATGGGTTTTCTGCTGTCAGGCGGGTCCTCGGTCGGCCAAATTCCAAAGTCTAGGTCCGGCGTCGGCTGTTGTCGCTTTCTCTCCTGACGTCAGTGAGGCAGGGGTATATAAGACACAGCCGACGCCATGTTCTTCAGTCTTTTTTGCCGCGCGGTGCCCGAAGCAGAAGCAGTTCGCAAGTGCCGGTCGGCCAGCTCCTGAATTTACGAAAAATTGGAAACCGAAGTCTTCATTAAAGCTAAGTACCCCGTTGGGGAAACTTTTCTTGCCTCAGACCGATGTCAGAAAAAGTTGACAATTGTATTTCTTGTGGGAAGCAAATACCGCATAAGGATTTCCATTCCCTCTGCATACCTTGTTTAGGCCCAGACCACGACGTCTCGGGCTGTCGCTTTTGCGCTACTTTCAATAAACTCACTATTAAGTGTCGGGCGGAGTTCGCCCAACACTTTTTTGGTAAAGCCTTTGATTATAAAATGTCGTCGGAGACTCCGACTACCGTTTTGTCCAAAAAACGCAAGGACAAGGACCGACACGTGAGGTCCGTGGTCCCCACCGACACCACGCCAAAACCGGCTACACGTGGTCCGGTTCTCAGCGAGATGCCTATGCAGTCCCTGACTACCGACGACACTTCTTTGGCGGTGTCTTCTGTAACCGAGACCGCAGGTACCTCGGCCCTTACCCAGACTGCAACCACCGAAGCCACTGTGAGTGTTGAGCCTCCTAATGTGGACAGGTCCACTTCCACCCATGGTGTCTTTAGACCCTCATCTTCCTTTTCCATTAAGGCCTTTACTAAATCCAAATCAGCCAGGCATCCCAAGAGGCCTGTTGCACAGGGCCCATCTCCAGGCCCCATGCCTAAAAAGCAGATGCTTAAAATGGCTGAGGATTTAATTACTCTTATCAGGGTTCCCAGCCCCCTCCAGACAAGAGACCCAGAGTGGAGGAAGATTCTCCCTCTTCTGATCAGGGCTCCATTTTTCAGAACATTCTGATGTAGAGGAACACTCTTACTCCCCTTTTGAAGATTCGGATGCAGAGCAGTCCATTCCTTCTGTATCTCCTCCTGAGGATTTTTCCTTTGGGGAAACCTTGCACACTTTGAGGGAACACTTCCATTGGGAAGGCCAAGACTTTTCTGATTCCAAGAAAAGACTTAGGGAATTTCTTTTGTTACCTCAACACAGACCTCTGGAGATACCTCCTGTCTTGGACATACTTGATGATGTTTATTCGGAGGCTTGCCTTAATCCGGATTTCCTGCTTCCTGCCCCAGTCAAGCCTGATAGGTACTACAGAGTTCCTAACTCTCACCAATTTCTCTACAAAAGCCATAATGCTGACCCTGAAACCATTTCTCAAGGCCCCAAGGGAATGAAGGCCTCTACTGCTAAGAATCCACTACATTCCGAAAGAGAGTCAAGATCCTTAGAAAGGTGGGGTAAAAAGGTATATACCTCGGCCACCCTAGTCATGAGGGCCTTAAATTGTCAGTTTCATATGCTTAAATATCAGCAGTTTCTGTTATCACAATTAAGGAATAAAATGTCTCAACCTGAACAACCAGATTTGAAGGAGTTGCAGGATATGATGCATAGTGCAGAACAAGTGGGTAAACACACCTTACAATGTGGCTATGATGCCCTGGAGGCCTCAAGTAGAGCTGCTGTTACAGGATCAGTCATTCGTAGACATGCCTGGCTTAGGGAACACAGCTTGCCTGATCATGTGAAAGCTAAACTTCTAGATGCTCCTTTACAAAAGGATGTGCTGTTTGGTACTAATGCTGAGGAGATATTACGGAAAATGGAAGAAAAAGCCAAATCTATGCAAACTGTCAAAGCTTTTCTACAGGTTCAACCACCACGTTTTAGCAGAAATTGGCCTTCTAAAAACTGGTCCTTTCCAGCCTCGGACAAGCCCCAAAGAGGTAGATACAGGCGCACAAGGGGCAGAGGACAATCACAAGGATCATATAGAGGCAGGCAATGGCAACCTCCAGCACCAAGAGGTGGCGAAGACAGTGCACAACAATACAGGAAACAAACCCAATGACTCCTTCCTTTCCATGCCAAGCAAGTCTCAGCTGGCAGCACCCTTGGGAGGAAAGCTGGCATTATTTACAAGAAATTGGCATATTGTCACAACAGACAAATGGATCCTGGACGTTATAAACAGAGGCTACAGATTTCATTTCCACACTCTACCAAAAATGAGAGGCATGCCAAACCTGCCACACAATCAAAGGGCAGAGGCACAACTACAAATTTCAAAGCTCATAGACATGAGAGCTATTCAAGAGGTACCTACTCACGAACAAGGTCAAGGTTTTTATTCCAGACTATTTCTGGTGCCAAGGAAAGGAACCGACTGGAGACCCATTTTGGACTTATCCATCCTAAACACATTCTTACTCGTACCAAAATTCAAGATGCTCACATTACAGCAGCTTCTTCCCATGCTGGGCAAGGAGTTTTGGCTGGTAACATTGGACCTCAAGGAGGCATACCTGCATGTCCCAATCAGACAAAGCTGCAGAAGATACCTCAGATTTCTTGCAGGTTCAATCCACTATCAATTCTCTGCATTGCCCTTTGGCTTATCTACTGCGCCCAGAGTATTCACGAAATGCCTGGCATCAGTAATTGCCTACTGCAGACTTCAAGGGATACAAATTTACCCTTATTTGGACGACTGTCTGATCCAAGTGAACAGCAAGCACATACTTCTGGAACATCTGGCTTATGTAACACGGTTACTGCATTCTCTGGGATACACAATCAGCAAAGAGAAATCCAGGCTAACACCATCTCAGAAAATAACTTTCCTGGGTGCCAACTTGGACACAAACACCCAGATGGCCTATCTTACGCCAGAAAAACAGGGGCAACTAACTCAGTACTTCAAAATACTAGCAAAATGTACCAGGCTTACTGCAAGGAAAATCCTGCAGGCTCTGGGCTTCATGGCATCTTGCATTCTTTTAATCCCAGGTGCAAAGTTGCATATGAGGAAACTTCAATGGTACCTAAAAAACCTATGGTCTCAACACAGCCACAGTTTGGAAACAATAATACCAATAATTCCATGTTTGCAAAAGGAATTTCTATAGTGGGCCCAAGCATGTCAAACAAACACAGGTCTCCCATTCTGCAAGCCTCAAGCAAATCAAGTCATCACAACAGACGCCTCAGATTACGCCTGGGGGGTGCACATGACAGACAGGTGCATTCAGGGCAAATGGTCCCAAAAGGAAAAGCACCTTCACATCAATCAAAAAGAAATGCTAGCAGTGATAAATGCAATTACAGCTTTCAAGGACCTCCTGCATCCAGGACAATTACTGATAAGAACAGACAACACCACAGTAATGTGGTACATAAACAAACAAGGAGGAACACATTCATACCCCCTGTGCAGACTAGCCATGACACTTTGGAACTTGGCTCTGGAATGGCAAATCGAACTTCAAGCACAGTACTTGCCAGGTTTGGAAAACACGCTGGCAGACAATCTAAGCAGAAATATGACAGATCCACACGAATGGAAGTTGCATCCTCAAGTGTTTGCAAAGATAATCCAAGCGTGGGGGAGGCCAGACATAGATCTCTTTGCCTCCCACAGGAATCGTCAATTGGAAAAGTTTTGTTCAAGGACCTTTCATCCAAAGGCCTGGAGAGTGGACGCCCTTTCATTCAGTTGGACAGCATGGACAGTTTACGCTTTCCCACCTTTGCCTCTTCTGCCCAAGGTGCTCTTGAAAGCAAGAGCAGACAGACCGAAGATGATACTGATTGCTCCAGACTGACCAAGGCAACACTGGTACCCACTCCTGAGGAGCCTAACACATACTCCTCCCTGGTCCCTACCTCTAATGCCTCTTCTGCTGACTCAGCACAGCTACGAAACTCTTCACAGTCAGCTGAAAACACTCAATCTCGCTGCATGGAAAATTCCTTAACACTACAACAGACCCTACTCCCCAAAGAGGTGCAGGATGTCATTTTGGAGGCCAGAAGGCCATCTACTAGAAAGGCTTACTCCGCAAAATGGAAACGGTTTTGCTCTTGGAATGAGAAAAAAGGCCAGGACCCTAGAAAACTGAATTTGCCTCAGGTATTACAGTATCTAGCTGAGCTGCTGAACAGTGGACTTTCATTTTCCTCCATAAAATCCATGCCTCAGCCATTTCTGCAGAATTCAACACGGATCCACCCTTATTCTCTCACCCACTCTTAAGACAGTTCCTCAGAGGGGCTAAGAATATAAGATCACCAAGGAAACAACCAATACCAGCCTGGGATCTTAATTACATTCTAGAAAAATTAACATTGCCTCCCTTTGAACCAGCTGCCTTAACAGATTTGCAATATTTGTCCTGGAAAACAGCTTTCCTTCTGGCCATTACCTCAGCTCGTAGGGTTTCGGAACTACAAGCCCTCATGGCTGTGCAGCCCTTTCTCATCTTCCATCAGGACAGGGTTTCCCTTCGAACCAACCCGTCATTTATGCCTAAAGTGGTATCCAGGGTAGCTTTAAATCAAGCCATACACTTACCTACCTTTTACCCCAATCCTCAAAACAAAGGGGAAAGGCTGCTACACTCCTTAGACATCCATAGGCAGCTACGTTATTATTTGGACAGAACAAAGCCCTTCAGGAAATCAGAACAACTTTTTGTGTCCTATGCTGTAGGGGCTCAAGGGAAGCCAGTTACCAAACAGACAATTTCAAAATGGATAGGCCACTGCATACGGTTTTGTTATTCCTATCATGGAAAATCTGTCCCTACAGGCATCAGATCCCACTCCACCAGGGCCACAGCTACCTCTACAGCCTTCCTCAGAGGAGTTCCTACCAAAGATATTTTGGAGGCAGCCACTTGGAGTTCTGTGCATACCTTCACAAAACACTACCACCTGCCTTTATATTCCAAAACTAGAGCAGGCTTTGCCACTGCTGTGTTGCAGGGCATTCTGGCTCATCCCAGTTCCACCTAGTGCCTACCACCCTGTGCGTAGCTTTGGGATTCTACCCATCTGTGATTACTGCAGCTGTATGCACGATGAGCATAGTACAGTTTTGTACCTACCATAAATGTAGATGTTCGAGTGCTAATACAGCTGCAGTACAGTTTTCCTCCCTCCTTCCCTCTTGGTAAAGGCCTAGGGCCTAACCCTTTCATACAACCTGATTGGGTTATCCTTCTATGGTATATTTGCTTGCAACTACTGATTTTGGATTATATTGCATTGCATGTATATAAATATAATTTATGTATTGCCTTCCTTCTGGGGGCACTTGACATCTGGGGCAAGAAAGACTGAAGAACATGGCGTCGGCTGTGTCTTATATACCCCTGCCTCACTGACGTCAGGAGAGAAAGCGACAACAACCGACGACGGACCTAGACTTTGGAATTCGGCCGACCGAGGACCCGCCTGACGGCAGAAAACCCATCTGTGATTACTGCAGCTGTATTAGCACTCGAACATCTACATTTATGGTAGGTACAAAACTGTACTGTAGGAAGCGTGCATGTTACTGTATGAGGGAGCAAGACAAGATGTGGAATTGTGCAAAGTTTGGGATACAAGTAGTAGTAGTAACAGATTTTGGATGAAATTGTATACCTCTGCAGTTCTAGCATTTTGGGGCCTTGAGTTGCAAGACTCATGTTTTGAATTACAAGGAGCATGTCTTCAAGCAACTCCAAGGTGATTGTGGGAGCGTAATGCAAAACTTGGAGTGCTTCTATCTTCAGCCTAGTCTACACTGATTTACAAATGGAAAAATATACCTTAAATGTGTGTGTACGTTAAGCAGGGCTGTTACTACCGAGTTAGTCATCAGGAGATGTTCTTGGTTAAAGACTCAGTCCCTGTCTGAGCAGGTTAAGATGCAACCTAGATAGGGAATTGCTCTTTAGGCCCCTTTCTACAATGCTTCCAAAGGATTGGAAGACAAACGGAAAACCATGTGAAGCACATGTTGCAAACCTCCTTCCAAAATGCAGCAGAAGCTACCTATGCAAATAAGGGCTTTACTACTAGAGGCAGGTCAAAGGTAAGCGCCAAGGAAAGAGTACAGTGGGAACAAAGAAGAAAATGGCAGTAAGAAGTTGGAGAGCGTTCTGGGGAACTCAAGAGCTCAGGCTGCACAAAGGACCAGCTGCAACTCTACTAGCTTCCTCCATTTCTTCTCCTGCAACCCCCATTTGCTGTGCTTTGGTTTAGCTACTGAGCCTAGAGTTTTTTTAACAGATGTCTGACCCCAGTGGTAGCACATGGCAAGGACCAAGAACATCCATGTTTACCTTTACTTGTATGATTGCCTGAAACAGGCATTGGAGTATAAGACTGTTTCAAGCAGAAGTCCAGCCTCTGGACATCCAGCAATTGTCTTCTTGGGCATTATTGGATGCCAGTAAAGTAAAGCTTGCCTATCACAGGGGAAGTTAACACATGTTGTGAACCTGCTATTGTGTGTCACTTGTGTAAGCCAGCCATACAGGCATAGAAACATGAATTGAGGCTAATTAACCCCCCTGCCTCCTGAAGTTTCTTAAGACAAACTGAGAGGCTCTTGTCACAAATCTTCAGCTGAGACCATACATTGTATGATTTGCAGGGCCTCAGAAACAGTACAATTTACAAAGAATACAAAAGTTATTCATTAGATGGGCTATGCACTGTTAGTACCACACAGCTGTCTACAGACGCTGAATTTATTTCAAATGTATTTAAAAAAATGGTATTTTATTGGCCAGTTTTTATTCATATTGGGTCTAACAAAGTGCTATATTTTTGTATCCGTGCACCTTATTACATCAGAGAATGAATTGTCTGAACAGGAGCTTTCCAGTTATCGTAGGATCATAGGAGATTACTAGGCTATCGACCCAGAGGTCATTTTAAGCCTACCCATTTCAACCCAACGTAATATTGTAGAAGTACTAGTCATTACCAAAGATTGCATTTAGTGATGATTGCCCATGTCTAGGAGGGTTCTGGGCACTATCCCCAGTAAGAATTTACGGTACCCATCCACTCATCCAGGTTCCTCTTGAACAGTGTCATAGAGGTACTCTGTTTCACATGAATTGGTAGCCTGTTCCAAAGATGTTGCAGTCACTGGGAGATAAATCTGTCCTTCCAGCATGTAGTATTTAAGTTGCAAGCCATATTTAAGTCCCTGGAATGGGTAGCCCTAGACCCATTTGATTTATGGGTCTGCAGGAAGTTCATTAGGTCTGTGTCGTGGGTTGCTCTGTAAGCCAGGCATAAGTCTCCCCTAAGAAGTCTATATGATATGGAGTGTAGTGATGGACTTTAGTCGGTCTGTGTCAGGAACATGCTGGAGGCCCTTAATCTCCTTTGTTGGAAACCTCTGAGGTGTGTCTGATTACTGCAGGTGCTTAGTATGGTACATACCGGATGGGGCATTGTATTCAATTATGGACCTAGTAAGTGTCGAGTATAGGGGGTTATAACTACTTTTGCTTTCGAGGTGATGCCTTTACTAATCAAGTGAGCTACATGGAAAGCTTTCCTTACAAAGATAGACATATGGTGGTCAACGTTAAGGTCGCGGTCAATCTGGGATCCCAGGTCCCTTACCAGTTCATGGGTACGTATGGTATTGTTGTTGATTTGATAGTGTGAAGGGACGTGCTGAAGGAAATGATGATGCATTTCTTTGCATTCAGTACGAGACTGTGACTAATACACCAGTCGTTGGTCTGTGTGAGACCCTCCTGGAGTATACTGACATTATTTGGGGATTCAATGATTGCACCTAGTTTGCAGTCTGTAAACTTGGTCAGTCACAACACTTTAGTTTTGACCTGAACCAAACAGGTTTCCCAGCACTGACCCCTGTGACAACCCACTGGTACCAAGTCCACTGGTTCATGTGGAGTCACCCACTTTGATAGGGTGTGTCTGGTTTGTGAGCCAGTTGGCAACCCATCTTACAATGAAGGGGTTTACATTCAGTTTGCCAAGTTTATTGGTAATGCCTGATGTGGGAATGTGTTGAAAGCCTTTGCCAAGTCCGAGGTATGCTGTGTGCGCCGATTTGCCTTCATCAGTTGCCCTGGTCACGCTTTTAAAGAAATCTGTCAGATTTAACAGGCAGGATCTGCCCTTCATGTAGCCGAATTGGGTAGCATCTAGGGTTTGGAGATCACCTATGTCTTTTTTATGAGGTCCATAATAATACGTTCCATGACCTTCCCCAGGATGAGACCATGTTCTTTGCTTTGGACAGGGTTTTGAGGACCTGTTCTTATCATATGTAAGGTGGGGGAGGGTTTGTTGTAAGTTAGGGGGGGATAAGGGAGTGAAAATTTCACCAAATCTATCCACTAGCAGGTCTGCTATCTTTGTGGGGTCAGTGTGTGTAATACTGTTGACCACCTGTTCTTTACATGCTTAGGTCCTACCCTTTAGGTTACATACGTGGCTGTAAAAGACCTTATGGTCATCCTTGGCAGTACTTGCTTAGGTTTCTGTCAAAGGAGCTCTTGGAGGATTTGACAAGTTGCCTTATTTGCCTGTTAAGGCTGAAGAGGGTCATTTTCCATTGTTGGGTCCTTGTCTTTGCTTTCTTGGACAGCAACCTTTTGTGTTTATTGTAGTGTGTGTTGATGCTGGAAGTCTACCATGGCAGCTTGATTTTTCTTGGGACTCTGGCTTTGATTCTATCTGGTATAGCCAAATTTATACCCTTATGCAAGTGATTGTACAGGGTATTAGTGTAAGCTTCAGTGCAGTTGCCACTTTCAGCTTGGAATACATTTACACCTTAATCTAGGAGAGGGTATAGTTTGCCTTGGTTAAGTTTTTTTAGTCTGATTTCACCCTTTCTGAGTTCTGGTGTTACTGCCAGCTGGAAGGTAACTGATTTCTGGTTAGTTTTAACTAATGAGGGTCCAACAGTTGCAGCAGTGCACCTGTTTGACATGTTGGTGAGGACTAGATGTAGAATGTTTGCTCCTCTTGGGATGTGGACAATTTGTTCCAGGGTATTTGAATTCACAAAGTCAAGGAACTTATGTGCTAGTGTGGGCTAGAGTAGGTTTCCCACTTGATGGGATAATTGAAATTCCCCATAGTCAGTGTGCTCAGTAAAATTTGTATTGTCTTCACTTGGGTTAAGTAGGCTTCATTGGTGTCGTGACCCATGGAGGGGGATCTGTAACTGGCTAGGATTTGAATGGGGTATTACCCACTATAACCTGGACCTGGAGTAACTCCATGGAGTTGTCCAGTATAACTAGACGGGAGGTGAATTTCTTTAATATGGATTGAAATACTTCCTCTTTTGATTTTCACACTCATTTTGCGGTCTAACAGTGTGGAAGGCATTGTAATTTTGCAGGGCTGGGGTACTCTGAGGCCTTAAACCAGGTTTCTGTGATTGCACAGATAACTACATCTGATAGAAGTGTTTCTAGGGAGTGCAGTTTTTGGTTTAAGCTCCTAGCATTTGGTAGCGTGACCCTGATTTTGTTCTGATTCGTTAATTTCATGTTGGTAATGTTTTTTCGAGACCTTGCCTAAAAAAGGCACTGTGGGTGAGGCAAGAGCCTTTGCAAGCAGCCGAAAGCCTAGGGGTACCAGGTGCAGACAGTCTCTGGCAAAGCAGCGAGGTTTGTCGACCACAGCTTCCCAGGCAGACAGGAACTGTGGATCCCCTTGGACTGACACCAAAAACTAAGCCAATTATTGAAATCGATCATTTTTTGCTAATACTGTGGCATCATTGTAGGTGAGAGTAGTATGCTGCTCAAGGCTAGGGACATACCTGCCTGGGGGACATACTCGGAGAGCTCGACCATGTCTATCTATCTTTATATAGTCCAGCGAGGTACATCTCTGGTCATTCATGAACTATGACAGAGTCATAATGGTACTTGTTGCTGAAAGACTTGAGTTGCATGCATGATTTGGCAAACCCTGACACTGGGCAGGCAGCTGACCCTGACTTCCTCTTTGTCCAACCTGGTGAGTGGGACATTGTGTGTCTCACTGTTGAGTCTATAATGATGAGAAAACTTGCTTTTTGAGTGTTATGCTTTATGGGCTTGTTGGGCGAGACACTGGTGTTGGTATGTGCCATGGGTGCTTTGGAGACTGTATTAGCTGTGGCAGATTTGTGTTTTGGAGGTCTGTGGTGGTTTGGTAAGTTTTTCGAGAGATCACCTGTGCATGTGAATTTACATGTTTGATGCGTACTTTGTTTCAGTAATGGTATGTGTATGAGTAGCAGTACTATGTAAATATGTAGTGGTGGGCGAGTTGACCGCCTTCTCCGTGTTACTGTTTTGAGTGAGAGAGAGTATGGATTCTAGATTCTTCCTGTAAATACATCTCTTGCATGCTATACTAGATTGTGTTAGTAGAGGATTGTCTGTCTACATGAGACCCTAGTCAACAAGGTTGGCAGGAAAAACAAGGGTAGTCCAATTGTCCATAATGCTAGGTTGAAGACTGTTGTCACTAGGGGTGACTTTTTCAGAAACTATTACAGAGGAGCTCAGTGAATGGATATTTCTGCCTAGGTTTAAGGGAAAATGTTGAATTTAACCGTCCTGCTTTGGCGCACAATTGAGCGTCAGTGCCTAGTGCTGCGGGACGTGCAAACAAGCAGATCTGCTCAGAAGCAGGGCCTAAATACCAGAAGCTAAACCACAAAAAAAAGCCTCAAACAAAATTCAAAAGGGCCAATGAGGATGCTTATTCCAAGCCCTAGACTGGCCTTCCTTTCTAGTCAGGTCCCAATCAACATAATTGTCTCACGAAAGTGTAGATAGGCCCTTCCAATCCAAGATGGCCTGAAAAATGTGCTCAGAACAAACAAACCACTACAAACAGTTACAGAAGCAGCAGGCCTGGATCTGAAGTATGCTACAGCTACTAGCTACCTTAGTTTCAGTGGGAAACAATAGAGAATGTTTAACACAGCAGAAAAATAGCAGTGAGACACTGAAAAAACTTTTAACATAGCAGAAAATCAGCCAGGCATCTCTAAAGAATGATTTTAAACATTTAACAGGTCAGTTAAGTACTGCTTGGCGGGAAAACCAGAGCAGCCAAAACAGCTTTAAAACAATGAAAAAATATAAGTAAATACTTAACAGTGGAAACGTCAAAAAAGCTTGCTAAACAGTGAAAACAGCAAGAAAATTTGATTTGAGGCACAGTGTAGTAAGCAATTGCAGTATAACAGTGTAATTTAGTACACGGTAAATACAGTATAAAAGTAGGTGGCAGGCAATAAAGTGCAGTAAATAGTAAAAATAAGCAAAAAAAAAAAAAGGCAACTTATGTTTTTTGGAAGCTCAGAAGCCTCAAGTCATCTGGCATTTCAGCTCAGAGTAGTGGCTGGTAGCCCACCTCATTTCAGCTCCGTACAAACAAGCAGAAACCTGCTCAGATATAAGACCTGTGCAACAAGTGTGGGTAGCCTACTACTGTTTTGTGATATTTCACAGTCAATTAAAATGTATGCATACCTCACTTTGCAGTGTTTCAAAGTGGCAATAATCTACATAATCATGCATTTTAGTTATCAGCTATGAGTGGCAAAATTGTGTGCCACAGTGCTGTGTACAAGATGGCATAATTTCTTTGTCTGTAGACCACAGCGTTTGCAGATATTAATTCTGACATGAAAATATAGCTAATATATACACCCTTTGCTTGCATATACCATTCCATCTTCCCTTTACCACACTCCATTTCTTCATAATTAATGTAAATATGAAAAGTACCTCATATTTTCATAACTTCTTGCAAACACTTCTGCACTGAGTGTCCTACAGACCCTGTCTGCTTTTAGGTGGGGCCTTAGTCCATCAAATACAACCTACCATTCCTGTGATGTAGGATCATAGGAGATTGCTAGGCTATCGACCCAGAGGTCATTTTAAGCTAGCCATTTCATCCAATTGTAATATCATAGAAATGCTAGTCAGTACCCAAGATTGCATTTAATGACGACTGCCCGTGTCCAGGAGTGTTGTGGGCTGTATCCCCAGTAAAAAATGTATGGTACCCCATCCACACTCATCCAGGTTCCTCTTGAACACTGTCATAGAGGTGCTGTGTTTCACATGAATTGGTAGCCTGTTCCAGAGACGTGGCAGTCACTGGGAGATAAATCTGTCCCTTCAGCATGTCCTGTTTAAGGTGCAGGCCATATTTAGGTCCCCTGGAACGGGTAGCCATAGTCAGTTTGATTTATGGATATGCTGACTGTTAGAATATTAATATTTAGTGTGTGTACTTCAAGTCCATGTATGTGCTTTTTATACACGTGTGTTGCATTATTTTTCTTGCACCATCTGCTTGTGCAGGTCCTCTTGACTTGACAGTATCACATTCCATTTTTCTTTATTACTTCAGATATGTAAAATATTGTAACCTCTTACAAAAACATAATTTTTGTTTCTAATGCATAGTGCTTGCTTGCATAGCCACCCCCATCCTTAGTGTAATACTGTATCTTATTTATTAATGCAGATGTGAGACATACTTCCTGAAGTTAAGTAACTTTGCTTCTTATCTCTTAAACAGTATGTTGTTGTTAGTGTGAATATTAGAATAATGTTAATATTAGTATAGGATGCATCAAAGTAGCTGGTTATGTCTAACCGAGTTTCTCTTACCAAAGAATGTTTAGTGTTATTTCACCCACTGCTTTCCTAGAACCCTCAGACTGACAGTATCACACTCAATTCTTTATTAATGTAAATATGAGAAAATGTTTCATATTTTTCATAAGTTTGCTGACACAGTAACTGAAGACTTGTACATCCAACAGTGGTGATCACAGTGGATGGACTCCTATGTTCTCTTAGGCTGCAGATGTCACACTGATCTATAATGCATGCCCTACGGTTCATACTCCCTGCATGACACAGCATTGCTGCAATATTTGCCTGAAATGTAGAATGTTCTTCATTCCACATTGCTGCAGTCCTAACTATTGGGTAGTCCGCTGTCCAGTCGGCCCGAATACCAAAGTATATGGCTGACGTCGGTCAGGGCGCATTAGACTGACGTCAGTACGTCAGGGTACTAATGCGCATGACCAACGTCATATCCTCAGTCTTTTTTGCCGCATGGTCCGATGCAGAAGCAATTTTGCGAGTGCAGGTTGGCGTTCTGAAAGTTTCTGAAGTCAGACTTTCAGACCGAATCAAAGTTGGCTAAGTACCCTGTTGGGGAATATTTTGGTTTTTTCTTGCCTCAGTATTTAACCGGATGTCAGAAAAAGTGAATAACTGTATTTCTTGTGGGAAACAGATACCTCATAGGGATTATCATACTTTGTGTATACCTTGTTTAGGGCCTGAGCACGACGTTGTTGGATGCCGCTCTTGTGCTAGATTTAACAAACGCACTATTAAGAGAAGGTTAGACTGTGCCAGGTTAGTGTTTGGGAAGCGTAGTAATTATAAAATGCCGTCGGATGCTCCGACGCCCGCTTCGGCCAAAAAGCGCAAGGATAAAGCAGCAAAGCCTAGAGTGGAAGAACCGACAGTCCCAGACGTCGGTTCTTTAGAAGGCTCAGTGGAGCCGGAGGTTCTGCCAGGAGTTTCTTTGGAGTTTCAGGGAGAGACTTTACTGTTACAGGATGTATCCTCTCAGGAAGTAGGCCAGGCTGAGGGGGCTTCTCAGGTGGCTGTTCTTCCCTCTCGTCCTAAGGTGGTTAGAGCCTCCCCTTCTGTTTCCAAGGCTTCTTTGAGAGGCAGGCCAAGTTTAGCTTCAGTGGGGGTTTCTCCTAGTGCTTCAGGGTCTTTGCCTAAGAAACATATGTTTAAAATGGCAGAGGATTTGATTACTATGATAAGAGGTTCTATGCCCCCTCCTGATAAGAGGCCTAGGGTGGAACCAGAGTTTGAGAGTTTTGAGCAATGTTCGGAGGCTTCTGAGTCTTCGGCTAAAGACTTGCAGGAGTATCCTCCTTATTCTGATTCTGATGTGGATGATTCTACTCCTTCAGCTTCTCCTCCTGAGGATTTTTCATTTTCAGAGACTCTGCATTCCATGAGGGAGCATTTTAAATGGGAAGGTCAAGATTTCTCTGATTCCAGGAAGAGGCTTAGGGAATTCCTGTTTTTACCCCAGCATAGGCCTTTAGCTATACCTCCTGTTCTGAATGTGGTGGAAGATGTGTTTGCAGAGGCTTCCCTGAATCCTGATTCTTTGCCTCCTGCCCCAGTTAAACCGGATAGGTACTATAGGGTGCCTGACGCTCATAAGTATCTTTTTAAGAGTCCTAGGGCAGACCCGGAAACTGTCTCTCAGGGGCCTAAAGGTGTGAAGGCCTCAGTTGTTAAAAATCCTGTCCCTCCTGATAAAGAGGCAAGGGCTTTGGATAGATGGGGAAAGAAAGTGTATACTTCTTCCACTTTAGCCATGAGGGCGTTGAATTGTCAGTTTCACATGTTAAAATATCAGAATTATCTCCTTTCACAGTTGAAATCTAAGGTGGATGCTCTGGCGGAAGGTATTGAGTGTAAAGAGTTGCAGGATTTAGTTCATGTGTCTGAACAGGTGGGTAAACATTCCTTGCAGTGTGGTTTTGATGCTGTGCAGGCCTCCTCGAGGGTGGCTGCCACTGGTTCTGTTCTTCGTAGGCACGCCTGGTTGAGAGATCAGAATTTAGCTGAGCATGTTAAAACAAGGATTTTGGATGCTCCTTTACAGTCTGATGTGTTGTTTGGTTCACCTGTGGAAGCAGTTTTAAAGAAAATGGAGGACAAGGCTAAGTCTATGCAAACTGTTAAGGATTTTTTGCAGGTGCAGCCTCCGAAGTTTAGTAGAAATTGGCCTACTAAGGGATGGACTTATCCTGCTTATGATTCCCAGTCTAGGGGTAGGTCTAGACGTGGTAGGGGCAGAGCTCAGGGTTCTTTCAGGCCTAGGACAGGGAGTTCCCCTGCTCAGACTTCTGGTGAGGGCAGGGGTCAGTCCTTTCGTAAGCAGACCCAATGACCTGCCTTTTCAGCTGCCAGTTCATTCTCGCCTGGCAGCACCTTTGGGAGGAAGGCTGTCTCTTTTCAAAGAAAATTGGGATTTAATTACCCAAGACAGATGGGTTCTGGATATCATTCACCACGGTTACAGGTTTTATTTCCATACCTTGCCTCCTTTCAAAGGCATGCCAGACATTCCTCCTCTACAAAGAACAGAGGCTCACAAGCAAATTTCTCTGTTGCTCCAAATAGGGGCCATTCAGCCAGTTCCTGTGCCAGAAAGGGGCCTAGGATTTTATTCTCGCCTGTTCCTAGTACCGAAGAAGGGGAACACGTGGAGACCAATTTTGGATTTATCTATCCTCAACACTTATCTGGACATTCCCAAGTTCAAAATGTTGACGTTACAACAGCTTTTACCTCTGCTGGGCAAAGATCACTGGATGGTAACTTTAGATCTCAAGGAAGCTTACCTTCATGTGCCTATAAGACTAACTTGCAGAAAGTATCTGCGTTTTCGAGCTGGGAATTCTCATTATCAGTTCTCTGCATTGCCCTTTGGCTTATCTACTGCGCCCAGAGTATTCACAAAGGTTCTGGCTCCAGTGATAGCTTACTTCAGGCTAAAAGGAATTCAAATCTATCCTTACTTGGACGACTGCCTGATTCTGGCTCAAGAAAAGGATGACCTTCTACAGCATTTGGAATATGTCATAGCAGTGCTAAGATGCCTAGGGTATTCTGTGAACGAAATAAAGTCCAGTCTAGTACCCTCTCAAGACATGTGCTTTCTGGGTGTGAGACTGAATACAGCAGCCCAGATGGCCTTTTTAACCCCGGACAAACAAAAGAATCTTTCCAGTTACTTCCATCAACTATCTCTTCAGTCCGGGCTGACTGCAAGGACAGTCCTTCAAGCCTTAGGGTTCATGGCATCTTGTATTCTGGTGCTTCCCAATGCCAAACTGCATATGAGGAAGCTGCAATGGTAACTCAAAAATGTATGGACACAGCACTGCCAGGATTTGGACACTGTCATTCAAATAATACCTTGCATTCAAACGGAATTTTTGTGGTGGGCTCAGGAATGTCACCTAAACAAGGGACTCTCTGTGACCCGGCCAGAGGCGAGTCAGATTCTAACGACAGATGCCTCAGACATTGCTTGGGGAGCTCATCTAAATGGAAAGTGGATACAAGACAAGTGGCCTGCCAGACTACAGCATCTACATATCAACATGAAAGAGATGTTAGCAGTCCAGTTTGCATTAATGGCTTTCAAGGAATTACTTCTTCCAGGGCAGGTGTTGATTCTAACAGACAACACAACTGTCATGTGGTACATCAACAAACAAGGGGAACACATTCTTACCCATTGTGCAGGCAAGCAATGATTTTATGGGAGACTGCGCTCAGCTTGCAACTAACTCTTCAGGCAAGGTTTCTGCCGGGAGCACAGAACTCCTTAGCAGATGTGTTAAGCAGACAAATCATGGATCCCCACGAGTGGAAACTGGATCTTCATGTATTTCAAAATTGACAGTGTCATGGGGAACTCCAGACATAGATCTGTTCGCTTCTCCACTAAACCACCAGCTGCCAAAGTTTTGCACAAAGAGGTTTCATCACACAGCTTGGAAAGTGGATGCTCTTTCTTTCATTTGGAAAAATCTTCATGTGTATGCTTTTCCACCTCTGCCTCTTCTTCCAAAGGTGCTTCTAAAGGTCAGACAAGACAAGCCAAGGATGATTTTAATAGCTCCAGATTGGCCTCTGCAGCACTGGTACCCATTACTGAGGAGTCTGGTAAGGAAGCCTCCATGGCCTTTACCCTTGATTCCACACCTGTTGTCTCAGAGGGACGGTCACCTGCTCAATGTCAAGCTTCATTCTCTTCATCTAACAGCCTGGCATATTCTGTTTTGAAAGACAGCAGGTCTCAACTTCCTCAACAAGTTTTAAATGTGATTATGGAAGCCAGAAGACCTAGTACAAGGAAAGTGTACGCAGAAAAATGGAAGAGATTTTTGTTTTGGAGTGCAGCAAACAATTTGGAGATTTCTGAGCCTAATTTGAGTGTGGCTCTTCAATATCTTACTGAGTTATTGGACAAAGGTTTGTCTTTCTCTTCCATTAAGATTCATGCTGCAGCAATTTCAGCTCACTATGATTGTGACCCACCATTGTTTTCGCATCCTTTGTTCAAGCAATTTCTTAGAGGGGCAAAGAATATAAGACCGCCACGTAGAGCTCCTACTCCTGCTTGGGATCTCAATTTTGTGTTGGAGAAACTTACTCTACAACCTTTTGAGCCTGCGGCTACTGCTGAATTGAAATACTTGTCTTGAAGACTGCTTTTTGTTGGCCATTACTTCTGCAAGAAGGGTTTCTGAGTTGCAGGCCCTTATGGCGGTAGAGCCTTTTTGATTTTTCATAAGGATAGGGTATCTTTACGTACTAATCCTTCCTTTATGCCTAAGGTGGTTTCTAGTGTGGCTTTAAACCAAACTATTCATTTGCCTACTTTTTATGCAGATCCCCAAAATAAAGGGGAAAAGATTTTGCACACTTTAGATGTACACAGGCAATTGCGTTATTATTTGAGCAGGACTAAGGATTTTAGGCAGTCTCAGCAGTTGTTTGTTTCTTTTGCTTTGAGTTCGCAGGGCAAGCCTGTGTCAAAACAAACTATTTCTAGGTGGATTGGGTTTTGCATTGCATTTTGTTATTCCCATCATGGCAAGAAGATTCCAGCTGGGATTAGGCCTCATTCCACTAGGGCTACTGCCACTTCAACAGCATTTCTAAGGGGGGTGGCAACTAAGGATATTTTGGAGGCAGCTACTTGGAGTTCAGTGCATACTTTCTCTAAGCATTATCACCTTCCTCTCTATTCTAAGTCTAGGGCTGGTTTTGCCACAGCTATTTTGCAAGGCATGTTGTCAGTTCCTGCTTCCTTATGATTTGCCAGCCTCCCTTACCTCTGCTTTGGGATTCTACGCAATAGTTAGGACTGCAGCAATGTGGAATGAAGAACATAGTACAGTTTTGTACCTACCATAAATGTAGATGTTCGAGGATCCACATTGCTGCAGTCCAATTTACCCTCCCTCCTTCCCCTCTGTGTTTAGGGGTGGTTGTGTAGGTGAGGTTATATTCTGCTAATTTTGTATAGATTGTACATATTTTTGGTGCAGGTATGTTTGGAGTTTTTGGTTTTGGCCTTATCTTTTCAGGGTCTTCTGACATCTGGGGCAAGAAAAGACTGAGGATATGACGTCGGTCATGCGCATTAGTACCCTGACGTACTGACGTCAGTCTAATGCGCCCTGACCGACGTCAGTCATATACTTTGGTATTCGGGCCGACTGGACAGCGGACTACCCAATAGTTAGGACTGCAGCAATGTGGATCCTCGAACATCTACATTTATGGTAGGTACAAAACTGTACTTTTCTAGTAATTTGTCAAACAAGCAGCTTGTGTAAGCCACTTTTAAACTTAATATAATAGTCATGCTCCAATTTTTGCTTACTAAAAAACAGAAAATGTTTCATAGTTTATCCAGTTTTGCAAAACCGTTAATTCCAGCCCTGTATAACAGTGTTTCACTGTGCATGCCTACCAGATCATATCTGCTACTGTAGCCCAAAAGCAGGTAACACTATTTGTGAGACATGAGTATCTAAGAATGTTAATACTAATAACTTGTCAGC
Organism: Protopterus annectens; assembly: GCF_019279795.1. Taxonomy (NCBI): domain Eukaryota; kingdom Metazoa; phylum Chordata; order Ceratodontiformes; family Protopteridae; genus Protopterus; species Protopterus annectens. Next base: position 1,174,110,018 of record NC_056727.1, read on the forward strand.
AAAGCAGTCTTATCTCTAGATAATTATACACTACTTATTTTACTGTTAATATTTTATCTTTATTTCATGTCTTAATTTTGCACCATCACACGTGGTGCACAAGTGCTGAACACCATTTTCACCCCATCAGTGTATGGTTTCAGCCACATCTTTAGTTTGAAAAAGAATTATAAAATGTGTGTTTTCTTTACAAACGGCACACTTTAGCCTCCGCAACATCAGATAAGCAAAACATATGAGGTATATCCATGGAATGGACTTGTTGCTGCGCACCTGCAGAGATGCAGTCATTGAGTGTGTACAAATTTCACACTATACCTAAGGCAAAATCACAGAAGTATGAATTACATTTATTCTGGCCATAATTTAATAAAAAGTTAAGGATTCTTTTTAAAATTCAGAAATAGAAGTAAATAGTAGCAAGAGCACCAGTACATAGTTTACCCTGGCTGAATGTCTAGTGTGGCACTAGTAATATAGTTCAGCTGTTTGCAAACAACAAAGGTTATGTCCCCCACCACCACCATACACAAAGCACACACACAAAAATAACTAAAGGTTACCAACACTGTCAGTTATATATTCTAGCTAAATGCCTACAGTAAATAAAAGGCCTAGTGTGATAGTCTGCTTTGACTTAGCTGAGTTGGTGTTAGATATGGTCAACAGTACTGCTTTTCAGACTTCATAGTGGTGAAAACAGTGACAGTGCCACATGCACGTATACTCACACCCGCAAAAATGCTTTACTCATTGCCCCCTAAGTGAAAGGTACATTGGCTGTACAGCTATGTTGCATACATTAACCCTGACTGATGACTTGCTGCAGAGAAGAGCTGCCAGTTGCTGCATATTTTTGACTTTTGACAACTAAAAGTCTGTACTCACCATAGTAACACACTCAAGAAGCAAATACAGACACTATGTTTAAAATGTTTGTTTCTTAGCCACCAGTAATTCAGAGGCATTATTAACTGCAAAGGAAATGGTTTAATACTGTCTTGGGCACACGTGGCTGCATACTGTTGCTGTAAAGTTTTATAATGTTCTGTTGCTGCAAAGTTTTATGTTCTGTTGAACAAAACAGATAAAGCAAAAATGCTGACTACTTTAGTTCAAATCTTGGCAAAATGTACCCAAACTAAAGGCTGTAATGGCAGATCGGTCTCAATAGGAAACACAGGAGCATTAACAGCATTAAAGTGGGCTAAAAATTTGAGCTTCTGAAATAACTGTAACGGTAAAGAAATATAAATAACGGTCTCCAGAAATATGTATGGAATAAGAAGTTCTGAAGTGCTGTCACATTTTCTTTTGCAAGGACCATAACGTATCCACAAGGTTTCTGTATAACGTCTCAGTACTTAATGTTTTCAGCAACCTTGCCATTTATGCAAACTGCACACATTTCTCTCTTCAGCTACTTGTTCGCCTTAGTATTTCTTTCTGCCTGACATGCATGTGCTACTGTAGGAAAATGGTCCATGGAGCCATTTCTCATGAGTAAAGTATAAACAAAATCCAGAAACACTGCTTATGCAGTGGGATACAAAATAAAAGTGGCTGTATGCATGCACAATGAAAAAAAAAGAGTATAAACTTGAAAGTTCCTGCTACTTGGAAAAAGGTCCATGAAATATAAAATAAAATGGTTAAAAGGCAGATGTCAGAAAACAGCGCTAGATATCCACACTGTTCTGTCATAACCACTACTAAAAGATCTGCTTCTGATTTTTCAAGAACATTTGCAACGGTTGCAGAAGATTCATAGACACATTCCAAAAATGATTTCTGTCGAAACAAGTCCACCATATGTTAAACCGGTATGGCAAAGACTATAAATAGCTCTCAGTAGTTGCACTTGGAGTCCCAGTCCTTGAATTTCCAAAAGGCTGTCTTGGAATGAGACAACACTTGAAATATAGCTAACACTGGAAGTATAAATCAGAAGGCTGCTGGATGTCCTAACCGAAGTCACTGTCGCAGTATTCATCACAGATGGGTTTTTAATCACTTGTGTCCTGCCGGGATACCAAAGGTGTGCATCTGATGTATGACCTCAGCTTATGTGCTTCGGAGTACAAGGATGGACAGAAGTATAAGATCCCCAGACTATCTCAAAACTAGCTTGAAATGCAGGTCATGCACCTAACAGACTGAGCCACGTTTGGTCATTGGTCCTGCTGCTTTGCTAATCATATCTGATAAGTGCTCCTTTGGGGAACCTTCCTTTTCTTGTTTGTTAAAGCTGTGGTTTAATTTTGTTAGGTGTCCACTAGTAGGGGTAAGTGCAAATGGTGCAGGTAGATTCCATACAAGGACTTGCACACTAAGTGCCCTTTTTGCGTAGGCACCGGACATGACTACAAATGCTGTTCATTTGTCAGTCAGTCGTACCAAAGATCTTCAGATCAAGACTATGCTCACTTAATACCTTTCTTGAAAGTCAGCGATTGAAATGCCTAGCTCATTCTAAGATGGCGGACTCTCAGGCTCCCAGTGTTGCCTCTCCCCTTAAGAAGAAACTCTCGATCCTAAGATAATTCTCATTCCCAATCAAACATCTGAATCGGATGAACCTGCTGAGGTTGTTGAACCCGCGGCATGTCAGAATACCTCTCGGGTGCCTGCTAACAAGATCCCATTGGAGGCTGGTATGGCATCTGAAGCGCTGCAGACTACAGATACTTCGGACAGAGTCTTATCTTGGAGGGCCCGCATGGAATGTCCCGTATCCTTGCATGGGAGGAGGTTCAAGGTGTGTTTATTGAAATGAGAAAAGGTTCCAAACCTTCAAGGCTCATGTAGACAGACGTCACCCCTAAAAAGAAACAGCGATCCAAACATCTGACAATCCCCTACACCTTCCAGAGAAAAAAAATGGATGGACTTCTCCCAAAGCTGATTTAAAGCTATCATGGCCCTGAAACCCCCTCCTTTAGTGACACAGCTTTCTCAAGCCACACCACAGAAGTACACTTTAGATTCTTCCTCCTCTGAGAAGGATCCTGAACCAGATTCTGATCATTCACTGGATTACTCTTCTTAACTACACTTTCCTGAGCAAGTCTCCTCTGACAAAGGAGACTCCCTTTCGCCTGATCCTCCTTTGGAGAAACTATTCAGAGCATGCTGAGACACTTTGAGTAGCAATCAAGGCAAATCTCTGAGATACAGAAGAGATACTGCAGCTTTCTGGATATTGGTATTCCTGTTCCTTTGCCATTTTCCCCCTAATCTTTGAAGCTTATCTTGATTTCTTTCATTTTTCTTCCTTAGCACCTGGTTCTTAGCCACCTGCTCCTAAAAGACCTGAAAGGTTTTGTAAGGTTTCTGATGAACTTAAATACCTGTATAAAAATCTCATGGCTGACCTTGCAGCAGTTTGTGTCTTCTTGGATAAGCCATCCAAGCTGCTTCCCATTGCTAATGCCTTCCCTTCAGACAAGGACAGCTGGGCCATGGATAAGTGAGGTAATACAGTTTACACCTTTTCCACTGTAGCATTCAGAGCTATTTATTACCAAACACAGATGGGTAAATACCAGCTTTCTGTGCTGCAGCTCTGCATAAGGTTATATCAGAACTTTTGACAGCAGACTGTAAACAGCAAATGCAGTCTCTTCTGCCCCAAGCTACATAAATAGGCAGACAGCATCAGATGCAATTACAATGCAGTGGGTGCTATATCTGAGGCTGCTGCCACTGTCTCAGTGATCAAACAATATGCATGGCTATGGAGTCAACCTATCCTTTAAGACTTCAGATTGACAATTTTGGCTTCACCCTTGGACAATGAATTTTTTTATGGGCCACAAGTGCCAGTGTTTTCAAAGCCCTGCAAGAGCAAGGCAAGACTATGAAAGACTGCAGGCGGATTATCCTTCTACAGTCCTAGGCCTTCGCAGAAACATAAAAGCACCTAGGAAAGGATTTCTGATGACCCCTGTGGGATTTCCCTTTAGGGTAGCCTCCCTTCGGGAGCAAAACCATATGACTGCCCTCCTCTCCCCCAACTCTATCAAAAAGTCTCTCCCTTTCATTAGTGGGAGGTGGTAACTACAGACAGATGGATTCTGACCATTATCAATGAAGGTACGACGTGTCTTGGGAAAGCGTCCCCTCTCTAAATGGGATGCCTGATCATTTCCAGACTGTCTGTTCAGTGACTCACTGCACTGCAAGGGAAATCCTTAGACTTTTGGGGTTCATGGCTGCACTCATCCCAATAATCCTACTGGCCAGGCTACATATGAGAAAAATTCTTCGGTACCTGAAATTATTGTGGGCCCAACACTTAAACCTCTTGGACACCTTGATCCCTGTGTTGCTCTGCATCAAGAAGGAGTTTCTCTAGTGGGAAAAACTGGGGTTTCTCAACCCTGGCCTCCGATTTAACCCCTGCACCTCACAACCAAATTCTCTACACAAATGCCTCAGACAGGGCTCGAAGGGCCTGGACAGGTTCTCACAAAGTACAGGAGAAATGGCCACCCGCTCTCCTGAAGGAATCCATCAGTCTAAAAGAAATGAGGGCCATTCTGCAGGCTCTGCAAACTTTCTCACCCCTTTGGAAACCAGGCATTTTCCATGGACAACACCACAGTGATATAGTACATAAACAGGGAGGCATAGGTTCTTACCCCCTGTGCAAGTTGGCGGATGAGGTTTGGTAAATGGCCACTCAATTGAATATGACCCTCACAGCAGCTTACATTCTCTTAATAGAGAATGTGTTGGTAGACTGTTTAAGAACGGACCTCATGGGACCATATGAATGGACCCTGAATAGACAAGTCTTCAAAACAGTCATACGCCACTGAGGTACTCTACAGGTAGAGCTCTTTGCATCTCCAGAACATCACCAGCTCCCTCTGTGCCGCACGAGGACCCCAACTCAGATGTCTTTTCCTTTCAGTGGAGAAGGAGGTTCCTGCATGCCTACCCTCCACTGCCACTTATTCCAAGGGTCTTCCTTAAAATCCAAAAGGACACTACAAAATTGTTGCTCCTCACCAAGGCTACATTATTTTCTCATCCTGTTTCATCTGTCAAAGGGAAACCACTGGAAAATTCCAATACAACCGGACCTTATCACCCAACCGAGGGGTTGGATTCTACATCCCAACATTGCCTCTGTATCACTCTGTGAATGATTGAGTTCTGATCCCTAAAAGACACTTTTGCAGAGGAGATAGTGCAGGTTATACAGTAGGCATGGAAACCCAATACCAGGAAGTCATACACAGCCAAGTGGAAAAATCCTCTGGTTGATCCCACAAACAGATTGGATACCACTCTTACCTGAGGTCCCCACCATACTTCAGTATCTCTGTGAGCTTCTGTGTTCTGGGTTAGCTTACTTGTCTGTTAAACCATGTTTGTTAGCCATCAATGTGCTTGTTTACCACTAGATCTTCTTCTCATGTCCAGGGCAGAGTTAAAACTCCTCCTTGAAAGGAGTCCAGCACCTTAAGCCTCCAAGGAGACAGATTACCCCACCATGGGATCTTAATTTTGTTCTGGAAGAACTGTGTGGAACCCTGTCTTGAGCCAGCCGCATCATCTTTCTCAAAATTCTGCTCATGGAAAACTGTCTTCCTACTGACGCTGACCTAAGCTCACAGGGTGTCTGAGCTCTAGGCTGTCATGGCTACTCTCTTCATCCTTATTTCCCATAAGGAAAAGGTAATGCTTAGGACCAATCTTTTATATCCAAGGCTGTGAATGAGCTCTGTCTCAATAAAGCCGTTAACCTGACTTTCTTTCCCAGCCTTCAAAGTAGGGGAGAAAGAGTCAAATTCTTTAGACATTCACATGCAGCTGAGGTTCTGTTTAGGCAAAACTAACAGTCAGAAAAACTGACCAACTGTTTGTTTCTTCCATGGATGCTAAGCTGAGCCAACCAGTCTCAAAACGAACCATTGTGTCTGGATATCTAAGGCCATCTCTTTCTGCTACTTGCATGGTAAATCCCTGCCCTTCTGCACATTCTACTCAGGCTGCTGCCTCTTCTGGTGCTTTCCACAAAAGGGTTGATGCCAGGTCCATCTTGGAAACGGCCACTTGGTCCTCTGTGCATACCTTCACCAAGCATTACACAAATGATGCCTTCTCTAGGTTTAGAATGGCCTTTGACAGATCAGTGCTCGGTCTCCTGGACAGTTCCTTCTCTCCACTCTAGCCAGCCATGCCCCCTTCAGCTCTGGGAATCACTAATTTGTGATAAGTAACTGCAACAGTGATTTCAGTTAAGGCATACTATAGCTGTGTAAGAACTTAGCATAACTGTTGCAGTATCCTCCCTTTCCCCTCTATTATCTTGTATTTGGACCACACACATGCATACTTTCTTGAGGGAGTTTCCTACTTGTTTTAGCTATGTCCCTCCTAATGGACTACTTTCCTTCCTAAGTTGTCTTCAGGCTGCTGGCTTGGAGATAGTCGGAGGATCTCTCGTGTCCATCCTTATACCCTGATGCACATGAGCTGAGGTTATGCATAGGATATACACCCTCTGGGAGGTAAAGTTTTTGTGCCCAGGCCAACCTCTATTATGAAAACCCATCTGTGATGAATACTGCAACAGTGAGCAGTAGGACAATGTGCTGTTATGGTCAGTTCTTGCGCAACTGTACTTTTCTCACACCTAGGTACTTTGGTTCATTTTTGAGTTGTACAGTTAGCTCAACATGCTAAGGCTTTGCCTTTTAGTTTGCATGTAATGATGGTAGTGGGTTCAGCCCCCTCACCCCTCTGTTGTCTGTAGCCTGGCAGTTCGTGTAAAGGATTAGAGTTGTTAACCTACTTCTTCCTGTGGTACAGGGATTGATTCCCTCAGCCTTCATTTGTCTACTTTGTGACTTTGAGCATGTCACTTAAGCAGACGTGCCTTTGAGGCTTTTGGGTAATTTCACTAGGCTCCTTAGTCATCTGCTGGACTGCATGTCTAGTCACTACCTATGAACGTGATGTAGTCTTCTTTAGCCAACATCTACCCCTTTTTCAGCAGAGTCCAAAGTTCATTTCTTGTCAGCTTCAGAATTTAGACATGCTCAACTGTGAAGAAAGTTGCAATCAGTTTAAGGCAATAGCCTTTGAAAAAAATATGGCCAATTTAGAGGAGAAACTTTTTTTTTAAAGTGTTCCAAAGCATTTAACACATTTTACAAAAATAGCTGTGTGATTCTTAGGCAAGTTTGCGGGAATGTTTATTGGAAACAGTCACAGGTTTCACACATCTGTTAGATTTTTTCTGAAAAATAATAATTTCACTCAACTTGGTTAAAGGAAAACTCCACCCTAGAAGTAAAAAAATTTTTTTTCAGTTTATCTTTGTTTCCAGACCTATTTTAACACCTAAAAATAAGAGCTTTAGTTGTAATTTTAGACTGTTTACCACAACATGGCTACCGATGGGGCTTGCTGTATCAACGTGATCTACTTCTCCTTCAAGCCTTTCTCTTTCCCATAAAGCATTTCAAGTCTCCTTTCTGTGACTCATGCCAGACATAAAGAAGTAACTGTGAATTCCCATGCCATTGACATATAATGGGAAATCTGTGACTCATTGTCAGTTTGTATTCCTTCTGTGTTAGTCCTGCTTCTTTTCTGTTGCTAATCACCCTCATTTATGTTTAGCTCACAGCTTGCTTGACACTATAATTTGACGATATCTAGTGGCAGCCAGAGTTGTAGCTAAATTGGATGCCTTTGTCCTAGTTGTTCTTTTGTAGTCCAAGATGAACTGACGCTCCCCTCCTCCCACACTACTGCAGAGGTGTTAAAACTGTCACTGCAACTGACAGCTCAGACTTGAAAGGAAGGAGTGCCATTTGAAATGTCTTCCCCTCTGCCTGCAGCAAGATTTAATTGTTTTGGCATCAGACAGATTTAAACAAATTCAGTTTAATTTTTGCAAGCAAGTTTCTGCTAATTGTTGATTTCATTGTGTGTTACTACTATTGATTTTTGATTTACCCCTATTTCTACAAAACATTATCAATTTATTTTTGCTTTCCAATCATTTTGAGCAACAGCAGTCTTGTTGGCATGCTGTTTGTCATTTCCTGCCATTCACATCATCCCCACATTTTTAAATGACAGCAAAAAAAGAAGTTATGTACTTACCATAATGCTCCATGTTTGTAGTCCATCTTGCTGGATGGGTTCGGAGCCGATATTCTGCTCCAACTCTGCCTATACTAAAGCTTGGGAGCTTTTTACTGGCTTGAGGTAGCCCCTATCCCATGGTGCCTCACGGCAATTCCCCAGATCTAGTTTGCAAGAATGTAATAAATACTTATTTAATAATAAGAAGCAAGCTGTAAAAATACAGCAAGGGATTAGAAACCTAATCCATTCCAGGTGGACAATAAAGAGCAAAGACGGGCACCCCAAAAAATGGTCCACTAGATCCCCCAGAAATAGTGAAATCCTCCAAACCAAACTTCGAGTCCAAACTGGCCACATCTACTAGAGACATTTATAAGGCCGCCTTCACAGATGTCTGTAACCTCAAAGGAAGCACCCAGATCTTTTCAGAACTGGTGGTCAAGGAGAGCACATATACAAGTGCTGTACATATGGTGAATTTGCTGGCTGACAGATTCAGGAGAACTGTAACAGTCTGCCACCCCTCTCAGTAAATCAGAACATCCACAGTACTTGCCCCCCTCCCCTTATATCTATGGAACAGGTCATCACAGTTCTCTCAAAGGCAAAAAATACAGCATTCATGGGACCAGATAACCCAGGCTGCGTACTATGTGAACTCAGCCAGGAACTTGGAGCACCAGTAGGCAGCCCATTCAACCAAAGCCCGAGTACTAACTTCATCCTAGCTGAGTGGAGGACAGCCACTGTCATCCCTTTGTACAAAGGTGGAGCACCCAGCAATACGTGACATTATACAACCATCAGCCTAACTAGCCTGATCTGCAAGGCCATGGGACAGATTATCATGGACCTCGTTAACAAGGATATTGGCAACCTCCAAGCACTGGAACAAAGTTTGGCTTCGTCAAGGGGGAGGTCATGTCTGCTAAATTGGTTCTAGGGCAAGCTGGTGCACAGTGCCTACCTGTACCTGTCCAAAGCCTTTGACACTATACTACATAATAGATAAATTCTCTCAACTAGGCATAAATAGATATGTTACCAGATATGTAGCAAACTGGCCCAGTAATAGAAGCCATGTAGTCAAAATAGGGGAAGCCACCTTAAGCAGTCGGCCAGTAAAAAGGGGTGTGTCCCAGGATTTGGTCGTGGGGCCTGTGTAATTTGGGATACATTTTTCTAAGATGCAGGCCAAAGCCAGTGGGCTCTGGCTGACCAAGTTTGCAGAAGACTGCAGGTTGGGGGGCCGTCATCAAATCTTCTAGTGATGTGTCCTCCAAGCGGGTCTCACTCAGACAAATGAATTTTCTCAAAAACATGGACTCCAGCTGAAGACTAACAAATGCATCATTGTCCTCTTTGGGAGGAGTGATGTCCCCACTAATTATCACATTAATAACAATGTCCTAAGCACGCAATGAGTCTTGGGCACAAAGGTTGATAGCAACCTGACTTTTGACCACCCTGTTGCTCCTGTTGTATAGAAAGCCTTGTACATGGTCCACATCATAAGTCAGGGTATCTCATCCAGGGAGAAGGAGGTCATAACATCCCTGTATTCTTCTCTCATAAGGGCCATTAATGAGTGCAACACCCCATTTGGCATGTACCTCTCAAAGCAAATGCAGCAGCTGTAGAGACCACAGAGGATCCTCACCAGGAGAATCCAGGGCCTCAAGCCATCTACCATATACACATACAGGGTAAAATCCCTATCCCTCTAATCAGATTACTACAGACTCCTCAGAGGTGACCTCTGTCTGGCATACAAGATGATCATGAATCACTCCTTGTTGGGACTGATGCATATTCGCAAGTCAAACTCCACTCCAGTAAAATCCACATGTGACCTTAACCTGGTCTGTGACATCAATAAGACTTGTTGGCGGGACAGATTTGTGAACCAGAGACTCCCTCATCTATGGAATAAACTCCCTTTCCACATCAAGCACAGTACCTCTTTACCCCTTTTTAAATGCAAATGGGATATCTGGATGAGAAACCCAAAATATGCCCCTGGGAATCCACCCCTGTCCTTGCCCGACAGGAGCATCAGGAGCTGATCTGTCTAAACATGGGCTAAACTCTTGCCTAGCCTTATAAGGGCCTCAGAGCCTAGTAACCTGCTATGATCCTGTTGTTCGAGGAATTACATTACATATAAAATACAAGTTCCATACTATGTAAAATGCCTTCATACCTTACACACATTTATATACATACAGACATGCACAGGCAGACTGTCAAGCAGCAGACAGTCAAGCAGCAGACAGTGTCATTTACATGTATACATATGTAAATATACAAATAGATGCAGAGATCAAGAAAACCTCAGGCACACACGCATTCAGTTGATTATGCACCTATCTCATGCAATAAATAGCTGGAAAACACTGAAAACATGAGCAGAAAGCATTATAGAAAATGAAAAAGTTGATATCACATGGGATCACCCATTACCAACAGTTCAAAAAAAGATGGGAGAAAACCAGATATACTAGTCCATGTAAAGAAGAGATAAGTGTCATTGATTGTTTAAATTGCTACTCACAGTGACTACAGTGTCTTCCACAAAGAGAAACAGTGTCATAAAATCCCAGGATTTGCAGGCCGAACCAAGGGCATTGTGGAAGAAGGATACCCAGATAATTCCAATAGTATTTGGAGCGATAGGTCTTAAAAAAAGAAATTACAGTCAAACAAATATATTAACAGTACATGTAACTTCATATGAACTGCATAAGTCATTACTGGGCAAATTGTGGGTGCTGGGAAGAGTACCTCTGGCTAACATCAAAGGTTGAAGCAGTACTAATTTCATGAACTTAAATCATACTTTCTTAGGAATGGGGTCCATTCCGATCATAGTAGTAGAAACACAAAAAACATGGAGAAATTAAAACAAGTGTTAGGGATTAACCCTTACATCACTAGATGGCTAACCAGTTAGCTTACTAACAGAAAACATGCTGTCGAAGTTGGCAACTCCACCTCTACCGGTAGACCTGTCACCAGTGGCATATCACAAGGTTCTGTGCTGGGTTATTTACTGTTCAGAATCTAGTTCTCGGAAGTCCAGACAAATTAGACAGCTTTTGGCTTACCAGCTTCACTGATGAATGATAATTGGGTGCAATCGTAGAGTCCCCCAATGATGTTAACCTACTACAGGAAGGGCTAACACAAAAAATTACTGGTGTCAGTCACTGTCTAAAACTTAACACAAAAAAGTACATTATTATTTCCTTGGGCAAAGTACAATTCCCCACTAATTACAGAACTGACAACACCCCCTGAAGCTGAATTGCAGTAATGCGAGACCTAGGAACACAGGTAGATCGCAATCCAAGCTTCCACCACCAAGTTTCCTCTGTTATAAGGACTACTAACTACTAATTAGTCTTGGAGCTGTAAAATGGTTTGCATCTCTCTATTCTAGCAAGCTGTATAGTGCAGTTTGGACCCTACACCTGCCTTTTACACCACTTTCCATTAATAGTGCAAGGGGTATAGGTAATAGAACCATACACTCTTAGCACTATTTATCGATAAACTTCCCACAGATCTTATACCTATGCCAGTATTATTGGACGCAGAAAATGTTGAAACATGAGGAGAATACATCTTTGACTTCTCTGCTTAGTCTAGTAGAAGCATATCGGCGTCAAGCAGGAATGGAAAAAAAAACAGAAGCAGATCAAAATCAGGCAACGACTGAATGTGCCAAAAAAAACAGAGGAAAGACTATAAGGTGAAGTACCAGATGAGAAGTCCAAAAATGTGGAAAATGCATAGTGTGTTGCAAGTATAGAATACTTCTGTAAAAAGTTCATGTTGATCAGGACTGAAAGCAGGAATGGTTAGTCAAGTTGAAACCAAGACATAAATAGTTGTTATTGTCATCCCAAGGTAGTGGGCTTACCTGCATGTTGGTTTACAAAGTCTACTGAACACATGGGAGAGAGACAAATGTAGGCTTCATAAAACAGAATTGGAAATAGTCGCACACCCCATTGCTGGTTGTGACATATCAATGGCAGAAGGACTGTATGCTGAAAGGCATAATAATGGGGCAAGACTGTTGCACTGGGGATTGTGCAAAGATTATGGTATTGAAGTGGCAGAAAAACACTAGAAATATTAACCACAAAGATTATAGAAAATAATGAAGTGTACATCGTATCGCATCACCCATTTCCAACAGTAAAAATGATAGATGTTAGAAAACTAGATGTAGTGCTCCATGAAGAGAAGACACAAGTAGCATTGATCATTGAAATCATTACACACAGTGTCTTGTGTATAGAGAGACCCACAGTTATAAAATATTAGATTTGCAGGCAGAAACAAGAGCTATGTGGATGAAAGGTTGTTGTTGTCTTTCAGCTTTTCCCGGTTAGGGATCGCAACAGTGGAACTCCGGTCCGCTAATGATTGGCAGTAGATTTTTACGTGCCGAGTTGCCGGCCCTGACGCACAACCTTCAACGAAGGTACGCCCATTCACGCATGTCTCCACACAGAAGATGCTCTAGCTGAGAATCGAACAGGACGTCTTACTGTGAGGCGACAACGCTACCGCAGTACCACCACCGCAGCTAGCTATGTGGTTGAAAGGTACGCATATAATTTCATTAGTAGGAGCAATGGGTCCTACAGAAAGAGTCTAAAATCATGCTTGGATATGTTAGCAATACATATAACTGCATACAAATTGCAGAAGTCGTCATTACTGGGCACATTGTAAGCGATTAAAAGAGCACTTCTGGCTGACCAAGATTGAAGCAATGCTAAGCTCATGTACTTGACTTAGGAAGGGGGTCCATTCCCATCATGGTATTAGAAACCCAAAATATCTGGAGAAATTTTATATGTATGTGTGTGTGTATATATATATATATATATATATATATATATATATATATATATATATATATATATATATATATTTACAGAATGGACAGATTTTCCTCTCATTGTTTTGGTTTGTTTCTCATTAACCTGTGTTTTTTTGTTGGCAAATTGTTGATAATTCATGGAAGGTCGATGTCCAAAAATAAGGTCTGACATTTTAAGTTTCAGACTTCATACCCTTTAGAAAATTCATAGTAATGTAAAACATACGATTCTGTCAACTTTCTAAGTTTGTAAGAGCAATATTTAAAATGTGTCCCTATTTTTAGGACTTTGTCCCACCATTTTTTTCTGGCATTGTCTAGATTTTTTGTTATAAGAGGTTCAGAGGTATGGCTATGATCGAGCAATACTTCCCCTCAGCAAGAGCCCCTCCAAAAAAAAAAAAAAAAAAACGAATTTCACTGTAATAAGCCGATCGATATATTGTAAGCGATCTGTTTATTAGTTACAGATGTAGCTCGCTGCTCTAAGTTGCAGTGGCACATAACGAACTTGAATTTCAGTCAAAGGCTAAAAATAGTAAATAAGTAAATTAATGAATGTTCCATTTTCTGGCACACTAAAGATGCATGTCACCCCGCACCCATACATGCAGGCATTCAGGTTTCAGACACGCACTATTCATCGGCAACTCACTCTGTCATACACTCACAGACGCAGTCTGTTCAGCATTCATACACACATACAGACATTCTACTTTCACACATGCATTGTTTAGTATTTCAAGCATCGCCTGCTCTTTCTCATACACACAGACATATACATACTGCTTTCGCACGCACTGTTCTTTCTCTCCTGCATTACTCACTCTCTCTCATTCACGCATACATAGCCTTTCCTGCATTCTCAGAGACATGCATACTGCTTTCTTGCACGCAGTGTTCATTCTGTCATGCATCGCTAGCTCTCTCTCATACACACACCGTCTCTTCTGCATTCACACACTCTGACATTCATCGCTAACTGTCTCATACACATGCTTATACAGTCTCTTCTACATTCACACACACACACACACACACACACACACACATTCTGCTTTCACACACGCACTGTTCTCTCTCTCATGCATGGTTACCTCTCTTTCTCACATACACACATACACAGTCTCTCTCACACACAGACATTCTGCCTTCATGCATGCGTTCACGAACCCACATGCAATCAGAAGAGAAACACAGTCATAGACATACATACACACACAAGCCGACATATGCCCGGCAAACCACTTGACTGTACAGATTTTCACAGGAACATCTGGATTTATGGCTCTTTTTTTTTTGGTTTTATAGCAATATGTTGTTTTCAGGCAAACTGGGGACTAGCTTACCTAACTAGTTAGGAAAGTACTGGCAGTGCTGTGATCCAGCACCACACCCCCTTCACAAAAGCCCCTCAAAAAAAATAAATAAATAAAAAATGGACTTCACTGTAATAAGCTGATCAATACATTGTAAGCGATCGGCTTATTACAGTCAGATCTGTATGCAGTCTGTTGGATTTCACTTCGGCACAGCAAGGAAGAGAAGCACTTAGCATTCCAGCTATTTATCACTGCTAGTCTGAAAACCAGATCGCACACACAGTGTGTCTTCCCTGATTGGTAGATTGTCAACTGTGGGCATTTGGCAGAAAGTAAAGTGGTATGCATGCATACGTACATACAAACCTGCTAGCAGCCAGGGACAGAAATCGATGTGGTATATACAGTTTACTGCTAATCTCTGTACAGGTACTTGTTTACATACATGATTTTGAGGAAAAAAAAACAGATGTTGCTATTTTGAGCACGCTAAACAGATGCATGTCACCCCCCCCCCCATACACACTGACGCACGTAGACATTCTGCTTTCAGACACGCACTCTTCATTTTCTCATGCATGGACAACTCTCTCTTTCACACACACAGATATTGTTCACTCTCTCTCAACCACACAAACACAGCCTTTTTCTGCATTTACATACACATACTGCTTTTCAGGCACACATTCGCTCGCACACATGCAGGCAGAAACTCTCATACACATACATGCACACACTAAAGCAGGGTGATCGGAGGCAGCATGGATATGAGACAGCACTATAGCAAAACAAAACCAGGAAAATAGTAACTAATAGCCTTGCAGCACAATGTTAACAAAGAAGAGAACGAACACAGAACAAGACCTCATAATAATGTTGCGGAAGAACTGTGGGCAGAACTTTGTATGCAGGCTACGTCCAAAAAAAACACTTACAGCAACTAATGCATTTCTCCGAGGGACTTTGCCTGCAAATACGCTGGAGGAAACTCTTGATCCAATGCTGTTATTACTCCGGAAGGAAACGGTGGCAAAGTAGAGTTCCATAGCAAGTTATGCAGGACTTTACATTAGCTGATAAATTGGCCTTTCTACATAATGTGACGTCGCAATTTGGGAGGATCAGCAGGGGAGGGAACTATTGATTTGACTGTGTCGAAGGTATGTCACAAAGCTGGAGACGTGTTCCACCTGTAGTGATGCGATAATAAAGAATTGGGGGATGGTTTTTCCTGTCCTACGCTAGGGAAAGTAAGAAATGTACAACAAACTAACTTCTTGGTGCATTCTGATAACCGCTGATGGCTGGAACGAGTTTATAGGGATAAAAGAACACTCGCAGTTGAGTTAAATTGTGGTCAAGCCCGGAGTTCTCTAAGCATTTCTATATTTCACATTTTTTACTGCATTTATACTAAAAGGCAGCTGCAAATTTCTCTCAGCCTTTTACAACTAGTAGTACAGTCGGCTTCCCACAGCTATGAATTTTACATGAATACCCAACTTGACCCTTTCCATCTACTAGTTTGCCTCTGTTCTTGATCCTGTTACACATGTTTCTCACACTTAAGCTTAAAAGCTAGGTTAACCAGAATTGTAGCTTCTAACAAAATACCCAGTAAATAGTGTAAACGCATTTCTTCATACAGCTAGCAGTTGTGATGAGCTGTCACCCTTTAGTGGTTGTAATTGAAGTGGAATTTCTTCTACTCATGCAGTGCTGCCATCCACCCCAAAAAAGTCTTCCATGTCCATGTAGCAAGGCCTTAATTGGCTTCTTCAAAATGCCAGAAGCTGTTGGGTAGGGGTGTGGGTGTGTGTGTGCACTTGTTCTCTCCTTTAATGTGTTTTTATCGTTTTTGAGTGTTTGTTTCTTTTGACTGTTGGAATGCACACTGAAGAGTTTAGAGAAACATTGGAGGAAGTTTAATGTTTTTCAGTTTGGTTTATATTGACTGTTTTGGGTTGTAGATAGAATAAAAAGAACAAGTAAGAAAGTTAAACTTCATAAAGTGATTTTTGTACTGCATATTTGTTGCCTCAAAAGTGTATGCATAACAGTTGTAGTGAAGGGGTGGTGTGTTAAAGTGGTATTCTGCATACCAAATAGTCAAAGTGTGTCTTGGGAGAATCTGACAACTCCAACAAGTATACCTCTCAGTTGTCCAGATTTTTGCCTCATAATTTTGGCCTGTTTCTCATAAAATTGTGTTTTTCTGTCAAATCCCTGGCAAATAATTGAGGGCTGAAGTCAGAAAATGGCAGACATTTGAGCTTTAGACTTTATATCCTTCAGACAATTCATACTAATGCAGAACTTGTTATTCTATCAACTTTCTAAGTTTGTAAGAGCAGTATTTAAAAGGTGTCCCTATTTTAGGACCTTTGTCCCCCCCCCCCCCAATTATTTGTGGCTTTGTCCAGATTTCTTGCTGTAAGAGGTTGAGAGGATCAAAACCACTTCAAAGAAACACTGGTCATGGTAGTTCAAAGCCTAGGAAGGCTTGGAAAATTAGTTTCATAGATACAGTCCTGAGAGGTATTCAGGACTGATGTGGAGTCCAGTGCAAATTCTGCTTGACATGCAGTAGCCACCTGGTCTACAGATCAGAAATACTCTGGGCCAGTGCTGCTTTTCTTTTGAGTTCCTCTTCAGCCTGGCTGGAATTGTTGACTTGGTGGGGCGAGTCTGAGTGTGAGCCCATGCAGCCGTTGACTGCAGATGTGTGAAGTATTGTAGGCTTGTTTGACTTTTTACTGAGAGCTGTACTTGCTAGTAGAAAACAACCATTGTCCACTTTGGTGCACTGACAGCACTAGTCCTATATTCTCCATTGTCATGCACTTGCTCATGTGTGTGTCATGTTTGACTGGCTGGTAACTGGATGTCCAGAGTACATTTGTTTCATGTGAACCCTGGTTTTACAGGATCCTAGACCATTCAGATGGCAATAAGAGCATCTTCTAATAACACTTTAGGGAGGGTCAAACTGAAAGGCCTTAATTTTTGAAATGGATGAAATTTCAAAGTCTCAGGGTCCCCCCTTACTCTTCATGAGTGACACCTTTTTGCAGAGCTTGGGGGTTGCCTTGGCTTAGTCTAGCTTAGTTCCTGGACCCAGTTACTGGTCTCCCAGAGAGTCCCATCCTTGTAGTCAGTGTTTATGGATGCTATTTTAGTAGTGAGGAGGCTCCCTTGATTTACTTAAGTATCCTTCAGGAAGATGTGAGCTCACTGTTACCCCTTAGAAGATTGGAACAGTGGTTTGTCCAACCCTCTCAAGGCTGACTTCCATTTGTCTTGGCAGGCCTTCAGAATGCCAGAGGTTACACTTCCTACTCCACCCATTTAGAGGACCAGGTAACCTGAGACATGGATATATTTAGCATAAGGAATATTCTACTGTCATATTAGGGCTTCAGACTGTCAACTTTGTATTTCACCTTTTCAGCCACTATTTGCCTCTGTTGAAGTAATTGATAACCGCACTGAAGACCTTCTCCAAGTCTGAAAGTTATGGAGGACTTCATCCTCACCCTGTATGCTCTGCATGGAGTTTCTTGACTCGGATACTGTCCATCTTGTGTGTGTGTGTGGAAGATACCTTTGTTAGAGCAGCAGGCATGGGTATGTGCTTTTGACATTGGGTCTGGCTGATGTAATCTCTCCAAAAAGAAGGGCTAGACATTTTTTATTATCTGCACTCTTCAGTAAGGGCATGTTTTATGATAACAGTTGCAGTTCTTGCTTGATGCCTTACTGGGTAGGGGGAACATCCCACTTCATTTGAGTGCTCCCTTTCCTCGCAGTCTGAGTTCTTACTTCTCCGAGAGAAAGAAGGTGTTGCACATGTGCACTAGGAGCAGACCTTTCTGCCCTTAACATCATGTCATTCTAACTCTAAGGGTCCTGGACAACATTTTGTCTATAACCCAGCATTCCTTTGTCATGAAAGCAGTAAGAGTTGGACAGCTCTCTAGTTTAGCCCCATTGGGAGATTTGCTTTGACATATTACCAGAAAATGGTTTGGTCCATTTTTTTTCCTCCTTCCTACTCTTCCTCCAGCATTTCCTGCTTAGGATTCTTGAGGTAAGGGTTACTTCACTGGGGACCCCTCTCCTCCCCACTGGCAGTGTATCATTGCTGTCCTCTCTGGCTACAGATTCCCTTTCATTTCCACTGTTTGTTTTAGGAAGAGAGCAATGCTGTCTGTGCCAGTCGTCCCCTTCCCTGTAGAAGATCAGCATCACTTCATGTTTTCATAGTTAAATGTTACAGTAGTAATACTTGGGACTTCTTGCTGTGTGGAAGCCCGTGACTGATTTTTGGAGTGTCTGCATCACACTAAGACAGACATTTTGATGTCTGGTTGTAGAGGTATAAGAAAGGCATCCATCGATGCTGTCTTTCTAACTGTGCAGTCCAGTGCACTTCATGTGTTTTATACTCTTGGCAGTTTTTCAGTCGGCTTGTGTTTCCTGAGTTCCTGTACTTCCAGACAAATTATCCATTGGGGAAATTTCTTATCTAATTTATGTTGTAAAAAATGAATGGTTTGTTTTGTGCTAAGCAAATCCCTCATAAAGATTTTCACTCTTTTTATGTGGGGCTCAGCACATCTGACTGCTAAATTCTGTGCAAAAACCCTAAATGTAGGGTCGAGGTGCTCACTGCACATATGAAATCCTTGTCATCAGCTTCTTTGGTAGCATCACATCCCCATCCTACAGGTTCCACTACCATTTTGAAGAATGCTGGTCTGATCCCAAAAAAAGAAAAAAATCCCAGGGATACAGAATCCACAAAAAAGTGATTGCATCTACCTCTAAGTTGACTGAGGACCAAAATGAGGCACCTTTGCCAAGGACTGGTAACTGCTAGGCTAGAACCCTTTGGCATGACCCCTCGGGAGGTTGCCTTGGTTCCCTGCCTTCTCACAACTACCACTACCCACTTACTCAGTCTGATCTGACACCACAAAACACACATCAGCTTCTGACATTGGAGAAGTGGTTCTTAAAAGAAGTCCACACCTCTCCACTGACTTCTGACGTTTTTTCCTAAGTCGGGCTCTGTCAACCACTTCCTTGGCCATGCCTGTTAAACGAGCGTTAAAATCTAAATGTTCTCCCACCGTGGCCTCGCTTCCGCCCCTGGGCTGTAGGCCAAAGTTCAGGGTGTGGTTAAGATAGCACAATAATTCATGGCCTTCACTAAAGCCAAAGAACCCTCACAGACTTTGGAAGTCTCCCAGGCTTTGACCAAGGGATGTAGCTTTCCCAGAGGAGGAATACTACTAATCCTTTGAAGAGGAGAAACACTCTAACATCTACATTTATGGTAAGTGTACACAACTGTACTTTCTCTCTCTTCCTCTGTGTCAGCAAGGGGAGGTTTTGCATGCTCCCAAAGGGGGCACACCTTCAGCCATATCAGAGGATCAATTTTCCACCCCAACCTGACATCTCTCAATCTAGCTGCCTGGAAGATTGGGCCTTGAAACCCACCTCAGTGACTTATCCTAAGGAGGTGTTGTCATCTCTTAAGGAGGCAAGAAAGCCGAACACCAAGAAGTCATACATGGCAAGATGGAAAAGATTCTCCATATGGTGTCAAGGCTAACAGACTATTCCAGCTCAAGCAGACATTCATTCGGTATTGCTTTACCTGTCTCACCTGTTTGAATAGGGTCTTACTTACTCTGCATAAATGTTCATGCTTTGGAAATTTCAGCTTGTTTATATACTACTCCACTTTTCTTTCACTTGCACTTGAAACTATGCGCTTAAGACCTCATAGAAGGGACCCTATCCCTGCATGGGACTTAAATTATGTTTTGGAAAAGCTAACCCTACCACCCTTTGAAGCGGCTGCCTTTGCCCACCTCAAGATGCTCAACTGGAAAACCACCTTTCTTATAGCTGGCACTTAAGCTGGAAGAGTCTCTGAACTGCAACCTGTCATGAGTATGGAACCCTTCTCTGCCTTCCATAAGGACATGGTAACCCTCAGAACTAATCCTTCATTTATGCCCAAGGTGGTTTCTGAACCCAGCCTTAACCCAGCTATCCATTTGCCTGTTTTCTTAAATTTACAGAACAAGGTGGAAAGAATACTCCACTCAGTGGATGTTGGCAGGCAGATCAGGTACTACCACCCGGGCTGATCAAAAATTGTCGGACAGGGCAGACCGGTTGTTGGTTTCTTCTGCAGAGGAAAAGCAGGGCAGGCCTATCTCAAAGCAAGCCATCTGAAAATCGATTGCAAACTGCATCAGGTTCTGCTACACACACCATGGAAAGGCTCTGGTTGGCCACATTACAGCCCACTCTATCAGGTATAGGGCAGCTACCACTGCTTTCTTCAAAGGACTGCCCACTCAAACAGTCATAGAGGCAGCCAGCTGGATTTCTCTTCACACCTTCACAAAACATTACAGCTTAGGTGAGGCATCCAGGCCAGGGTAGGGTTTGCTTCTGTCATACTACAAAATACTGTTTCCAAAAACCGCTGCTTTATCTCCTCCACCCTCAGAGCAGCTTTGGGGATATTCATAAGCATTAGTACTGTAACACGGACTATGAAGAACATAGTGCAAGTTGTGGCCCACATACCATAATTGTAGATGTACAAGTAGATCAGTGTTGCAGTACAAATTCCCTCCCACCCAGCCCTCATTTAGGTAGTGACCTCATCTCCTATTGTTTTTTTCTTCTTGTCTGTTTGGCTCATCCCAACCTTCTTCCTTTGTTTCTTCTATTCACTAGCAAGACCAGACAGTTGGGGAGGTTATGCTGCCCTCTGATTTCAGTCTGCTTCCCCAGGTTTGAAGGACCTGAAGATGGTGCCAGCTAACACCTTTCTTATACCCTGGCATCTGTCTTAAAAATGTCCATAAGCTTGGGATGATAAGACTCAGGAAAGTGGGCTGATCTCAGGGCTTCTGCACAGAAGGAAGTCCCAAGGATTAGTATTTCAGCATTAATCTACTCGAGCATCTATATTATAGTGAGTGGGACACAACTGTACTTTCTGTTAGGTTGTGTGTGTGTGTACTGTCTGGACACTTTACACTGGGCTGCTTGTCTGTGTTACTCCTCCTTTTCTTGTGTGTGTAGTTATACACACACTCTCACACACACACTCTCACACACACACTCTCACACACACACTCTCACGCACACACTCTCACGCACACACTCTCACGCACACACACTCTCACGCACGCACACACACTCTCACGCACGCACACACACTCTCACGCACGCACACACACTCTCACGCACGCACACTCACTCTCACACACGCACACTCACTCTCGCACACACACTCACTCTCGCACACACACTCACTCTCGCACACACACTCACTCTCGCACACACACTCACTCTCGCACACACACTCACTCTCGCACACACTCACTCTCACACTCACTCACTCTCTCACACTCACTCACTCTCTCACACTCACTCACTCTCTCACACACTCACTCACTCTCTCTCACACTCTCTCACTCTCTCTCACACTCTCTCTCACTCTCTCTCACACTCTCTCTCACTCTCTCTCACACTCTCTCTCACTCTCTCTCACACTCTCTCTCACTCTCTCTTACACTCTCACACGCACACTCACACCGGGACCCTCTTGCCTGCATATTGCTTCAGAGATGCAAAAGCTTGAGTTCTTGCTTTCAGACCTTTCTGAAGTTGGAACATGGTTGAGCCTTAGGACTAGCAGAAGTTTTGCAAGCTAAGGTAAGTTCTTCCACTTCCTGCCCATCCATTTCAGGATAGATGCCAGAAAGATGAGCTTGATGAGACTCCATGCTGGTTTTCGAGCCAGTGGCTAGCTCTCTCTCTCTCTCCTTCCTTAGCCTTGTACTTTGTTTTAGCTTATGCTTTCCCTTTCTGGGATTGTGAGATGTTCTGTTTACTGGGCACGTGGCTGCTTTTACCATTTCCAAGGAACCCACTTCCTCCTCCAGGAAGCTGTGGCATGTGTTTTTCTGCATTTAACTCTTTCTGGAAAACAAGTTCCTCTGGCCTCTGTGCACCCATTTGGTCTTCTTGGGTGGGGATTAGGAGACATCTTTCGAGTCAGTTTGACATTGCCTCTAGAGGTGGAACTGACTGAAGGTAGGGTCTTCTCTCTGTTGGGGATCACAGAATTGTGTACATATGTCATATGTACATATGTCAGTTCTGCAGTCAGGGATCTCTGTTGTAGGCGAGTTCAGCATCCAGATAGAATTTCACAGGTATATCCCCTTCCTCCTTACTCACCTTATATCACCTCCATTTATGACATCGTCATATCCAGGTATACAACTGGATGTACAGTCAGCCTCAGCCACCTTCTGTTAGTTCTGGATGAGTCGTATTGGAAGTGTGCTCAGCCCATTGAATGTAGCCACGACTGTTTAAAAAAAAAAAAAAACTCCCCCTTACAAGCTACGGACAGCTCTTGAGTTGACCCTTTGGACAGCTACTACTGTCCACTGAGTTTACAAGACAAAGAGAAATAGAAGTAGTTTGCCTGGTCTACTGCAGTCATACCTACAAACAGGTTAGAGTCTTGGATCGGATCCACCTGCTGTATGTCGTTGGAGTGTGAGAGGAAACTGGAGCATCTGGGGAAACCTCACACAAGCACTACTGCTTCTTTTTATCAGAGGGCTATTACTCCTTACTTTTGGGTGTTTGCATTTCCAAGCAATATTCAAGGATATAAGCCCAAACAAAAAAGTATGCCTGTAACAGAGAAATTTTAAAGAAGGTTGTTTTCGTGCTGTTATCCTTTACCAGCAACTATACAAACATCAAATTGAACATGCACTTGTAACAAAAATCAAACCAAAGCTTCTGTTAAATGCACAATAAAACCTTATATACTAGTGCTTCAGCTTTTATGTCATCAAAGGGTGTAAATAAATCAAAGCACTAATGATTTACAGTACCCAGTTTTAAGATGGTGACAAAAACAACAGAAGAGATCTGCATAATTAAGACTTGCGTAACCAGTTGCCAAGACAGTTAATTCAAGTACTTCATATATAATTCTTTGTTCCTTTTCCTTGGTTGCAAAGTCTCATGCAAAAATATACAAAGGTTGTTTTGTTAGAACAACATCAGAAAGCTTGAAATATAAATCGGAAATAATACAGTGACACACACAATTCAGTGATGCTGGATATGTATTATGGACTGCAGCAAAAATGTACTGCTACAGGGTTAGCAAGTGTAGTGTCTAATATTCCTTGTATTCTTTTGCATACGGATACATTCCTCTCTCTTGGTTTCACAGTATATAAAATACATTACAGGAGCTTTTGGCCATGAATACAGTGTTCCTCTACTCACAAGTAGAGCAGCCTTTGCCTTTATTCATTTCTTCTTGTAGGTTTCATTAAGAAACATCTGAATGCACTAAACTGTCTGAGACTGTGTGATTTCCTCTAAGACATCATAACTTAAGGTTACAAGTCAAAGTGGAAAGGCATGTTGATGGGGGGAGGATTTGAGACATAAAGGAGTGTAGGATTTTGGATTCAGGTTTTAAGGAGATGTAGCCATACAGAACATTCTGTTCTTAAATTTGTGGAAAGTATTCTAAGAACTAAGGCAGCACAATAATGGAGAAAGGACATTTTACAAGTTGGGCTGCCATGTAGCTAAGAGTACAGAAAAGAGGCTACAAAGTGTACTTGTGACACTGCAGATGCTATGTTCAGAGCACTTGCCAAAGGATTTGTGGTCAGAAGGCAAGCAAGGCAGTAGATGCAGTCACCTGCAGAAGATGTTAAGGCAAAACTTTTGAATGCCCCACTGACTTCCTCTTTGTCCCTTGAGCTTATGAGGTGTTCAAAAAAAGTTTGAGGAAATAGGGAAGGTGAGGGATATTGTAAGCTACATTTCTGTTCCTTTCCCTAGACGCAGAAGGGATTTTCACTGTAAATAAGGACCTTGTCATAAAAGACAAGGAAAGGGCAAACAACTGAAAGAGAACAGGCCTTTATAAAGAAAGTCAGGAAGATGGGTGATTGGGTGATGAGTGGCAAAGAGAACGGCAAAACCTTCAGTCACCCCAGAGATCAACTGTGACCATCTTAGCTTCTACCCCATCTACAAGAATCAAATACCCATCTAGAAGGCACACTAACAGCCTGTTTGGAGGCGTGGAGATCCGTAAACTCAAACAAAATTTCCTTTCAGACTACAAGGAAGAAGATGCTCCAAGAGTCTGAAGTGAGTAAGTGTATATCCTAGGGACCCATTCTTCAGCAAATGCCCAAACAAAGGTACATAAAATTGGTTCCTCAAGGTTAGAATGAAAGGGTCTGTACTCAGGGCTTTTTTTTGGTCATGAGAAAGGATGATATCCCATGAAAAACTCCAGGGCCTACCTAGCCACTCTAAACCTTAAAAGATGCCTAACTGCACATCTCATTCCGCAGTTGAGAGAGGGCTTTCCTAAGATTCCTCTCAGGGGGTGGCCATTATTAATTTGCCTTCCTGCCCTTTAACTTGACCACTACACTAAGGGTTTTCGTAAAGTGCCTGGCACTGATACCCCCCATCATTATTGTACCCCAGGCATAGACTCGCATCTGAAAACTACAGTGATACATCAGGAATCTTTGGGATCAGTACTGAGAGTCCAGGAAAACAAGGCTATGCTTTTCCACCCACCCATACATAGACCTTGACAACAGATACTTTAGATCAGACATGGGAAGCCCACTAACTAAAAATGCATGTCAGGTGATACAAAAAAGAGAGCAAATTCCACTGAAATGTTATCAGTCCAGTGTGCTGTTCAAGCCCTTAATAATTGCAGGTCCCAGGCACCCTGAGGATAGTAACTGACAGCACAACTGAGATGTGGTGCATCAGAAATGGGGGGGGGGGGTACCTGCTCTTAGCAGCTGCGCAGGTTTGCCATCAGCCATAATCTGATATTGTTGGCCTACTACATACCCACAGAAGACAATGTGGTAACAAACCAAGCAGTACATAATCAGACTTCCCACATTTGCCACTGATGGCAAGGAAGATTCGGAAAACATTTGAGACAAATAATCCTCATCACATATTACAGCCCAGACAGTATTAGTTTTCTCACTTGATGCAGCTAACAAGAGTAACCCATCTTTCTGCTTTAATAGGTGGACCTGTTAATGCAGAATGAGATGACGTAGAATATCCAAAGCTGTCCACTGTCAACCCATTAGCTTTGAAGATATAATCTTATGACCCTTTTTTTTCTGAAGAGGTGCTTAACGTAATGATGCAAGCCAGAAAATGAAGCACAAGGAAATCATGCCTGGCTCAGTAAAAGGGATTCAGTCTCTGGTGCCAAAGGAGAGGTCTGCAACCCACAGAATGGGGACATGTACCTGTGGTTCTTAAGTACCTCTTGCAGTTCTTCTCTTCAGCCTTGGCCTGCACATCTGTCATAGCTCACCATAGCTCACCTCTCTGCATTTGCAGCATGCTGGTAGAGGTAAGTACCCCACCCTCCAGGAGGTAGGTGAAGGATTTCCTCAAGTAGATTCTTCATCGCAGGGTACTAAAGAGGGCAGTGGAACCCACTGTGGGACCCATATTTTTTTGAAAGGCTAACACTGTCTCATTTTTAAGCACGCAACTTCGACCCGCATAAAATTCCTATCTCAGAAAACAGTCTTACTGGTAGCATAGACTTCAGTAAGAAGCATTGCAGAACTTAGGATCCCAATATGTAAAGAGCCTTTGTTAGCTTTCCAAAAAGCAGGGTCAGTTTGTGTTAACTCCTCTTTCATCCTTAAGATGTTGACCAGGGTGACCCTTAACCTAGCAGTCCAATTTCCACTCTTCTTTCCTAAGCTGTATAACAAGAGGGAGCGACTTTGGATGTACATGTGCAGCTATGGTATTACCTGGACAGTACAAAGGACTGTGTGAAGACTGACTAGCTCTTTCTGTCTTTTGGAGAAACAAAAGGGACTTTCCGTTTCCAAGCATTCCATTTCCAAGTAGATTTTCCACTGCAGTATTTTCTGTCGCAAGGACCATGTGAAGCAGGTGTCAGGGAAGTGAGGTCTCACTAGAGCAGAGACATGACCCCTATTTTTGCCTTCTTGAAAGGAGTTTAATTTCAGGAAATCCTAGAAGCAGCTACCTGACCCTTATGTTAATGACTTTTCCAGGCTGTTCAGAATAGGTTTCGTATGTGTGTGTGTGTGTGTGTGTATATGTATGTATATATATGTATGTGTGTGTGTGTATATATATATATATATGTGTGTGTATGTATGTGTGTGTGTATATATATATATATCTATATCTATATATATATATATATATATATATCTATATATATATATATATATATATATATATATATATATATATATGTTCATAGGTAAGTACTATGCTATCTGCCCGAAGGCGTGTAGAAGCCTAGCCGGAATGTGTTGGCTTTCTCCGCCCCCTTAGATTAGTTCTCTGTGCCTCTGTCCAGCAGAGCCATTGAAGTGATCCCTGGGGTAAACTTTGTTACCCATCCACTCACCAAGGTTTCTCTTGAAGAGGGTTAGCAAGGAGCTCTGCCTAATGAAGATTGGAATTTTGTTCAAGAGCATGGGAAGTCTCTGGGACAGGAATCTATCCCTCCAGCACATCCTGTTTATTGTTGTGAGGTTTAGATCCCTGGAGCGTGTGGCTCGAGGGGATATGGTTTTCTTTAGGTGGATAATGTCCATCAATTCTGTGTTCAACTTGGCCTTTGTATGTCAGTCAGAGATCACCTGTATGTAACCGAGTACAGTTGGAGTTTCTTCAGTCGAGCTGCATAGGGCATCTGCTTGAGGCCAGTGATCCTCTTGGTGAGGTACTTCTGTGGTCTTTCCAGTTGTTGCAGGTGTCTTGGAAGGTGCATCTGAAATGGGGCGTTGTACTCTGTGATGGGTCAGATGAGTAGAGGGGCCCAATGACCTCTTATGATCTGGATGCAAACCCTTTG
>NC_056727.1:1174137857-1174355357 GCF_019279795.1 Protopterus annectens
ACAAAGAGGTGGTGAGGATAACTCGTAACCATTCAGAAAGCAAGCGCAATGACTTTCCCCCTTGCATGCCAAGCAAGACTCAAATGGCAGCACCATTAGGCGGAAAACTGGCATTATTCTAAAAAAATTGGCATATTGTCACAAAAGACAAATGGATCCTGGACATTATAAACAGAGGCTACAGATTCCATTTTCACACCCTTCCAAAAATGAGAGGCATGCCAAACCTGCCACACAGTCAAAGGGCAGAGGCACAAAGACTAATTTCAGATCTCATAGACATGAAAGCTATTCAGGACGTACCTATGCACGAACAAGGTCAAGGTTTTTATTCCAGACTATTCCTGGTACCAAGGAAGGGAAAAGATTGGAGACCTATTTTGGACCTATCCATCCTAAACACATTTCTACTCGTACCAAAATTCAGGATGCTCACTCTACAGCAGCTTCTTCCCATGCTGGGCAAGGATTTTGGCTGGTAACATTGGACCTCAAGGAGGCATACCTGCATGTCCCAATCAGACAAAATTGCAGAAGATACCTCAGATTTCTTGCAGGTTCAACCCATTATCAATTCTCTGCGTTGCCCTTTGACTTATCTACTGCGCCCAGAGTATTCACGAAATGCCTGGCATCAGTAATTGCCTACTGCAGACTTCAAGGGATACAGATATACCCCTATTTGGACATCCGCCTGATCCAAGCGGACAGCAAGCACATTCTTCTTAAACATCTGGCTTATGTAATAATGCTGTTGAATTCTCTGGGATACACAGTCAACAAAAAGAAATCAAGTCTAATACCCTCTCGGAAAATAATTTTCCTGGGTGCCAACTTGGACACAAACACCCAGATGGCCTACCTCACGCCAGAGAAGCAGGGGCAACTAACTCAATACTTCAGAACACTAGCAAATTGCACCAGGCTGACTGCAAGGAAAATCTTGCAGGCTCTGGGATTCATGGCATCTTGCATCTTACTAATCCCATGTGCAAAGCTGCATATGAGGAAACTTCAATGGTACCTGAAAAACCTATGGTCTCAACACAGCCACAGCCTGGAAACAATAATACCACTAATTCCATATCTTCAAAAGGAATTTCTGTGGTGGGCTCAAGCATGCCAAGCAAACAAAGGTCTCCCATTCAGCAAGCCTTAAGCAAATCAAGTCATCACAACAGACGCCTCAGACTACGCCTGGGGGGCGCACATGACAGATCGGTGCATTCAGGGCAAATGGTCCCAAAAAGAAAATCACCTACACATCAATCAAAAGGAAATGCTAGCAGTAATAAATGCTATTATAGCTTTCAAAGACCTCCTGCAACCAGGTCAACTACTAATAAGGACGGACAACACCACAGTAATGTGGTACATAAACAAACAGGGTGGAACCCATTCATACCCCCTATGCAGACTGGCCGTGTCACTTTGGAACCTGGTCCTGGACTTACAAATCGAACTACAAGCACAGTACTTGCCAGGCAAGGAAAACACGCTGGCATACAACTTAAACAGAAATATGACAGATCCACACGCATGGAAGTTGCATCCTCAAGTTTTTACAGAGATAATTCAAGCATGGGGAAGGCCAGACATAGATCTCTTTGCCTCCCACGAAAATCACCATTTGACAAAATTCTGCTCAAGGATTTTTCATCCAAAGGCCTGGAGAGTGGACGCTCTCTCTTTCAGTTGGGCGTCAATGACAGTTTATACCTTCCCACCTCTTCCTCTGCTGCCCAAAGTTCTATTAAAAACCAGAGCAGACAGACTAAAGATAATTCTCATTGCTCCAGACTGGCCAAGACAACACTGGTACCCACTCCTGAGGAGCCTGACGCATTCCCCACCATGGACCCTGCCTCTAAGGCCTCTTCTTCTGACTCAACACAGCTTCAAATCTCTTCACAGTCAGCTAAAAACACTCAATCTAGCCGCATGGAAGATTCCTTAGCATCACAACAGACCCTACTCCCAAGGAAGTGCATTTTGGAGGCCAGAAGGCTGTCTACCAGAAAAGCTTACTCCGCAAATGGAAACGGTTTTGTGTCTGGAATGAGAAAAAGGGCCAGGATCCTGGAAAACTGAATTTACCTCAAATATTACAGTATCTAGCTGAGCTGCTAGGCAGTGGACTTTCTTTCTCCTCCATCAAAATCCATGCCTCAGCCATTTCTGCAGAATACAACACTGATCCACCTTTATTCTCTCACCCCCTCTTAAGACAGTTCCTCAGAGGGGCTAAGAATCTAAAACCTCCAAGGAAACGACCAATACCTGCTTGGGATCTCAATTTCATTCTAGAAAAGCAGACCTTGCCTCCTTTTGAGCCAGCTGCCTCATCAGATTTGCAATATTTGTCCTGGAAAACAGCTTTCCTTCTGGCTATTACCTCAGCTCATAGGGTTTCAGAACTACAAGCTCTCATGGCTGTGCAGCCTTTCATCATCTTCCATCAGGACAGAGTTTCCTTACGAACCAACCCGTCCTTTATGCCAAAAGTGGTATCCAGGGTAGCTTTGAATCAGGCTATTCACTTACCTACCTTTTATCCTAATCCTCAAAACAAAGGGGAGAGATTACTACATTCCTTGGACATCCACAGACAACTGTGTTATTTGGACAGAACAAAGCCTTTCAGGAAATCGGATCAGCTCTTTGTGTCCTATGCTATAGGAGCTCAAGGAAAGCCAATTTCCAAACAGACGATCTCAAAATGGATAGCCCACTGCATATGCTTTTGCTATTCTTTTCATGGCAAAACTGTACCTATAGGCATCAGATCTCACTCCACAAGGGCCATGGCTACCTCTGCAGCTTTTCTCAGGGGAGTTCCTACCAAAGATATTTTGGAAGCAGCCACTTGGAGTTCTGTGCATACCTTCTCCAAGCATTACCACCTTCCATTATACTCCAAATCTAGAGCGGGCTTTGCCACTGCAGTCTTGCAGGGCATTCTGGCTCCTCCTAGTTCCACCTAGTGCCTACCACCCCTTTCTTAGCTTTGGGATTCTAGCCATCTGTTATGACTGCAGCTGTATGCACGATGAACATAGTACAGTTTTGTACCTACCATAAATGTAGATGTTCGATTGCTAATACAGCTGCAGTCCAGGTTTCCCTCCTTCCTTTCTTGGGACAGGCCTATTGGCTAACACCTCCTCATGCTACCTGATTGGGGTATTCATTCTTGATGTATTTGCTTGCACTACTGTATTTTGATTATATTACATTGCTTTATCACACAAATTTATGTATTGCCTTCCTTCTGGGGGCACCTGACATCTGGGGCAAGAAAAACTGAAGAAAATGGCATCGGCTGGTTATTTTATACCCCTGGCGCACTGACGTCAGGGAAGAAGTGACGACAACCGACGCCGGACCTAGACTTTGGAATTCGGCCGACCGAGGACCCGCCTGACGGCAGGAGAACCCATCTGTTATGACTGCAGCTGTATTAGCACTCGAACATCTACATTTATGGTAGGTACAAAACTGTACTTTCGCAAGTGCCGGTCGGCTGACTCCTGAAATTTTCGTTTTCGAGTTTCAGAATTTAAGTCTTCAATTAAAGGTAAATACCCCATTGGGGAAACTTTTTCTTGCTCCTTTCCGATGTCAGTAAAAGTTAATAATTGCATTACTTGTGGAAAGCAAATACCTCACAAAGATTTTCATTCGTGCTGTATTCCTTGCTTAGGCCATAACCACGATGTACCTTGCTGTCTGTTTTGTGCTTTATTTAATCAGCGCACTATCCATTATCGGTATATTTTCACTTCTAAATATTTTGGTTCTCTGTTTAATTATCCAGAAATGTCGTCTGTTAGCCATCAGACTACCGGTATTCTGAAAAAGTGCAAAGATAAAGACAGAGCTAGACCGCCAAGCTCCAAAGCTGTCGACGCTTCTCCTAAGCCAGTCGCCAGTTCACCGCTACTCAGTGAGGAGCTCTCGCAACCCCTGATACCTGCTACTTCTGACTCGCAGGCCTCTACTGAGACCCAGTAGGAGTCCGGTGTGCCGGGAGATGCTTCAACTGGGGAACCTGCGGATGTCTGTACCTTGGATGGTCCAGAGCAGCTGTGCAGGCACCGGCTTCTGAGGGTGTATTCAGGTCTACGGACTTGCATATTTAACTGATGCCTCCTTCTTCATTTAGGCCAAAATCGCAAACCATGCCTAAGAAACCAATGCCCAGGCTGCATGCTCAGGCCTCTTTGCCTAAAAAACAAATGATAAGAATGGCTGAAGGATCTTATAACTCTAATCAGGGTAAGCCAACCTCCCCTTTCTAAGAGACCTAGGACTGAAGTTGTTTATGAATCTTCTGATCAGGATTCTGATTTTCCTGATTCTTCTGATGATCTGGATTTGCCCTTATCTACTTATGAGGATTCTCATGCATAGGACTGTATTCCCTCTGCTTCCCCTCCTGAGGATTTTTCTTTTGGTGAGATTTTACATACTCTTAGGGAGCATTTCCACTGGGAATGCCAGGATTTTTCTGATTCAAAAAAGAGGTTTAGGGATTTCTTACTCCTGCCTCAGCATAGGCCTTTAGCTATACCTCATGTACTAGACATTTTTGATGATGCCTTTTCAGAATCTAGTTTGGCCCCTGATTCTTTGCTTCCTGCTCCCAGAAAATCTGACAGATATTACAGGGCTCCTGATTCTCACAAGTTCCTTTTTAAAAATCCTATTGCTGATCCAGAGACTATTTCACAGGGACCTAAGGGCATTAAGGCTTTCACTTCCAAAAATCCTACCCTCTTATAAAGCTTTCAGGGCGCTGGATAGATGGGGTAAGAAAGTTTACACTTCTGCACCCTTGGCCATTAGGGATTTAAACTGCCAGTTTCATATGTTAAAGTATCAACAACATGTTGGATTGCTTAAACAGAAAATTATGTTAATTCTTGACTGTGTTGAAAATAAAGAATTACAGGATTTAATGCTTTCTGCTGAACAGGTTGGAAAGCATACTTTGCAATGTGGATTTGATTCATTAGAAGCCTCTTGCAGGGCTGCTGTTACTGGGTCTGTGCTCAGAAGACATGCTTGGCTTAAGGAGCAAGGTTTGCCTGATCATGTTAAAGCTAAATTGTTGGATGCTCTTTTAAATCAGGACCGCCTGTTTGGCATCAAGGCTGAGGAAGTTCTTAAAAAGATGGAAGATCAAGCTGAATCTATGAAAACTGTTTTTTACAAGGTCATTCTCCTAGATTTAGGAGGCACTGGCCCTCTAAGAATTGGTACTTCTCAAGCCAAACCCAGACTCGGCAAAAAACCCAGGTTTCAGTCCCAGGGGAGACACAGACCTGAGCACTGGGGGGGGGGCTCCACTTCCAAATCTGGTAATAATAAGACTTCCCCCATGGTTAACTGCCTCAATGACTTCCTTTTAAAAATTCCAAGCACTTATCAACTGACTGCCCCTTTGGGGGGAAAGATTGCTCTTCATGCAAATAATTGGAAACTCATTACCCATGACAAATGGGTTTTAAATAGTGTCCCAGGGATACAGATTTCACTTCCACACGTTGCCAACACCAAGTGGGTGGCCGGACCTACCCCCAAATCAATGGGCAGAGGCTCAAAAATAAGTACTTTCTCTCTTAAGCATGGGGGCTTTTCAGCTGGTACCAGAACAGGAAAAGGGACAAGGTTTCTATTAGAGACTTTTCCTGGTACCCAGAAAAGACAATACATGGTGTCCTATCCTGGACCTGTCTACTCTAAACACCTTTTTGGAGATTCCAAAATTCAAGATGCTGACTCTTCACCAATTACTTCCTATGCTAGGCAAAGATGCGTGGCTGGCAATGCTAGATTTAAAAGAAGCATACCTGCACATCCCAATCAGGGAATCTTACA
Source organism: Protopterus annectens (assembly GCF_019279795.1). Taxonomy (NCBI): domain Eukaryota; kingdom Metazoa; phylum Chordata; order Ceratodontiformes; family Protopteridae; genus Protopterus; species Protopterus annectens. Next base: position 1,174,143,741 of record NC_056727.1, read on the forward strand.
GAAGATACCCATGCTTCAAAGCAGGCTGCACGCACGGTCAGTTCTCTGCACTGCTCTTTGGCTTATCTACTGCAGGCGGGGTATTTACAAAGTGCCTAGCTCCAGTTATTGCATTCTGCAGGCAAAGAAGTATTCAAATATCCCCATACCTGGACGATTGTGTAATTCAGGCAGAAAGCCAGGACATACGTTTGAATCATCTGGCCTTTGTACAAAGGGTTCTAACTTGTCTGGGGTACACCACAAACTAAAAGAAATCACACCTGGTACCCTGTCAACAAATTATATTCCTGGGAGCAAACTTGAATACAACTTCCCAGATGGCTTACCTCATGCCAGAGAAACAAATTCATTTAACAAACTACTTCAAACAAGTGGCCACAAAAACCCTGCTATCTGCAAGACAAATAGTGCAAGCCTTGGGTTTCATGGTCTCCTGCATTCTTCTAATTCCATATGCAAGACTCGTATGAGGAAACTACAGTGGTATCTAAAAAGCCTATGGTGTCAACATTCTCAAGACCTGGAAAGAATGATTCCTATCTAATCATAACTTGCCTATGCCTAGAGTTCCTTTGGTGGGCAGAGGCCTGCCACCACAACAAGGGACTACCTTTCACACCACTCTCTGCCACCCATACCTTAACAGACACATCAGTCTATGCATGTGGAGCTCACCTGGCAGGGAAGTGCATTCTGGGTAAATGGAACCCAAGTCAAATGCATCTGCATATCAATCAAAAAGAAATGTTAGCTGTACAGAATGCTCTGACAGCATTCGAGGACCACATTCTTCCAGGACAACTGATGGTAAAGACGGACAACACCACTGTTATGTGGTACATAAACAAGCAGGGGTGTGCACATTCTTACCCCCTTTGCAGACTAGCCATGGCATTGTGGAACAGAGCCTTGAGCTACCAAGTACACCTACCAGCTCAATTCCTGGAAAATTAAATGAACTGGCAGACTGACTAAGCAGAAACCTCATGGACCCACATGAGTGGAAACTGGAACCAAGGATTGTCAACATGTTGACAAGCAAATAGGGAGCCCAGATATAGACTTGTTTGCCTCTCCCAAGAACTACCAGTTGGACAAATTTTGCACAAGGACTCCCCACAAACAATTCTGTAAAGTGGATGCTCTATCCTTCAGCTGGAAAAAAGTCTATGCCTCCCCCCCTCTGCCTCTGTTCTCCAGAGTACTACTAAAAATCAAACAGGACAAACCAAGGGTGATTTTTATTGCTCCAGACTGGCCGAGCCAACACTGGTACCCCTCCTGCGCAGTGTGTCACGGTTATCTCCTTGGCACCTGCCTGAGACTCCATCCCTGCTGTCTCAGCAGGAGAACCAAATTCTGCACCCTCAGCTTCTAACACTGAACCTTGCAGCCTGGCTAATTACTTAATCTGTCCTTTACCATCCCTCAGCAAACCTTTGATGGATATTATTTTAGAGGCATGGAGGCCTAGTACTAGAAAATCTTATGCTCAAAAATGGAAAAGATTCTATACCTGGAACCAGTCTCAAGGGATGAGCACAGCAGCGCCCAATTTACCTCAGATTTTACAATACCTAACTGAGATGCTTCACAAGGGCCTGTCTTTTTCCTCCATTAAAATCCACACCTCAGCCATTTCAGCTCATTATAACACAGACCTGTTTGCCTCCCACCAAGAACCATCAACTGGACAAATTTTGCACGAGGATTCCCCACAAGCTAGCTTGCTAAGTGGATGCTCTATCCTTCAGCTGGAAAAACTTATCAGTTTATGCCTTTCCTCCTCTGCCTCTGCTCTCCAAGGTGCTACTAAAGATCAAACAGGACACCAGACTGACCTCGCCAACACTGGTACCCACTCTTGCACAGTGAGTCACGCTTGGCACCATGGCACCTGCCTCAGACTCCTTCCCTGTTGTCTCAGCAGGAGAACCAGATTCTGCACCCACAGCTGCAAACCCTGAACCTAGCAGCCTGGCTAATTACCTAATCTCTCCTGTACCATGCCTCAGTAAATCAGTGATGGATATCATTTTAGAGGCAAGGAGGTCTAGTACTAGAAAATCTTATGCTGCAAAATGGAAAATATTCTCTGCCTGGAACCAATCTCAAGGAATGAACGTAGCAGTGCCCAATTTACCTCATATTCTACAATACTTGACTGAGATGCTTCTTAAGGGCTTGTGCTTTTCCTCCATCAAAATTCATGCCTCAGCCATTTCAGCTCATTATAGCACAGAGCCTCCCCTTTTCTCTCACCCACTGCTCAAGCAGTTACTCAGAGGGGCCAAAAATTTAAGGCCACCCAGGAGAGCTCCAACTCCAGCCTGGGACCTGAACTTTCTCGGAGAAACTCACTCTTCCTCCTTTCGAGCCAGCTGCTACTGCAGATTTAAAATTTCTTTCCTAGAAAACAGCTTTCCTTTTAGCAATCACTTCTGCAAGAAGGGTATCTGAATTACAGGCCCTTATGGCAGTGGAACCTTTCATCATCTTTCATGCGGACAAGGTGTCCCTCAGAACCAGTCCCTGCTTCATGCCTAAGGTGGTATCCAGTGTGGCTCTTAATCAGTCCATTTCATTTGCCTGCCTTCTTTCCTAACCCACAGATCAAAGGAGAACGAATTTTGCACTCTCTAGATGTGCACAGACAGCTTAGATTCTACTTGGACAGGACTAAACCTCAAAGGAAATCTGAACAACTGCTGGTGGCATTTGCTGCAGGGACAGTGGGGAAAGCTATTTCAAAACAAACCATTTCAAAATGGATAGGCCACTGCGTTCATTTCTGCTATAAGCACCATGGAAAACCTATCCCACAGGGCATCAGACCCCATTCAACCAGGGCTGTATCTACCTCTACAGCTTTTCTCAGGGGTGTCCCTACTAGGGACATCCTAGAAGCTGCTACCTGGAGTTCTGTACATACTTTCACCAAGCATTATCATTTGCCAATGTTCTCTAAATCTGGAGCTGGTTTTGCCACTGCAGTCTTGCAGGGCCTTATGGCTAGTCCTAATTCTATTTAAATTCTTCCTCCCAACCTTAGCTTTGGGAATCTACCCAAATGTAATGACTGCAACAGTGAAACACAAAGAACAAAGTACAGTTGTGTACACTTACCATAAATGTAGATGTTCGAGTTACCCTCCCTCCAGCCCCCTTTCTTCCTTTGGCTATACCTCTACTCTCACTTACTGTGCTCTAAAAGCTTTTTGGTGTATTTGCTTTTTTGTTGGAGGTATATCCTTGTATTTATAGATTTGATTGCTTCCCATTAGGGGGGCGTCTGACATTTGTGTCAAGAAAAACCTGATGTAATGCCGTCGGCTGCATGTTTTATACCCTTGACGTCATGGAAGAAGGGACAGCAACCGACGCAGGACCCAAGACTTTGTTAGTCAGGCTGAATGAGGGCTACCGGCAAGCAGATAACCCAAATGTAATGACTGCAACAGTGAATACACTCGAACATCTTCATTTATGGTAAGTGTACACAACTGTACTTTGTCCATATTCTGAAATGGCTTCGCTAAGCCATCAGACTACCGATCTTCCGAAAAAATGTAAAGATAAAGACAGCGACAGGCTGCATAGGTCCAAAACTCCCAACAACGCTTTCATTAAGCTAGTCGCCAGTCCACCGGTACTCATTGAGGCACCTTTGCAGCCCCTGATGCCCACTTCTATGGATTCACAGGCCTCTGCTGAGTCCCATTCAGAGTCCGGTATGCCTCGAGATGCTTCTTCGACTATGGAACCTGTGGATGTCTGTACCTTGGATGAGTCCGGAGCCACTGTGCAGGCACCGGCTTCTGAGGGTGTATTCCGACCTACCAATGTTCGGATCAAACTGACTTCGTTTTTAGCCAAAAGTACTGAGTTTCTTAGGTCCAGAGTATGCACTACGCCTAGAAAACCAATGACCAAAGCGCATGCTCAAGCTCCTATGCCACAAAAACAAATACTTAGAATGGCTGAAGACCTTATCACCCTAATTAGGTGAAGCCAGCCTTCCCGTGCTAAAAGACAAAGAATTGAGTTTCCTAATGTTTCTACAGACCAGGAGTCCAATGACTCTGACACTTCTCATTTTCAGGACATGCCCTTATCAGCCTATGAGGATTCATATGCCGAGGAATCCATTCCCTCTGCCTCCCTTCCAGATGATTTTTTTTTTTTGGTGAAACCTTGCATACTTTGAGAGCATTTCCGCTGGGAATGCCCTCAGAATTTTGAGTTGCCTCAGCACAGGCCTGTAGCTATACCCCTGTCCTGGATGTTGTAGATGATATTTTTATGGAATCCAGTCTTAATCCAGATACCTTACCCTCGGCCCCTAGGAAACCTAACAGGTACTACAGAGTACCAGATTCCCACAAATTTCTCTTCAAGAATCATACTGCTGATCCCGAGACCATTTCCTAGGGACCTAAAGGTATTAAGGCTACTACAGCCAAAAATCCTACCCCTTCAGACAGGGATTCTAGAGCTTTAGATAGATGGGGTAAGAAGGGTATATACCTCTGCAACTCCTGCCATCAGGGCATTGAATTGCCAGTTTCACATGTTGAAGTACCAGCAACATATTATGGAACTAATTAAAAGATGGTGTTACTTACAGATTGTGCAGAAAATAAAGATTTACAAGAGCTAATGCATTCTGCAAACCAAGTTAGTAAGCATACTTTACAGTGTGGCTTTGATGCCCTAGAAGCCTCTTGCAAGGCTGCAGTCACTGGGTCTGTACTGAGAGGGCATGCTTGGCTGAAGGAACAAACATTGCCAGACCATGTCAAATCCAAGTTACTAGACACTCATTTAAATAAGGACTGTTTGGCACCAAAGCAGAAGAAGTTCTTAAAAAGATGGAAGAAAAAGCTAAATCTATGCAAACTGTCAAATAATTCTTACAAGTGCAGCCACCTAGATTCAGTAGGCATTGGCCTTCAAAAAACTGGTCCTTTCCAGCCCCTTCCAGACCTTCCCAGACCAAACCCAGGGGATACAGGCCACTCAGACTAACAGTCTCAGGGTATGCAGAGATCTAAGCAATGGAGTGCCCCCACCTCAAAAACCGGGAGTAGTAAGCCACCCCTTTATGGAAAAAGTTCACAGTGACTTCAATTATCCTTCCCAGCCCTGCCCAATTACTTGTGCCCCTAGGAGGAAAACTTGCCCTTCATGCAAAAAACTGGATGTCCATTGCTCAAGACCGATGGGTCCTAAACATTGTATCCCAGGGATACAAATTCAACTTCCATTCACTGCCAACCCCAAGCGGGTTTCCAGACCTTTCTCCAAATCAGTGGGCAAAGGCTCAAAAGCAAGTACTTTCCCTGCTCAATGTCAGCTATTCAACCTGTTCCAGTAGAACAAAAAGGGGTCAGGGTATATAAACAAGCAGGGGGGGCACACACTCAAACCCCCTTTGCAGATTAGCCATGGCACTGTGGGACACAGCTTTGACTTACCAAGTACATCTTCAGGCTCAATTCCTGCCAGGAAAACAAAATACTCTGGCAGTCGATTTAAGCAGAAACCTTATGGACCCTCACGAGTGGAAACTAGATCCACAAGTCTTCAGCATGATAGAGAGATGGGGAGCCCGGACATAGATCTATTTCCGATAATCCGGATGCACAAGATCTGTGTTCTAAACTGGAAAGACTTATCTTTAAAGAAACATCAACATTTTACAATATCGGCAGCCTAGAAAGGTATGTTGAACTTGACATTACACTCCGAGGTTTAAGGTCCATTAAGAATCCATCTACACCATTTGATCTTACCAATGAGATGGAGCTTAAATTTCATGAAAGATGGATAGCGGCTGCACATCGGTGCAGCTTAGAATGGGTGTCAATTTTGATTGAAAGGGACAATATGAAAAAAGATAAACTTGTTGTGGAAACTAAACAAGTTTGTGAACAGTTAGTGAATATTACATCTAATTCTACTCTAGAGAATTTCCTTTTAAATATCAACATGAAGCTAATAAATTATGAGAAAGATTTGGTGGAAAGAAAAAAATCTAAACTAACAAGAGACATACGGGATTACGAACACAAGAGGGCGTTCGTATTCCCGAGTCAACAGAGAAGCCGAAAGAAGAGTGTCTCCTTTCAGAAGGGAAATCCGGTTTTAGAACAGCATTCAAACAAGAACTTCCTGTCAGGTGAAAGCGGGGCCTCGTCATGGGAAGAAGATGAAAGGGATAATTTTCCAGAACTACCAGGGGCAGCCAATTCGGAAGCCTTTCGAAAAACCTTTCCTGAATCAAATGGACATTATGTCAATACGAGGAAAAGGGGTTGGACCAACTCAGAACGCCACAGAGACTCGGGCGATGGACATTATAAGAAAGGTAGATGGACATAACCTATATAGTAACTATGTGGTTAATTTATCAAATTACAAACTTGATGACATTGAGATAGCTATTTTAGAAAAAGGCCTCAAGTTTGTACCTACCTGTATACCCAAGAAATATGAGCTTAAAATTGAACTGTTTCAGTTATGCCGTAAAATGTATTTAAGGGAACACTTCTTTAGGTTAGATAATACCTCTGGTAGTAATGTTAACTATGAGACAAATTCAATATTTGATAGTGACTTAGAGAGTAACGACAGCTTTTACTCATGTTTATCGGATGAGGAAGGTGGAAATAATGCATATGATTTATTGGATACTCATATGTTAAAAAGTACTAGTTGTTTTCTTCCACCACGTAAAAATGCTAATATATTGAAGTTTGAATCAATGTTAAATATATTACTAGATAAAGAACTAGAAGGATTTATAAGTAAGAAGCATGTTTATAATTTGACAAAAATGGAATGGGAAAAGTTACAGTTATTAAGTAAGAATAATAATATAATTTTTAAACCCTCAGATAAAGGGGGAAAACTGGTTATACAGAATTCATGTGATTATTATAGCATGTGTATGCAGCACCTTGACAACAAAACTGTGTATTGTGAAACCAATATAACCTTTTTGAAAAAGGCAGAAGCAGAATTTAATGCTCTACTACAAAAAGGTATTAGGTTACACTATCTAACTCAAACAGATGTAGACCGAAAAATAATTATTAAGAACAATAAAGTTGCCAAGTTTTTTTGCTTACCTAAGATTCACAAGAACTTAGACCGACCACCTGGCCGGCCTATTGTCTCAGCTTTTGGTTATTTTACTTATAACCTTTGCACCTTACTGCATGAAATTTTAATGAAACAAGTTCTGACGTTACCTTCATATATACAAGATTCTTATGATTTCCTTCAAAAGATTAAGGACATACACTGGTCTGAGGGAATGTACTTTATTACTGTGGATGTAGTGAGTTTATACACTAACATATCCCATGTATTGGGCCTGGAAGCCATTAAATTTTTCTTTGGGGATAGTCCTAAAACTCACTACATTTTAGAATTAGTTGAATTTTGCTTAACTAATAATATCTTTGAATTCAATGGCATTCTTTATAAACAGCTGACAGGTACAGCTATGGGGGCCGCATTTGCGCCAGCTTATGCGAACCTATTTATGGGAATGTTTGAGAATGAATTTCTGTATAGAGTACCATTCTTTAAAAATAATGTTCTGAAATACTTCAGATTTATTGATGATCTCATTTTTATTTGTAAAGATAATTTTGATGCATCTACAGAGTTTATTGATATAATAAATAATAATAAATTTGGGATTAAATTTAGTGATGTACAACGAGGTTGCCAAGTTAACTTTCTGGACATCTCTCTAAAGGGTAATAAAGGTTCCCCAATACATACGGGTATATACAGAAAGTTTGATGAAGTCAGCTGGAAGATGTGGGGTAACAGTTGTCACCCTTGTCATACTTTAACGTCTATTCCCTATGGGGAATTTCTTAGAATAAAGCGACTAAACTCTGATATGGAAGTAGGTTATAATGAGGCATTAAAAACAGCTGAAATATTTAATGCTAGAGGCTATAATCCAGTAAGTGTAGAAAATAGTCTATATAAAGTATTTGGAAATAAAAAAAGTGGTAATATACTTGATAACATCTATAAGTATAATAGTTGTAATAATGTGAAACCTAGCCAGGATAGAATGTTTTTTGTTACTAAATATACTAACTTTTCTTTTATTTTTAATAAATTAATTATGGACTATTGGAATTTCATTAAGAAAGATATTTTATCTCTGAAAGATACCAAATTAATTACATCGTATAAAAAAGGTAAAAGTATTCAGGACTTTCTAGTACATAGCATTTATAAAAAACCTTACACTAACAGTTTAGATAAGATGAAGGTTGTTGGAACCCATCCCTGTGGAAAGTGTTCTGTGTGCAAACATATAGTAAATGAAGTAGTTAAAATAAATGGAAAGAATTTTACTACTAGAACTACATACTCATGCATAAGCAAGGGTGTTATTTATACCATATTTTGTAGTTGTAATAAATATTATATAGGGGAAACAAAAAGAACGTTAGCAGAAAGAATTAAAGAACATATTAGGGATGTAAAGAATAATAAAATAAACAGCCCTATTGCTGAACATTTTAACTCTGTACATTTTGGTAATATAGACCATATAAAAGTTTCCATTTTGGAACATGTTCCTCTTTATTACAATAATATAGAGTGGCAAAATAATATATTAAGACAGAAAGAATCTATCTTGATCATGAAATATGGGACTTTACAACCATATGGTATGAATAAAGAATGTAACTGGCAAAGTCTTATTTAAGAATTGTATTTTTAAATATGTATTATTAATGTGACTTAATTACTTGATTGTATAATTAATCAATTGTTCTTTTTGTATATATTGGGAAATTTTATATGTTTGATTGTTTTACTCTGTAAAGGCTGTTGGCCGAGGCGCTAGAGACAAGATTTGTTCGGAATAAATTTTATCTTTTTGGAAAGTAGAGCTGGGACTCACTGTTGGTCTTTGTTGTTGCTGCTTATAAGTAATACTTCTTGCTTGTTGTTTTATAATAGATCTATTTGCCTCTCCTCAAAATTATCAGTTGAAAAGATTCTGCACAAGGACTTATCACAGACAAGCATGGAAAGTGGACGCCCTATCCTTCAGTTGGAAAAACCTATCAGTTTACCCCTTTCCTCCTCTGCCTCTTCTTCCCAAGGTCCTACTAAAAGTCAGACAAGAGAAACCAAAGATGATACTAATTGCCGCGGACTGGCCCCGCCAATACTGGTACCCAGTCCTAAGGAACTTATCTCAATACCCAGCTTGGACCTTACCTCAAAGACCTCAATTACTGTCCCAGCAAAACAATCAGATCCTGTACAATCAGCTCCAAACACTGAACCTGGCAGCATGGCTGATCATGTAGTTATGCAAACATCACCTCAGTAAAGCTGTGATGGATGTCATTTTGGAAGCCAGAAGGCCTTGTACTAGAAAATCTTATGCTGCTAAATGAAGAGATTCTGTGCTTGGAATCAAGCACAAGGAACTGATAAAGCAGAACCAAATATTCCTCAGATATTACAATACTTAATGGAGATGCTTGACAAAGGCCTATCTTTCTCATCCATAAAAATCCATGCCCCTGCCATTTCAGCTCATTACAATACAGAGCCACCAATCTTTTCTCATACTTTACTAAAGCAGTATCTTAGAGGAGCCAAAAATTTAAGGCCTCCCAGAATATCACAAATACCTGCATGGGACCTCAATTATGTGTTGGAAAAGCTCACCCTGCCTCCATTTGAACCAGCTGCTACTGCAGATATAAAGTTCTTATGGAAAACAGCTCTGCTCCTAGCAATTACTTCAGCATGAAGAGTCACAGATCTTCAGACCCTCATGGCTGTGGAACCTTTCATCATATTGCACCCAGACAGGGCGTCTCTGAGGACCAATCCTTCATTTATGTCTAAGGTGGTTTCCAGTGTGGCTCTTAACCAAAGTATTAATCTGCCGACCTTTTATCCAAATCCACAGAACAAGGGGGAGAGAATTCTGCATTCCTTGAGTGTACACAGACAGCTAAGATTCTGCTTGAGCAGGACAAATGCTCTAAGAAAAACTGAGCAATTACTAGTGACATGCTGCAGGATCAGAAGGAAAGGCTATTTCACAGCAGACTATTTCAAAGTGGATAAGCCACTGAATTCATTTCTGCTACTTACACCATGGCAAACCTGTGCCTAAGGGCATTAGGTCTTATTCCACCAGAGCTGCAGCTACATCAGCAGCCTTTCTCAGAGGAGTACCAACCAAAGACATTCTAGAGGCGGCTACTTGAGTTCTGTTCACACCTTTACAAAGCATTATCATTTGCCTCTTTACTCTAAGTCCAGGGCAGGCTTTGCCACTGCAGTTCTGCAGGGCCTTATAGCCACCCCTAATGCTGTTTAGCTCCAGCCTCCCATCCATAGCTTTGGGATTCTACCCAAATGTAATGACTGCAACAGTGAAACACGAGGAACATAGTACAGTTGTGTACACTTACCATAAATGTAGATGTTAGAGTGTATTCACTGTTGCAGTCCAGGTTACCCACCTGCCATCCCCCTGTCATTCTGGAGTTTCTTTCCTTCTCTATCTTCTACAACCTATGTGGTGTATTTGCTTGTAGATGAAGGTAAAGTTTGTATTGATGCATGTATATAAAAGGTGGTGGTGTTGCTCTCTTGTACTCTTCCTCCCTGTCAGTTACTCCATATACTAAACCCATTCCCCAATTTGCTAATGCTGAACTAATCCTCGCCCTACTTCAAATAGACAAGTTCATTTGCATAGCCTCCCTCTACATCCCTCCCGGGGACAATGTCCATACACTGGAAGATGTACTCTCCTGGCTCTCCACCAACATAACCAATGAGACTATAATCCTTGGCGACACAAACATTAACTGGACCAGCATTCAGTCTCCCATAAATCCCCTGAATATAAACCTCTGCAACTTCAATCAGCTAATCAACTCCACTACCAGACCTACCAAAGATCACTCCTCTGGTAGTACTCTTGATTGGATTCTTGTCTCTCACCCTCATATATCCAGTTGTGGTACCATCCCTGACTCCCTCAGTGACCACTATCCCACCTTTGCTGATCGTCACTCCTCTCACTACAACTGTCTCCTACCTACATCTCCACAAGCTCCCTAAAACATTTCAACTGGAGCCCCCTAAAACCCTCTCCCTAGAGGATGCCATCACCTACTTCAATACATTTACAAACCTTTTAGGTACCATTGTCCCACTAAAAACAAAAAGGATTAAAAGTAACACTGTCCCTTGGCTAAGCAGATACCTTAGCTGTCATGCGCCTCCGAGATAAAGCCCTAAACCATCACCATAAACATAAAACTCCCATCACCCTAAATTAATACAGAATACTTTGTAACAGAGCAAAAAAACATATTTCTTTAGACCGTAAATTCTACTTCTCCTCATTCCAAAACAACCATAAGACAAACTCAAAAAAATTCTGGGATGGTATCGACTCCCTCTTTAACCCTGGTAGAATGGAAGACCCTAGCCCAGACCCCTATACCCCCGACAAGGAGGGTCTATATTATATCCTCGAACGCTTAAAAAAGTGAACGCTGGTTGATTGAACTTATTTTCGTGAAACTGCAAAATATCGAAGCAGCAGAAACTCAAATTTTTTCCTAGGGTTGTCCATTTCTTTTGCTTCGGTATTTTCAGTGTTATAGTGGAAAGTTACCGGTCGGATTCAGGTAAGTGTGCGATTGTGTGGATGTGAGTGTTAGGGTGATTTAGGTGAGTTAGGGTTAGGGCTCGGGTTAGGTGTGTGTGCGATTGAGTGGACATGAGGATTAGGGCGGATTTAAGTGAGTTATGGTTAGGGAGTGGGTGAGGTGAGTGTGCGATAGTGATGGACCTTAGGGTTAGGGTTTGGGTTTGGGTTAAGGTAAGTGGGTAGTTAGTGGTGTGTGCATAGTTTAGTATAGGGTTAGGTATCAGATTTTAGGTGTATGTGTGTGGATTTCTGTTTGGTGTGCTTGTGTTGTGTGTATGCGTTTTGGATCAGCGATTTTTTTTCCCTGAGAAAAAAATCGCTGAGCTGACGGTTCGAGATTGTAAGCTTTCGCTTAAATTAGGTTGATCAATCAGCGTTCACTTTTTTAAGCGTTCAATGATATAATATAGACCCGACAAGGACTTAGCCACCCAATTCAATTCTTTTTTCATTGACTCAATAACCAAACTATCATCCTTCACAAACAACCCTACATCTTCTCCTCTACCATCCCCTATCTCTTCCTACTCAAATACTCCCACCTCCCAACCTCCTCCCTTCTCTATACAGTCCATCCCCATATCAACTATAAAAAAACTCCTTCAGAACTTAAAACCATGCTCCAATGCCCCTGACAACATTCCTTCCTACTTCCTAAAGACAGCTGCCAATGCTGTTGCCTTTCCCATCTGAATTCTTATAAATCGATCAATCCAAGAAGGCCATGTACCCCAACTCTGGAAAAAGGCCTTTATTATTCCCCTCCACAAAGGGGGTAACAACTATAATATCTCTAATTTCCGGCCTATCGCTGTCTTGTCACCCATCTCAAAACTTCTTGAAAAAAATGTATCCACCTACAACTTTTAATAGACAACCATCTGCTAACTCCCACACAACATGGATTCAAACCTGGCCATAGCACCACTACTGCCCTCCTCTCCTTCCTCGAAACAGTGAATAAAGCCCGTGATTCTGGACATACTGTCTCTGCCCTCCTCCTTGATCTTTCTAAGGCCTTTGATACCATCTCTCATAACCTTCTCCTAACTAAACTCTGTAACCTAAATCTTTCTCCCTCCTCTATCAACTGGTTTACCAGCTATCTTTCTAACAGACAGCAAGCCGTGAAATGGAAAAAAGCCTTCTCCCCATTCCTCAACACTCCCACTGGTGTACCCCAGGGCTCCATATTAGGTCCCCTACTGTTCAATATTTTCATCAGAATTTCACTGCTCCATTCCTAGTGCAAACATTATCCAATACGCTGATGACTCAACAATCATCTGCTCTGCCACCTCCACTCTCATAAAACTAACACAAGATGCCTTCTCCTCCACTGAGCAACGGATGCTAGAGAATCATCTGGCACTCAGTGCATCAAAAACCAAACTCATGGTGTTCACCCTCTCAAAAACCACAGTAACTGACAAAAACACTCTCTCCATCAGTAAGAAAAATATTCCTCTTGAAATAGTATCCAATGCAAAACTGCTTGGAGTACTTATTGACTATCAGCTCAAGTTTGATATCCACCTCCACACAAATATCAAAAAAACCCACCAGAAACTAAGCATGCTCTACCGCCACAATCGCTACCTCACCCCCTCTGCCAGGCTTGTTCTCTCTACCACATATCTTAGCCCTTGTCTCCTTTATGGTGCCCCACTCCTAACTTACAATCTTCCCTAAAGACAATTTCTTGCTGTTACAACAAAATCTCCAAATTCGCAACTGGATACAGATATTCCACCCATCACTGTACTGCCCTCCACAAACTAAATTGGCTAGAGTTGCCCAATTACCTCACCTACATTCAACTCATACATGCACACAAACTCATCTTTAATCCCTCTCTTTGCCCTGCCCTTGCCTCAACCGTTAAAATTCACCTTCCCAACAGACTTCTAAGAACCAATACCCAAAATCTGATCTAACTGCATAAGCCTGCACGCCCACCTGGCAAATCTCTACTATCCTTCTCCTTAGCGCAACTCTGGAACTCCCTGCCACCTCACCTTCGCACCACTAGCAGCCTCTCTACTTTCAAAACCTTGCTTCATTCTTACCTAAAAACCCTCTGGGAATGCTCCCTTTCCCATCCCACATGAATTCCCCAGTAACGCACCTATTTCATATCACCATTCTCTTCTTCCCCATCCTTCTCTGTACTTTCTCCCCACTTCCTTCCTTACTCCCCTTCTTCCCTTAACTCCTCTCTCCCTTGCCTCATATACCCAATTCTATCTCTTCCTCCTCCTTCATATTTTCCTCTGCAGAGGTACTCATTCTGTAAATATCTTCTAATAGTCGTATGCATTTGCAATCATGGAATTACATATTTATAAATATCGTAGAATTCACTTAGCCTTTAATTCTGTTTTTACATCTTAGTAAATTGCACATTCAGATATACTTTTTATCTGCACTATTGTTATTTTTATACTAATGAAATTTTCTTGTTTTTTCATTGTATACTGTGGAGCTTTTCTCCCCAGGACTCCATTGAAAATGGGCTCTTCTGGCCCAATGGACTATCCTGGAAAACAAACTTCAATATATATATATATATATATATATATATATATATATATATATATATATATATATAAACTATATATTTATTTTATTTATTTATTTTTTTTTTTGCTACCTTTTTGGGGGCACCTGACATCTGGGGCAAGAAAAACTAAAGAAAATGGTGTCGGCTGCTTGTTTTATACCCCTGACGTCATGGAAGAGGAGACAGCAACCGACGCAGGACCCAAGACTTTGCCCTCAGTCGGCCTGAATTCCAACCTGCCAGCAGATAACCCAAATGTAATGACTGCAACAGTGAATACACTTGAACATCTACATTTATGGTAAGTGTACACAACTGTACTATTCTCCTGCACATCAATCAAAAAGAGATGCTAGCTGTACAGAATGCTCTGACAGCCTTCATACACCTAATGCTTCCAGGGCAACTGGTTATAAAAACAGACAACACCACAGTTATGTGGTACATAAACAAGCTGGGGGGGGACCCATTCTTACCCACTCTGCAGGTTAGCCATGGCCCTGTGGAACACAGCCTTGAGCAACCAAGTGCATCTACAAGCTCAATTCCTGCCAGGCAAACAAAATTCACTGGCAGACGACTTAACCAGAAGTCTTCTAGGCCCACACGAGTGGAAATTGGAGCCAAACACCTTCAACCTTCTGATCCAGAGGTGGGGGGACACAGGAGGTGGACCACTTTACCTCCCTCGAGAACCACCAGTTGAGCAAATACTGCACCAGGAACCCTCACAACAGGGCCTGGAAGGTAGATGCCCTATCCTTTCAATGGGAAAACCTCTCAATTTATACCTTTCCCCCTCTGCCCCTTCTCTCAAGAGTCCTACTCAAGATAAAACAGGACAGACCAAGGGCAATTTTTATTGTCCCAGACTTGGCCACACCAGCACCGGTACCCAATATTGCACAGCCTGACAAGTGCCACCCTGGAACCTTCACCAGACTCCTACCCTGCTGTCTCAGCAGGAGGGACAGATTTTGCATCCACAATTGCAAACCCTAAACCTTGCAGCCTGGCTTATCCCTTGAATATACCCTACCAGCAACCCTCAGCAAACAGGTGCTGGACGTCATTCTTGAAGCCAGAAGGCATAGTACTAGGAAATCCTATGCTGAAAAGTGGAAAAGATATTGTTCTTGGAATCAGTCTCAAGGGAAAGACACAGCAGTGCCCTTCTTGCCTCGAATCCTGAATTACCTAGCAGAGCTACTCCACAGAGGCCTATCCTTGTCCTCCATTAAGATTCATGCCTCTGCCATCTCAGCTCATAATACTGAGCCCCCTCTATTTTCTCACCCTCTCATCAAACAGTTCCTGAGAGGGGCTAACAACTTAAGGCCTCCTGGGAGAGCACCTTCCCCTGCCTGGGACCTTAACTTTGTACTGGAAAAGCTCACGCTTCCTCCTTTTGAGCCTGCTGTGCCTAAGCAGAGTTAAAATTCCTCTCTTGGAAGACAGCCTTGCTTTTAGCCACAACTTCAGCAAGAAGAGTGTTTGAGTTACAGGCACTAATGGCTGTGGAGCCCTTCATTATTTTCCTTGCTGACAGGGTTTCCCTCTGGACTAACCTGTCCTTTATGCCTAAGGTGGTGTCTTCTGTGACTTTAAACCAATCCATCCATTTGGCAACCTTCTTCCCTAACCCTCAGAATAAAGGGGAAAAGATCCTGCACTCCTTGGACGTGCACAGACAGCTCAGGTTCTACCTTGACAGGACTAAGCCTTTCAGAAATTCTGACCAGCTGCTAGTCAACCTCGCTACAGGGGCAGAGAGGGTAAGGCCATTTCAGAACGAATCATTTTCAAATGGATAGCACACTGCATCCATTTCTGCTACAAGCACCATGGAAAACCTACCCCACAGGGGATCAGACCACATTCCACTAGGGCTACTTCCACCTCTACAGCATTTCTCAGGGGAGTCCCTACCAGGGACTTTCTGGAAGCTACAACCTGGAGTTCTGTACACACTTTAACCAAGCATTACCACCTACCTATCTTTTCTAAATCTAGGGCTGGATTTGATAAAGCAGTCTTGCAAGGCCTACTAGCCAGCCCTAACCCTTCTTGACTGCCTCCACCCTTTTTCAGCTTTGGGAATCAACCAAAGGTGTGATGACTGCAACAGTGAAACACGAAGGACATAGTACAGTTGTGTACACTTACCATAAATGTAGATGTTTGAGTGTATTCACTGTTGCAGTCCTGGTTTCCCTCCCTCCAGCTCCCTAGTATTCTTTATCTTTCTACCTCTCTTCTCTATGGCCATTCCTAATGGCATTATTTGCTTTTTACTGGTGGTTTTCCCCACCATGTACTAGCTCCCTATTTTTGGGGCTCCTAACATCTGGGGCAAGAAAAACTGATGTAATGTTGTCGGCTGCCTGTTTTATACCCATGACAACCTGATGTCATGGAAGAAGCTACAGCATCCGACACAGAAATACTAAGACTCTGGTATTTGGGCCAACTGAAGGCTACCTGCAGGGCAGATAACCCAAGTGTGATGACTGCAACAGTGAATACACTCTTAACATCTACATTTATGGTAAGTGTACACAACTGAATTTTTTTCTACTCTTCAGTTATTTAAATTCCATTCTTAATTGAGGAAATTGATTAGCATGTCAAGGGTTGTATCTGAAAATATTACCACTTGTGTTCAGTGCATTCACCTGTTTAGTAAAAAGCTTTCAAGTCCCGTAACAGGGCAAGGATGTTCTTTGTTTCACTGTTGCAGTCATTACATTTGGGTAATCGGCTGGCAGTTTGCCCTCAGTCGGCCTGAATAACAAAGTCTTGCGTCCTGCGTCGATTGCTTTCTCCTCGTCCATGACGTCAGGGGTATAAAACATGCAGCCGACGCCGTTTTAATTGGTCTTTCTTGCCACGCGGTGCCCGAAGCAGAAGCAGTTTGCAAGTGCCGGTCGGCTGACTCCTGAAATTTTCATTTTCGAGTTTCAGAACCAAAGTCTTCAAACTAAAGCTAAAGTACCCCGTTGGGGAAACTTTTTCTTGCTCCTTACCAATGTCAGTAAAAGTTAATTGTATTACTTGTGGGAAGCAAATACCGCATAAGGATTTTGATTTGTACTGTATTCCTTGCCTAGGCCCTGACCACAACGTTCCTTGCTGTCGGTTTTGTGCTAAATTTAACCAATGCACTATTAAGCATCAGTATATTTTTGCTTTAAAATACTTTGGATCAAGATTTAACTATCCTGAAATGTCGTCTGTTAGCTATCTACCAGAATTCACAAAAAACGCAAAGAAAAAGACATAGACCGTCTAGGTCCAAAACCGATGACGAAGCTTCTAAGCCAGTCGCTGGTTCGCCGGTACTCAGTGAGGCGCTTTCGCAGCCCCTGATGCCCACTACGTTTGAGTCGCAGGCCTCTACTGAGACCCTTTCGGAGTCCGGTATGCCGCGAGATTCTCAAAGTATTGAACCCGCGGATGTCTCTTCCTTAGATGGGTTCGGAGCCGCTGAGCAGGCACCGGCTTCTGAGGGTGTTTTCAGGCCTATAGATTTGTATATTAAACCAACGCCATCATCAAAAACAAGGCCAAAACCGATGCACGAGCCATGCGCTCAGGCCCCTATGCCTAAAAAACAAATGATTAAAATGGCTGAGGATTTAATTACCTTGATCAGGGGTTCCCAACTCCCTCCTGCTAAGAGGCCTAGGCAAGGCACTGATTATGAATCTTCAGATCAGGTTTCCATTTCTTCTGATTTTACCTCTTCTGATCAGGAATTTTTTATTCCCCCTGATGAGGACTCTGATGCAGAAGAATCCATCCCTTCTGTTTTTCCTCTTGAGGAGAGACACTGCATACCTTAAGGGAATATTTTCATTGGGAGAGTCAGGATTTTTCAGAATCCAAAAAGAGGCTTAGGGATTTTCTTCTTCCTCAGCATGGGCCTTTGGCTATACCTCCTGTTTTAGACATTGTTGATGATGATTTCTCAGAATCCAGTATGGATCCTGATTCCCTGCCTCTGGCTCCTAGTAAGCCAGACATATTACAGGGTTCCTGACTCCCACAAGTTTTTTTTCAAAAATCCTACTGCTGACCCTGAAACTATTTCTCAGGGTCCCAAGGGTGTTAGGGCTTCTACTGCTTAAAATCCTACCCCTTCTTATAGAGACTCCAGAGTGCTGGATAGATGGGGTAAGAAGGTTTATACGTCTGCAACCCTGGCAATCAGGGCTTCAAACTGTCAATTTCATATGCTTAAATATCAACAGCATGTCATGGGTTTACTGAAACAGAAAATTATGTTGATTTTTGATTGTGTGGAAAATAGTTACAGGATTTTTGCATTCAGCTGAACAAGTTGGAAAGCATACTTTGCAATGTGGTTTTGATTCCTTGGAGGCCTCTTGCAGGACCGCCGTAACTGGATCTGTGATAAGAAGGCATGCTTGGCTCAAGGAGCAAAATCTGCCTGATCATGTTAAAGCTAAATTGCTGGATGCTCCTTTACAGCAGGACAGTCTGTTTGGTAATAAGGCAGAAGAAATTTTGAAAAAGATGGAAGACTAAGCTAAATCTATGCAAACTGTAAAAGATTTCTTGCAAGTGCAGCCACCCAGTTTCAGTAGGCACTGGCCTACTAAGAACTGGTCCTTTCCAGTATACAACAGAGCCACTCGGGTCAAAACCAGACACTCCAAGGGCTCCAGGTTTCAGTCACAAGGATTTTACAGGACAAAACAATGGGGTGCCTCCACCTCCAAATCAGGAAGAAGCAAAGCACCACCCTACGGTAAACAGTCTCAATGACTTTCCTCTGTCATTTCCAAGCACTTATCTTTCGGCAGCCTCTTTGGGGGGAAAACTAGCACTTCATGCTCAAAATTGGTATCAAATTACCCTGGACAAGTGGGTCTTAAATATAGTATCTCAGTGGTACAGATTTCATTTCCACAAGGTGCCAACTCCAAACGGATGGCCAAATCTGCCACCAAATCAGTGGGCAGAGGCCCAGAAACAGGTCATATCCCTCATGGATATGGGGGCTATTCAACCAGTACCAGAAAAGGAAAAAGGACAAGGTTTTTATTCAAGACTTTTCTTGGTACCCAGAAAAGACAAATCATGGCCTCCAATTCTGGACTTATCCATTCTAAATACTTTCCTGGACATTCCAAAATTCAAGATGTTGACTCTACAACAGCTACTGCCTATGCTAGGCAAGAATGCCTGGTTGGTAACTCTAGACCTAAAAGAGGCTTACCTGCATATCTCAATCAGGGAATCTTGCAGAAGATACCTCCGCTTCAAAGCAGGCTATTTGCATTACCAATTCTCTGCACTGCCCTTTGGCTTATCTACTGCACCCAGGGTCTTCACAACGTGCCTGGCACCAGTGATTGCATTTTGCAGACAAAGAAACATTCAAATTTATCCTTATCTGGACGATTGCCTAATTCAGGAAGAGGTCAAGGACACTCTTCTACAACATCTGGCATTTGTAAAAAGGCTTCTAACATGCCTAGGGTACACCATAAACGAAAAGAAATCACAACTGGTACCCTCTCAGATAATTACATTCCTGGGTGCAAGCTTGAATACAACTGCCCAGTTGGCTTACCTCATGCCAGACAAACAAGTTCATTTGACAACATACTTCAAACAAGTGGCTACAAAAACCCAGCTTTCTGCAAGACAAATTCTGCAGGCTTTGGGGTTCATGGCATCCTGCATTCTAATTCCATATGCAAGACTGCATATGAGGAAACTTCAATGGTACCTAAAAAGCTTATGGAGTCAACATTGTCACAGCCTGGAAACAATGATTCCTTTCATTCCTTGCCTGCAACAGGAGTTCCTTTGGTGGGCAGAGGCCAGTCACCAAAACAAGGGACTGACATTCCACCCCCTGGCACCCAAACCCTGACTACAGACGCATCAGACTATTCTTGGGGGGCCATCTAGCAGGGAGATGCATTCAGGGCGAATGGAGCGCAACTCAAATGCACCTGCATATCAACCAGAAAGAAATGCTAGCTGTACAGAATGCTCTGACAGCCTTCAAGGGCTTCCTTCATCCAGGACAACTACTGATGAAGACTGGCAACACCACAGTTATGTGGTACATAAACAAGCAGGGGGGTACCCACTCCTACCCCCTTTGCAGACTAGCCATGGCCTTGTGGAACACAGCCTTGACTTACTAAATACATCTACAAGCTCAGTTCCTGCCAGGAAAGCAAAATACTCTGGCAGGTGACCTAAGCAAAAATCTTATGGACCCCCATGAATGGAAACTGGATCTGCAAAGCTTCAGCATGTTAACACGAAAATGGGGGAGCCCAGACATAGATCTTTTTGCCTCTCCCCAAAACTATCAGACAAATTCTGCACAAGAATTCATCACAAAAAAGCTTGGAAAGTGGATGCTCTATCCTTAGCTGGAAAAAAACTATCAGTCTATGCCTTCCCCCCTCTGCCTCTGCTCTCCAAGGTTTTACTTAGTCAGACAGGAAAAACCAAAAATGATTGATTACTCCAGATTGGCCACACCAACACTGGTACCCACTTCTAAAGAATATGTCACACCTTCCTCCATGGTACTTGCCTCAGACTCCTCATCTATTGTCTCAGCAGAACTTTCAAATTCTGCAAACTCGGCTCCAAACTCTGAATCTTGCAGCATGGCTAATCAACTAATTTCACCAGTCACATCCCTCAGTAAACCTGTGATGGATGTCATTTTGGAGGCTAGAAGGCCTAGTACTAGAAAATCTTATGCTGATAAATGGAAGAGATTCTGTGCCTGGAACCAAGCACAAGGAATAAACACAGCAGTACTCAATATTCCTCAGATTCTGCAATATTTAACTGAGATGCTTCACAAGGCATAGTCTTTTTCTTCTATAAAAATCCATGCCTCTGCCATCTCGGCTCATTACAACACAGAGCCTCCTCTCTTTTCTCATCCCCTGCTAAAGCAGTACCTCAGAGGAGCCAAAACTTTGAGACCTCCAACTCCTGCATAGGATCTCAATTCTGTGCTGGAAAAACTCACCCTACCTCCTTTTGAACCAGCTGTCACTGCAGACATAAAATTTCTTTCTTGGAAGACTGCCTTGCAGTCACTTCAGCTGGAAGGATTTCAGAGCTACAGGCTCTCATGGCAGTAGAGCCTTTCATTATCTTTTATCCGGATAGAGTGGTCCTCAGGACCAATCCTTATTTTATGCCTAAGGTGGTATCCGGTGTGGCTCATAACCAGACCATTCATCTGCCAACCTTTTTCCCAAATCCGCAGAACAAGGGGGAGTGGATTCTGCGTTCATTGAATGTACACAGACAGCAAAGATTCTACTTGAACAGGATAAAATCTCTAAGAAAGTCTGAGCAACTACTGGTGGCATTTGCTCCAGGGGCAGAGGGGAAGGCTATTTCTAAGCAGACTATTTCAAAATGGATAAGCCATTGTATTTGTTTCTGCTACATGCACCATGGTAAACCTGTCCCCAAGAGGATCAGATCCCATTCCACCAGGGCTGCATCTACTTCTGCAGCTTTTCTCAGAGGGGTTCCTACCAGAGACCTTCTAGAAGCTGCTACTTGGAGTTCAATTCAAACGTTCACAAAACATTACCATCTACCTCTCTTTTCTAAATCCATGGCAGGCTTTGCCACTGCTGTCCTGCAGGGCCTTATAGCCACTCCTAATGCTGTATAATTCCATCCTCCCATCCATAGCTTTGGGATTCTACTCAAATGTAATGACTGCAACAGTGAAACACGAAGAACATAGTACAGTTGTGTACACTTACCATAAATGTAGATGTTCGAGTGTATTCACTGTTGCAGTCTGGGTTACCCACCCACCAGCCCCCTTTCTTCTCTATTATCATACCTCCTCTTTCCTTCACTATGCTCAAAAGCCTTTTTGGTGTATTTACTTTTAGTTGCAGGTAAACGTGTTCTAAATTACATGCATATATATATTTATATATATTTTTGCTCCCCATTTGGGGGGCACCTGACATCTGGAGCAAGAAAAACTGATTAAAATGACGTCAGCTGCATGTTTATATACCCCTGACGTCATGGAAGAGGAGACAGCAACTGATGCAGTAACCAAGACTTTGTTATTCAGGCCGACTGAGGGCAACCTGCCAGCAGATTACCCAAATGTAATGACTGCAACAGTGAATACATTCTAACATCTACATTTATTGTAAGTATACACAACTGTACTTTCCAGGTTTCTGGCATGCAGCAGTCTCATTCAGTATAAAATCTGTTTGTTGTAAATGTGTTTTTATTTGACCTTCTTACATTAAGACCCTTAACAGTCATACATTTATGTAGTGCTTGAGTAAGTAAGTTTTCCTTAGACTGCTAGTTGTATATGAAGTGTGAACTTTTGCAGTTCAGGGTTATTTGCCTGTCCCTGATATTACCTTGTAGTTTTTTGTGGTTTGACTGTTGACTTGTTTTGATGCATGGTGTACTTGTGCAAGTCTGTCATGTAATTATGCTGTTGTAGTTTATTAATGGTGTTTCAGAATCTGAGGTTGTGTGTGCTGTACTTTTAAGACCTAGTTTTGGAGGTACAGCATAAGGTCATTGTGTTAAATTGGGCATGCCTTTTCTTTCATTCCCAGCTTTTAACCATTGCTTTAATTTATTCTTGTCTTGTAGAAATTGAAGATTTACCGCCTCTCCCTTCCAGGACATTTCCTGCTAGTACAAAGCAGCAAGTTGAATGTCCCCGGCCACGAGGTGTGCCTGAGCCTTTAGTGTGGTGGGAGAAGGCAGGCACACGCATCCCCACAGCTGGAAGAGTCCATCAGGATGGAAGAGATCTCATTTTCACAAATGTTGAAGAGGAAGACAATGGGGTGTACACCTGCTTTGCAGAGAACAAGGCAGGGCAGAAGAAACAGGAGCTGAATATCACTGTGGCAAGTAAGTGTCTTGTGATTGCTGTCCTGATGGCATTTATCTTAGGGCTGATGTATGAGGGATGCAATATTCTGTACAGCCGTTCTGAAGCCTACTTATATGACTGTAACCAGACACTGTGTAGTTATCTAATGTACAACTTAGAACAATCTGAAATAAAGTGTAGTTTTTACCTCTCAGGCTAATGAACACATTCCAGTCCATACTGAGGGCACTTGAAGAATACCCTTTCTCCTTCATATACATTTAGATTCTGTTATGTTATAAACATTTGTCTTTAATAATGGCAGTTCTTGTGTTGCCTCTGTATTTGTAAGCATGGTCTGGGCTTTAATGGTTGTGGTTGTTTTGGGGTGTTCTTGTTTAATTGGTGGAACAGAAGAGTTTTGTGTGTTGGTGGGTGGGGCATTAATGCAAGAAGACCTATACTTAAATGGCCAGTGCTACATTTATTAAATAAAGCATCAGTGAAGGGATTTTAAGTAAAACTGGCCATGGTAACTTACATTTTTTTCCTGAAAACATATTTTGGGAATCTTTTTCATTTTTATATAGTGTTCAATAGTTTGTCTCTGCCAAGTGATTGTTTTAATGTTTAGCTAAGGAAAAATAATGTCACATATGACTAGACATAGTTGAAGTGCCAGAGGAAGACAGATGAAGTTTATGAAATTAACTTCTAAAATGGATAGAGGCAAGGTTAAGGGTCTTGTTGGGGTGGTTGGTGGAAGAAGTAGAAGATGAGGTTGGCGAAACGAGGGCTAATTGATGACTGGGTTATGAAGAAGTGTGGCTCAGTGGGTGGTATGCAGTATTGTGTTAAAATCGCAAAGTTTAGTTTGTGAGAGCTTCTCTTCTGGCTGGCAGACAGCCCCAGCTTCAAGATTGCATGGCATCTGTAAAAATGTTCAAGGCTAGTTTAGAGATTAGTCCTGAAGGTGAATTTATAGCTGTGGATTGTAGGTGTGGGCTGACAAGATAGGCTAGTGAAGTGATAAAGTGAGATGATAATGTTTAGGTATGGAGTGTTTGAAGGGGAAGATTGACAGGTTCAGTACACAGTGTTAGACTGAAGGAGCGAGTCGGGTAGAATGGGAGAAGTAACCTAGGTGGAGAATACTTCTGAGGAATTAAGCATGGTCTAGGGTTGAGTGTAGATTGGGGGCGTATGGGAGTTCTGCATAGTGTATGCTGGTAAGTATCCCAGGGTCCTTTTCCATTTTCAGACAAGCATAGTCTGCCCTTCGGAGAAGGAATATCGATTTACAGCCCACTGCGCTGACATTTTTTCCCCTTGGAGAAAATTTTTCTGAAATGACACCTGGTAGTAAGCCATTGCATTACCCATAAAAAATGCCCAACTTAAAATCTGCCCTTTCTGTCAGACAATGTACATATTTTGTGTTTAACTCAAAACAGTGCTTTTAATAATATTGTAATTATATTTAAATGGTAATCTTTAAATGGAATTATGTACCACTTGTAGTTTCAGTTCTGTTTGGTTGCAGTCAAAATAAACCATTATCTAGGAGTATCTATTCTCTGCAGAGGGTTAGGAGTTTTTAATTAAGGAACAGAGCAGAAGGGGAGGGTAAGAGAAGTAAAAGACTGAATGAAGAAGGAAAACTAATGCATGGTGGAAGTTAGTAGCCAGTACTAGAGATAGGTGTGTTGACAAAAGGCAAGCTGGGTAGCAAGATTAACAGAAATAATGCACTGGAAGTCCTAATTGAGGGAAATTGATTAGATACACGAGGAGATTTGTTTATAATTAAAATGTAAAGCATGCATACTAGAAAATGTTTTAAAACAATTGAGTTCAGTAACCAGTATGAAAGTTACTATATTTCATCTTGTTGTAATACATATTGTTTGATAAAGTTTTTGTTTAAATGAAGAGAGAAGCTAATACATGACATGATGGCAACCACAAAACAATACTTTGTTATAATCTGGTAATTCTTGCACTAGGTCAAGGAATGCTTGCAAATTGTTGAGACAAGTATGTTGACTGAAAGTAGTAAGTTAAGATAGCAGGATTCCCAAAAATAATGCACTAGAAGCACTGAGGGAAGTTGGTTATGTGCAGGCGGTTGTTTGGTCTGACAAAAATTTTAAACATGCACACTGGAAAATGTTTTAAAAACCATTGCAGTTACAGTGAGCTCTCAGTTAACCGGAACTCAGGCAGCCAGCACTCTCAGGCAACCAGAAAAAAAATATTGAAGAAATACAGTACAATTTTCACGTGTTGCACTTTGTTTCCTCCCAGCAGAAACATTTCTTAAGTTTTTAGAGTCTGAGTTTTAAAAAGGAAGATGGGAATAAATTCTCTCTCTTCCCAACCTGAGAACAAATCAGACCAAGGGTACAGTATTAGGCCTATTTTTAATAGTAACTCTCAGGCAGCCAGAAACTACAGTTGTCTGGCATCTACCAATCCCCATGGGTACTGGTTAACTGGGAGTTTACTGTAGTAACTACCACTGAGAAAATAACTCATTCATTTCATTTTCTTGTCAGGTTTGTCAGGATTCAGAGTGAAAGGTGTTCCATTTTTACATACAAACATGTCTTCAGTTCATTTGGAAAACAAATTGTCTTCCTTGATAAGCTCTGCTAGATTATAAGATGGTCTGGATAGTACAGCTCATCCTTTTAAAAAGAGCTCCAGCATCTTAAATATTTACTGGCAACACAAGGAGAGAGGGACAGAATAAAATGCTGCAGGCAAACGATCTAAACAGATCAATTGTTATAATAGTTATTTTGGCCAACAAAATTTGAACGATAACATTGGAAAATTTTTTACATTGCTGTTTGTATAGATCATCCGTATCGTTTTGAACAATATGTATATAGTTAATGTTTATTTCTCAGGATGTACATCGTGTTTCACTGTTGCAGTCATGACTGTAGGGTTCTCCCCTGCCGGCAGGCAGTCCTCGGTCGGCCAGAATCCCAAAGTCTGGGTCCGGCGTCGGCTGTTCAACCATGCTCCCTGACGTCAGAGTGCCAGGAGTACAAATCTGACAGCCAACGCCATGTTCTCCAGTCTTTCTTGCCGTGTGGTGATAGCAGTTCGCAAGTGCCGGTTGGCTGACTCCTGACAATTTTTTCTGAAAAACTTCAGTCTGAAGACTTTCTTCTCCACTCAAAGCTAAGTACCCCGTTGGGGAAACTTTTTCTTGCTCCAGTCCGATGTCAGAAAAAGTTAATAACTGTATTTCATATGGGAAGCAAATACCTCATAAGGATTTTCATTCTTACTGTATTCCTTGCTTAGGCCCTGACCACGACGTAGCTAGTTGTCAGTTTTGTGCTAGGTTCAATCAACGTACAATTAAACGAAGGTACGATTTTGCATTTCATTACTTCGGTAGGCGTTTTAACTACAAAATGTCGTTGGATACGGTTCCGGCTACCGGAGTTCACAAACGACGCAAGGACAAAGACAGGCCTCTGAGGTCCAAATCTGACGATATCACACAAGCGGAGCCAGCTTCAGGTTCGGCCGTCGTCAGTGAGGCGCTTTTGCAGCCCCTGTCGTCGGCCATTTCGGAACCGATGGCCGAAACGGACTCCCACGAGGAGCCAACTAGGCCTTTGAATATCTCTATTGCAGGACCTTCGGACAATGCTCCTTCGGATGGGTCCGGAGCCGCTGTGCAGGTACCGGCTTCCGAAGGGGTTTTCAAGCCTACTCAGCTTCTAATAAAGGTAAAGCCAAAGACAAAAGCAAAGACTCCTTCCAAATCAAAGACTGCAGCACAGGCCTCTTCTGAACCGGCTCCCAAGTCACAGAAACAGTTACTTTAAGATGGCGAAGGATTTACTTACTATGATTAGGGGTTCACATCCCCCTCCAGATAAAAGGCCAAGGCAGGAAGTTTATTATGATTCCTCTGATTAGGCTTCTGTTTGTTCAGTTTCTTCTTCTGACCAGGAATATTCTTTCCCTCCTTATGAGGATTCTGATGCTGAGGAATCCATTCCTTCAGCTTCTCCCCTGAAGATTTCTCTTTTGGGGAAACTTTGCATGAAATGAGGGAACATTTCCACTGGGAAGGACAGGAGTATTTGGAATCTAAGAAAAGACTAAGGGATTTTCTTCTTCTTCCCCAACATAGACCCCTGGCTATTCCTCCTGTTTTGGATATTGTGGATGATGCTTTTTCGGAGGCTAACTTAACACCTGACTCTCTTCCTCCAGCTCCTGTTAAGCCAGACAGATATTATAGGGTTCCTGATTCCCACCAGTTTTTATACAAGAACCCTACTGCTGACCCTGAAACCATTTCTCAGGGTCCTAAGGGAGTTGAGGCCGCTTCTGCTAAAAACCCCATTCCCACTGAGAAGGATTCTAGATCTTTAGAAAGATGGGGCAAAAAAGTGTACACTTCTGCTACTTTATCTGTTAGGGCTTTAAACTGTCAGTTTCATATGATGAAATACCAGCAATTTCTCTTGTCTGTTTTAAAACAAAAGCTTACTTTCATTTCTGCCTGTGCAGATGATAAGGAGTTACATGACTTAATGCATGCCACTGAACAAGTTGGGAAGCATGGTTTACACTGTGGATTTGATGCCTTGGAGGCTTCTTGTAGGGTTGCTGCCTTTGGCACTGTTATTAGAAGGCATGCATGGTTAAAGGAACAAAATTTGCCAGAACAAGTAAAAGCTAAATTATTGGATGCTCCTGTTCAGCATAATGTTTTGTTTGGATCAAAAGCTGAGGAGGTGATTAAAAAGATGGAGGACAAGGCGAAATCCATGCAAACAGTTAAAGATTTCTTACAAGTACAGCCACCCAGATTTAGCAGGAATTGACCTACAAAAAATTGGTCCTTTCCCAATTCAGACAGGCCTCAGAGGGGTAGATATAGACGCTCCCGAGGAAGGCCTCAAACTCAAGCTTCTTATAGACCAAGACAGTGGACTGCTTCCACACCTAGGGGAGGAGAGGACAGGTCACAAACTCATAGGAAACGGACTCAATGACTCCCTCTGTTGGGCTGCAGGAACTTCTTGCCTGGAAGCCCATTGGACTCGTATAACCCAAGACAAGTGGGTTCTGGATGTGATTTCAAGAGGTTACAGATTCCATTTTCATACCCTGCCAAGGCCATGCGGATGGCCAGACCTTCCAAAACATCAATGGACAGAGGCCTTAAACCAGGTGGAAGCTCTTTTGGCTATGAAAGCCATAGAACTAGTTCCACTTTCAGAGATGGGACAAGGTTTTTACTCGAGGCTCTTTCTAGTCCCCAGGAAGCAAAACTCATGGAGACCCATTCTGGATCTGTCAGTCTTGAACACCTTTCTAGAGATTCCAAAATTCAAGATGCTTACTCTACAGCAGCTACTTCCAATGCTGTCCAAAAATGCATGGATGGTAACTTTGGATTTAAAGGAGGCATATTTGCACATTCCCATCAGACAGGAACGCAGAAAATACCTCAGGTTCAAGGCCGGATCGAGGCACTTTCAATTCTCTGCACTGCCCTTTGGATTGTCTACTGCGCCCAGGGTCTTAACCAAATGCCTGGCTTCAGTAGTAGCTTACTTACTGCAGACTCAAGGGAATTTAAATTTACCCTTATCTGGATGACTGTCTTATTCAGGCAGACAGCAAGGAGGTCTTACTCCAGCATTAACGGTTTGTTCAGGATCTCCTCAAGTTCCTGGGATTCACTGTAAACATAGTCAAATTTGACACCCTCACAACAGATAACTTTTCTAGGCGCTTCTTTAAACACAACAACCCAGATGGCATTTCTGACATACAAAAAACAGTTTCTGCTGGCTTCAACTTTCAAAATCTTGGCAACTTTAACTCTGCTATCTGCAAGGAGTTTCCTGCAGGCTTTGGGTTACATGGCCTCCTGCATCCTTCTCGTACCATATGCAAGACTACACATGAGGAAAATACAGTGGTACCTAAAAAGTGTATGGTCTCAGCATTGCCACAGTTTAGACATACTGATCTCCGTCCTGCCTTGTCTTCAAAAGGAATTCCTTTGGTGGTCCAAGGCATGTACTCTAAACAAAGGGAAACCCTTCTGTCTGCCTCCTACAACTCAGATTCTAACCACGGACACCTCGGATTATGCATGGGGAGCCCATTTTCAGGGCAACTGTCTGCAGGGCCTTTGGACAAAGGATCAGAAGCACCTGCATATCAATTTAAAGGAAATGTTAGCCATTCAGAAAGTTCTAATGGCCTTCAGGAATCTTCTACAACCAGGACAACTACTGATACGGACAGACAACACCACAGTTATGTGGTACATAAACAAGCAAGGGGGATCTCATTCCTACCCCCTTTGCAGACTAGCCATGGATCTATGGAACACAGCTCTAGCTTGCAATCTGGATCTTCAAGCTCAGTTTCTGCCAGGGAAGCAAAACTTTCTGGCAGTCTGAGCAGAAACCTTTCGGGTCCACATGAATGGATGCTGGACACCGAAATATTCAGGATAACAGCAGTCTGGGGATGTCCTCACATAGACCTCTTTGCATCCCATCTCAATCATCAACTACAGAAGTTTTGCACCAGGACTTTTCACGAACTAGCTTGGAAAGTGGATGCACTGTCATTCAGTTGGAGAAACCTCTCAGGATATGCCTTTCCATCTCTTCCTCTTCTTCCACGGGTATTATTAAAGATCAAACAGGACAAGCCCAAGATGATAATCTTGTTGGCCCCAAATTGGCCTCGACAGTTTTGGTATCCCACTCTGAAAAACCTATGTCTGGAGCCCCCTTGGGTCTTACCACAGACTCCAAACCTTCTGTCCCAACATCAGGGTCAGGTTCTACACTCCCATGTCAGCACTCTCAGCCTGGCGGCCTGGTTAATGCAGGGCCTTTGATTCCTTCTCTCCTACCCAAGCAGGTTATGGATGTCATTTTAGAAGCCAGACGTCCTAGCACTAGAAAATCTTATGCAGGAAAATGGAAAAGATTTTGTTCCTGGATGCAGGCTCAGGATTCTGATCCTCTTCTTCCGAATATTCCTTTAATTTTACTTTACCTGACCGATCTCTTACATAAGGGTCTCTCTTTCTCTTCCATTAAGATACATGCCTCTGCTATTTCCGCTCATTATAATACAGACCCTCCAATCTTTTCCCACCAACTCGTGAGACAGTTTCTCAGAGGAGCTAAGAACTTAAGACCTCCTAAGATCTCCTCCCATTCCTGCTTGGGATCTCAACTATGTTTTGGAAAAGCTCACCTTACCTCCTTTTGAGCCTGCTGCCTCTTCTGACATCAAGTTTTTATCTTGGAAAACAGCCATCCTGTTAGCCCTGACCTCTGCCAGGAGAGTTTCAGAGTTGCAAGCTCTTATGGCTGTGGAACCTTATATTATTTTTCATCAAGACAGGGTGTCTTTGAGGACTAATCCTACATTCATGCCTAAGGTGGTTTCCAGAGTGGCTTTAAATCAAACTATCCACTTGCCAACTTTTTTCCCCACACCTCAAAATAAAGGGGAAAGGATCTTACATTCCTTGGATGTACACAGACAACTATGTTTTTACCTGGACAGAATCAAGGACATCAGAAAATCAGAGCAATTGTTTATTTCTTATGCTTCAAGTTCCCAAGGTAAAGCCATTTCAAAACAGACCATTTCTAAATGGATTGCTCATGGAATCAGATTTTGTTACTCACACCATGGAAAGCAAATCCCAGGGAGTATCCGGACTCATTCCACCAGAGCTGCTGCCACTTCTGCTGCCTTCCTCAGGGGAGTTCCTACCAAAAATGGAATCACATAATGTCAAATATTACAATATTCGTAAAAACATTGATAAACATTGTGATACCATCATTAAAAGAAAGTTCAACAAACTGAACAGAGACCTCAGGGAATATAGGGAGGGGCGACAGTATCCCAATCCACCTCACCCTAGAGGCATGAATTTTCAAGCCCCTGAGTTTCACCAGAGTTCTGTTCCTAATGCTGAAATGGTAACACCAGCTACAGGGGAGGGTGAGGACAATGGTCCTATTGATATACTTGGGCAAACAGATGAGAGTTTTTTACCCAGAAGATCAGAACGTATTCGGAATCAACAAGGGGGACAAGCTTTCCCAGTTTACCCGATTTTTTCCCAAGGCAGGAACAATCAAGCTCAGGGGAGAGGGAGGAGCAGGAATCAAGCCTGGCAATAGACAAAAGTATTACTGTCACAAACCTAGGTGCGTATTATTTACATAGTAAGAAGGGTTATCATATTTACAATTATAGTGAAGTACCTGTAACTGAAGCATGTTTCGATTTATTTACAAAAGGCTTTAAATTTGTTCCTGCTAGAGGTAGCCAATTGGTTAACAGTATTCTTGACCTCAAAATGCTTATTCGAAAATTAAATTTTCAACATTTATTTGGTTATGGCCCTGTTGCTCCAAGTATGTTTTTAAAAAAGTCCAGTGCATTTAACCCGCCACTACACCCACAGTTATGTAATTTGGAGTATAGAATCGAAAGGGAAATACGTAAAGAACTAGGCCAGGTTCGTTTTGAACACAACTTAAGTGAGGAGGAATATACAGTTTTGTACGACCTAGCACATAACCACTCCATCCGGGTAATGCAACCGGACAAGGGAGGGGGTACTGTTTTTATGAGCCAGGTTTTATATGAAAGCAAAATGGGGGAAATACTATATGATACCAACAAATACACTGTTACATCTATTCAAGAGATACACCTCTCATATAAAAAAGTTGATTTAACTATAAAGGACCTGTTAGACCAGGAGGTCATTGAATTTGACACCTTCTCTTTTTTTAGAAAATAACCATCCTAAGGTACCCACTATTTTTGGGGTACCTAAAATACACAAATGTATGGAAGATCCACCACTACGGCCTATTGTGGCCGCACAGGGCTCAAAGACCCATTCAATAGCTAAATTCTTAGACTGGATGCTCAAACAGGTTTGGGGAAAAGAGTCACACCTCATTAAGGACTCCTGGGAATTTTTGCGGAGAGTCACTAATGAATTGTATAGGCCTAACCTTACGTTTTTAACAATTGACGTCGTGGATTTGTTTTCAGTAATCCCCACTGACAGACTGGAATGGTTAGAGGAGGTTCTATGGGAGTGCGCAGGGATTACAGGCAACGATGTAAACACGATTATGACTCTGGTTGAGTTGGTATTACAAAATAATTACATATGCTATGGGGGTGAGTATTTTAAACAAATAACTGGGGTGTCAATGGGGGCTAATTTTGCTCCAACCTATGCAGATATAATTATGGCTGTCTGGGAGAAGAAATTTGTCCATAACAGTGGTTTTGAAAAGTACTGGAATCATTACTCCAGATTCCTGGACGACATCTGCATTTTTTGGGTTGGTCCCATTGAGACCATTCAGGAGTTTATCACCTATATTAGAGGTACCACTAATTTCTTAAACTTTACCTACGAGACATCTGTGGAATCTGTTCATTACTTCGATGTAACTATAAGTAAGGAGACAGCAGGGTTTACCTCTACAGTGTATAGAAAGCCAACTTTTTCAAACAGTTATTTGCATTTCTCTAGTTCACACCCAGAGTTTCAAAAGAGGGGTATAATCAAGGGACAGTTTGTCAGGGCCTCACGAATGACATCTCAGGACCATCAATTTAAAAATGAATGTGACAAGTTGACAACAATGTTTATGGATAGGGGGTATCCCGTAACCATGATTAATTTGGTAAAGGAAGAAGTTTTGAAAGGCAGACTTACAAGATTTAAGCCTATTTTGGGGCAAGAGGGTTTGGTTACCGAGCAAGGCAAGGGCAAATTCAACAGCGAGGGACAACAATTATTGTTCATTACAGAATATAGTGGCAATGTCGGGATGCTTAGTAGGATTATTGACAGGGAATTTAAATCCTTTCAGGAACTGACAGACCTTAATGGATTCAAGACTATAACTCTTAAAACTGTATATAAAAAAGGTTTTAATATTAAGAGAATTTTGGAGATGGGTCCTACACAACACCAACCTGAACATCCCCGCAAGGGCACTTTTAAGTGCGGACGGTGTTCCCAGTGTAAATACATTCTTAACAAAGAGTCAGTATACTTGGAAAGTAGAAATAGGAAGATCAGTTCCAAAAGATTTTATAATTGTCTTTCCTATGGGGTTGTTTATTTGGCAGTGTGCCAGTCATGCCAGGCATTTTATGTGGGGAAAACCAAAAGGCAACTCCGTAGAAGGGTGTACGAGCACCTTTATGATATACAAAAATGTGACAGAAACAATGCACTTTATAAGCATAGTTTAGCATGCTCTGAAGCGATTTTTACTTTTTTTGTTTTGGATTCCGTTTCCCAAGATGCCAGGGGTGGACCATGGGAGATATTATTGTCCCATAGAGAGACACACTGGCAAATTCTTTTGGAATCCAATAGATTCCCTGGGCTCAATGAAGCGATATCTATTGTCCCATATTTAAAGTTAAAATCTGACAGGATTTAAACATTTTTTTAACATGCAACATATTAGGAGTGTTGTAATACAACAATATTTTAAAAAAAATAACTATGGTTATAAAATTATGATAATATTTATGTTTTGTAAAATGTTTTTAACTGGTATTTTTAACTTAGAGGGTTGATGTATCATATACATGGACACACTGAACTTTTAGAACGGACGCTTGTGTCTTTAATTTTGATTTATCAATTAATTCATTAGTGTAAGTGTGATGTTTTTGAGTATTTATACCTGTGGGATTCAATTTCATTTTGTCTGATGAAGTCATACTTTTGATGAAAACGTGTGCACTATATTGTTGGCGTTAGCGTTGTAATAAACTTTTCTGTTCAGTTGAGCTTTGAGCCTTATTGTGAGCTGATCGATCACCGTATTACTTTACCAGTGGAATCTGCTTCCGACCATTGGTTTTTCTTCTTCTTTGTGCTTTGTTATTTGGAGTTCCTACCAAAGACATTTTGGAAGCTGCAACTTGAGTTCAGTGCATACTTTTTCAAAGCACTACAATCTACCTCCCTATTCTAAGTCTAGGGCAGGCTTTGCTTCTGCAGTCTTGCAGGGCCTTTTAGCCGCCCCTTCTACTTTATGACCACCTCCCTTTCATTCTGCTTTGGGATATTCTACCCTACAGTCATGACTGCAACAGTGAAACACGATGAACATAGTACAGTTGTGTACACCTACCATAAATGTAGATGTTCGAGTGTCTTCACTGTTGCAGTCTGGGTTTCCCTCCCTCCTGTCCCCTCTAATTTTTACTTTGTGTGGTTCCTTTATTCACCATTCTTCTGAGGTGTATTTGCAAAGGATGTGGGACCTTTCTCATTTTGGGACTCCTGACATCTGGGGCAAGAAAAACTGGAGAACATGGCGTCGGCTGTCAGCTTTGTACTCCTGGCGCTCTGACGTCAGGGAGCATGGTTGAACAGCCAACGCCGGACCCAGACTTTGGGATTCTGGCCGACCGAGGACTGCCTGCCGGCAGGGGGAGAACCCTACAGTCATGACTGCAACAGTGAAGACACTCAAACATCTACATTTATGGTAGGTGTACACAACTGTACTTTGTGAGGTAATTGTGTGCTCTGTGTGTACTCTAATAAGAGATGAGGCTTAGTTGAGGCAGTGTTACAGACCCCCAATATATGTGACACAGTGATAAAACACTGAGAAGGGCTTTTTTGTATCAGAAGGACAAAGAGCACAAGTTAGGTGAGTGTAATGGTTACAGTGGCACAGTTTGAGTTATTGGTTTGATATTTAAAATGAATTGTTGATAAGAATGGGAGAAAGTACTGACCTATGTTTGCAGTAGTAATGCACAAGTAATGTTGCAGGCAACACACTTGAATCATAGCGAAAGTGAAACTTGAAAAGTGGGAAAGGACTCTTTGCTGGGTAGTGAAAGGAGGGGGTCTATTAATTAAAAGGAATATAGGAATAAAAATTGAGGAACAAATGAAAAGACACGCAGGTAAATGTAGTGGTTAGAGGTGGGCAGGGCGTTCACATTACACTGGCTGCAGTATATGTTCGCTGAGTAAGCAGTGAGACAAGATATAAAGAATTTAATGGGAGAAATTTTAGTCTGTCTTCAGTGATGTATGGTAATGACAGGAGGTTGTAATGCTGTAGGAAAAAAGGCAGATGTCTCTGGAGGGCCAATACATTATAGAATGAGGGTAGATACATACAGAAATATATGCATGTATTTGGGCTTATTGTAATGAAAATGAGACAAAATGAAGAAGTATGCACATTTTTCGGTGAAATATGGATGTTCTTCGGGTTTCACTGTTGCAGTCATCACATTTGCGTTATCCCTGCCAGGGTAGCCCTCGGTCGGCCCGAGTACCAGAGACTTAGTATTTTTGCGTCGGTTGCTGTCGCTTGAGGACTGACGTCAGTAGTATAAAGTAAGGCAGCCGACGCCATTACTTCAGTCTTTCTTGTCATGGAGCTTGAAGCAGAAGCAGTTAGCATGAGTGCCAGTCAGCCGCTACCCAAGTTTTCGTCTCCGAATTGAAGTTGGAAGTCTTTTAAAGCTAAGTACCCCATTGGGGATCCTTTTTTCTTGCACTAACCAATGTCAGAAAAAGTTAATAATTGTCTCGCCTGTGGAAAGCAAATACCACACCAAGACTTCCACTCTTAATGCGTCACTTTTTAGGCCTGGACCATGAAATCCCCCGTTGTCGCTTCTGTGCTTTGTTCAATGCCAGAACTATCCATCGTCGGGCCCTTATTGTAGCCAGATATTTTCGTTTACACTCCTCGAATTCCAATATGGCTTCGGTACGCTATCCGACAGCAAATCTTCCAAAAGAAATGTAAAGAGAGAGAGACCGCACAGGTCCAAACCTACCGACGATGCTTCTGTTAAGCTAGTCATCAGTCCTCCGGTACTCAGTGAGGCGCTTTCGCAGCCCTGATACCCACTTCAGGTGATTCGCAGGCCAGTACCGAGACCCTTTTGGAGTCTGGTATGCCACAAAACTCTTCAACCAAGGATCCTGTGATCATCTCTACCTTGGATTGGTCCGGAGCCGCTGAGCAGGCACCAGCTTCCAAGGAAGTCCTTCGCACTACCGAATCTCGACACAAACCAACGTCTTCTTTCACGACTACTGTTCTTTCAAAAACAACAGAGTTTCTTAGGCCCAGGGTTCGAACCACACCCAAGAAACCGACCCACGGCACCTGCTACCTTGCCTCAGTCTCAAATGCTTAAAATGGCGGAAGACCCTTCTCATGCTGATCAGGGAAGCCAAGCTACCCCCTCAAAAATGAAGAGATCTATCCCCTGTAGTTTTGTCTGAACAAGAGTCAGATGAATCTGATGCATCTGATTATGAAGACAGGCAACCCCTTTCCACTTACGAGGATTCTGATGCAGAGGACTCCATTCCTCAGCCTCTCCCCCAGTGGATTTTTCCTTTGGGGAAACCCTGCATACTTTAAGGGAGCATTTCCAATGGAAGAGTCAGGATTATCCTCAGTCTAAAAAGAGACTCAGAATTCCTAGATCTTCTGCAACACAGACCCTTAGCCATCCCCCCCAGTCCTGGATGGTGTGGAGGATGTTTTCCTTGAAGCCAGCTTGACTCCTGATACCCTACCTCCAGCTTCCAGAAAACCAGACCGGTGCTATAGATCCCC
The DNA here is from genome assembly GCF_019279795.1 of Protopterus annectens. Lineage (NCBI taxonomy): Eukaryota > Metazoa > Chordata > Ceratodontiformes > Protopteridae > Protopterus > Protopterus annectens. Next base: position 1,174,180,652 of record NC_056727.1, read on the forward strand.
TGACTCGCACAAATATCTTTTTAAAAATCCAACAGCTGACCCTGAGATCATTTCTCAAGGGCCAAAGTGGATTAAAGCAACCTCTGTTAGGAAGTCCACCCCCTCATACAGGGATTCCCGAGCATTAGACAGGGTAAAAAAGTATACATCACAGCTACTCTTGCTATCAGGGCACTAAATTGTCAGTTCCATATGCTGAAATTCCAGCAACATACCTTGGAACTCCTTAACTCATTCACTCCGGAGCAGCTCAGAAAAAGCTGCCTGCTTCATTCCACCATAGGAATAACAGTGCAGCCTGAGCTCATTTTCAGAAAATCCATTTCTGATACCATACAGAAAACAAATGTTCAGAACTCTTAACTATAAGAGCTAGACTAAAAATGTAAATGCAAAAGTTTGTTCAGCAGACACTGACCTTTCCAACAGTGTAAATGTTGATAGTGCATATCAAAGTCATTATTAAATATTTGGCAAGGAATGTTGATATTGTGCATATTTTTACCTTTCTGGAAAAGCAAAAGCATAATATCTTGGTCAATGTACCATGTAGACTCAAAGAATTTGTATTTAATTTGTTAGTATGAATGTCAGCTTTAAAATGAAACCTTAACCATTACTGTGTGATGCCCCTTTATGGAGATATTCACATAAATATGATTAATATAATATTTCTCATTGATAAATAAAGCATAATATCTCATCACCTGTAACAGACAGAGCCTACATATCAGTGTAGAAGTTGTGTATCTGAATGTCAGCTTCAAAATGATGCATCATTTGTGTGATCACCATGCTCTGTTGCAAAGATATGGGCATAATAATGAGAAGTATTGTAAATGTATAATTTTTATAATCCTACAAGACTAAACAAACTGTGATATCTGTACATGTGTACAGTGCACAGACACAGTTCTTTTACCATGTTGTAAGAAGTAACAATGTCTTCAAAAAGAGGTATTACTTGGCACACTGACATGCTCCCTTGCAAAGTTATTTACCAAAATATGAAAGTTTCATAATTTCCATAATCTAGCTCCAAAACACTTTGATATCTGCACATGTGTATAACATACAGGCAGAATTATTTTACCATGTTGGAGCCAGCAATACTGTCTTCAAAATGAAGTATTACTTGGCACATTCAAATGCTCCCTTGCAAAGTTATTTACCAAAATATGAAAAAAAATCATAATTTTCATAACCTAATTCTGAAACAAACTTTGATATCTGCACGTGAGAACAAAATCCAGGCACCATTATTTTACCATGTTAGAAATATCAATACTGTCTTCAAAATTAGGCATTACTTGGTACACTGACATGCTCCCTTGCAAGGTTATTTACCAAAATATGAAAAAGTCATAATTTCTGTAATCTGAGTCCTAAGAAAACTGATATCTGTACATGTGTACAGCATTCAGAAGCAGTTGTTTTACCATGTAGACACATATGATTGTAAGTATACACATTCTTGGTGTATCTAACATACTGCTGAATTGGGTACATGTAAAGAGAAAAAGCAAGGTAAGGACTGCCACTCCACTAATGAAACCGATCCAATGCATACCTCTTCTTGCAATCCAGTATACCTTCGCAGTGGATGTGGGGAAGCTCACGTTGTACCGGTTTTCAGTTTCGGAGGCATGGCTGGCAGCCTAGTGAATGTAGGAATGGCCACATACCCACACTGTCACTTGTTCTCCTGGTCATGAAGCCATGTCAGTGTCAGAAGGTGGATGAATCTGCACAGGAAAGAAAATGCAAACAGATTACTACTGATGTTTGACAGATGTAATGGAAGACTACATATATATGTATATCATATGCATTACCTGGTTTGTCCATCCAAATCTTCCATTCTAGCCCCAGGGGCAGTATTCTTTGCATTAGGTACATAAGTGTTGATGATGCTGCAGAGGTACATACCTACTACACACACACAGGTTTTGCATTAGCATGTTGTAATACATGTTGGTGTGGAGTACAGAGGCATTCATTATCATTCAGTAGAAGTACTATATCATTATGTTTCAGTCAAAATAGTATAACACTTGGATGTTTCTAAGCCCTTCCTCCTACCACCTAATTTCCACCCATGAGTGACAAAGCGTGGAAACATGGCCAACTATGGAGTATAAGCAGGAGTACAGTAATACAAGCAAAAATGTCAAACTTATGCGGTTCATCCATGTAAGAATTGGTCACAAAAGTAATAATTCCAGTTATCACATCTGACCATCAGTCTGGTTACAATAAGAGCCATCAGTTTTCCTCAATGCAGTATGTGCATATTGTTAACAGATAATTATTCTTGAAAACTGAATACAAAAACAAAAAAATATAATAACCATCACTGAAACCTGAGCTATAGATAACCTACAGTTGTTGCACTGTATCTGTATTATGATCTTCAGCAGTCTGACCATGTATGCACATGCTCTTCCCTGGTACACAAATTAAATTTTTTCCCCTACCAGCATCTTCATTACTACATGTTGTACACATGTCCCTAAATGAAACATTCACCCAAATAACCCCTTCAGGAAAATGTTCAGATATGCACAATCACCAAAATTATATATATGCGTGTGACCAATGTATATATGTGAAAGTACATACATATATATCCATATATACGCACACATGCACATTATATATATATATATATATATATATATATATATATATATATATATATATATATATATATATATATATATATATATATATATATATATATATATATATATATATATATAAAATACTGCGGTGGTGGTGCTGCGGTAACATTGTTGCCTCACAGTAAGACGTTGTCCTGTTCGATTCTCAGCTAGAGCATCTTCTGTGTGGAGATGTGCATGAATGGGCGTACCTTCGTTGAAGGTTGTGCGTCAGGGCCGGCAACTCTGCACGTAAAAATCTACTGCCAATCATTAGCGGACCGGAGTTCCGCTGTGGCAACCCCTAACCGGGAAAAGCCGAAAGACACTATATATATATATATATATATATATATATATATATATATATATATATATGTATACACATACATACAGAAAAAAAATCAGAGGTTTAGGAGGGTAGGCAGTTGATGAAGAATGACGGGGGGGGGGTGCTTGCAATGACTCCAAACAGAGAAAAAACACAACCTGGCTTGTGCATTCATCAAAGCGTTAACGACTTGTACTTATGTGAATAACAGTGACAGCAGCTGAGACTTCTCCCAGAAAAGTGATAATGGCTCGCTGCTATATTGTAATTGCTAATGTGATAATGACCTTCCTTTCATTACTGCAAAGGTATGCATGCTGAGACACAGGTGATAATTGCTGCACATAACCTGTTGAGTAGGCATTCATTATATTACCTTGTGCAGCGTTATGTAACACTCATCATCATCAGTAAGGAGAAGACGTGAGTCATTCAGTCAAATAGTATAACACTTAGATATTACTGAGCCCTTCCTCCCACCTAAATTCCACACACGATTGACAAAGCCAGGATAAATGTACCAAAAATATGGTAGCTCCATCCTGTCAGTAGTCACCTAGTGGTAACCTTTATCTCACATAGGCTGTATAATCACAAGTAGAATAATACCAGTAGAAGTGATGTAACCCAATGTAATTTGCAGACTGGCTTTCCATATGTCCCCAGTAATCCCTTCACTTGTTTGCATTCTGTGTATGCACAGGCACCAAAATGACAAAAATTGGCCCAGCAGTCACTTCAGCAGTGAGACCATAACTGGATGGGAAAAAGAAATACATCCCTGGATTCCACCTGTGCCCCTGCTGGACAGGGGCATTGGGTGCTGATTTGTCTATGTTTGTGTCTTTCGGCTTTTCCCGGTTAGGGGTCGCCACAGCGGAACTCTGGTCCGCTAATGATTGGCAGTAGATTAAGTACTGGCTTGCCGGGCCTAACCACAATCTTCAACGAAGGAACGCCCATTCACGCATGTCGCTACACAGAAGACACTCTGAGAATCGAACGGGCAACGTCTAACTGTGAGGCGACAACACTACCGTAGCACCACCACCGCAGTCTATATGGGTGCTGATTTGTCTATACATGGGCTAAACTCTTTGCTAGGCTTATAAGGGCCTCGCGGTCAATAGCCTAGAAATATCCAGTTATATGATCTATGATGCACAAAATTTCGTTTAGGCTTATACATGTGTAGTTCTAAATGATAATAAAATTTACTTTGACTATAAGCCTTTCTGCAGTGCTCATTATTTATACATGTTAATAAACTGATGTTCTTCGTGTTTCACTGTTGCAGTCATTACATTTGGGTAATCTGCTGGCAGGTTTCCCTCAGTCGGCCTGATTAACAGTCTTGGGTCTTGCGTCGGTTGCTGTCCCTTCTTCCATGACATCAGGTCATCAGGGGTATAAAACATGCAGCCAACACCATTACATCAGTCTTTCTTGCCGTGTGGTTGCCCGAAGCAGAAGCAGTTCGGAAGTGCCGGTCAGTCGACTCCTGAAATTTTCGTTTTCGAGTTTCAGAACCGAAGTCTTCTACTAAAAGCTAAGTAACCCGTTGGGGAAACTTTTCCTTGCTCCTTACCGATGTCAGTAAAAGTTAATAATTGTATTACTTGTGGGAAGCAAATACCTCATAAGGATTTTCATTTGTACTGTATTCCTTGCCTAGGCCCTGACCACAACGTGCCTTGCTGTCGGTTTTGTGCTAAATTTAATCAATGCAGTATTACACGTCGGTATATTTTTGCTTCTAAATATTTTGGCTCAAGATTTAACTATCCAGAGATGTCGTAGGTTAGCAATCTGACTACTAGAATACCTAAAAAACGCAAAGGAAAAGCCCCTGATACACTCTACTTTTGATTTGCAGCCCTCTACTGAGACCCATTCGGAGTCGGGTATGCCGTGGGATACTTTAAATATTCAACCCATGGATGTGTCTACCTTGGATGCATTCGGAGCCACTGAGCAGGCACCGGCTTCTGAGGGTGTTTTCTGGCCTAAAGATTTGTATATTAAACCAACGCCATCTTCAAAACTAAGGCCAAAAACTACTTTGTCTAAAAAAATGACGATTGGGCCACGTGTACAGGCCCCAATGCCAAAAAACAAATGATCAAAATGGCTGAGGATTTAATTACCTTGTTCAGGGGGTACCCATCCCCCTCCTGCTAAGAGGCCTAGGCAAGGCACTGACTATGAATCTTCAGATCAGGTTTCTATTTCTTCTGATTCCTCTTCTGATCAGGAATTATCTCTTCCCACTTATGAGGACTCTGATGCAGAAGATTCTATCCCTTCTGCTTCTCCTCCTGAGGATTTTTCTTTTGGAGAAACTTTGCATACCTTAAGGGAACACTTTCACTGGGAGAGTCAGGATTTCTCAGAATCTAAAAAAGAGACTTAGGGATTTTTCTTCTTCTTCCTCAGCATAGGCCTTTGGCTATACCTCCTGTTCTAGACATTGTTGTTGATGTTTTCTCAGAATCCAGTATGACTCCTGATTCCCTGCCTCCGGCTCCTAGTAAGCCAGACAAGATACTACAGGGTTCCTGACTCCCACAAATTCCTTTTTAGAAACCCTACTGCTGACCCTGAAACCAATTCTCAGGGTCCCAAGGGCATTAAGGCCTTTACTGCTAAAAATCCTACCCCTTCTGCTAGAGATTCCAGGGCGCTGGATCAATGGGGTGAAGAAGGTTTACACGTCTGCAACCTTGGCAATCAGGGCTTTAAACTGTCAATTTCATATGCTTAAATATCAATGGCATGTCATGGGTTTACTTAAACAGATGATGATGTTGATTTCTGACTGTGTGGAAAATAGATTTGCAGGATTTATTGCATTCAGCTGAACAAGTTGGAAAACATACTTTGCAATGTAGATTTGATTCCTTGGAGGCCTCATGCAGGGCTGCTGTAACTGGATCTGTGATAAGAAGGCATGCTTGGTTCAAGGAGCAAAGTCTGCCTGACCATGTTAAAGCAAAATTGTTGGATGCTCCTTTACAACATGACAGTCTATTTTGTAATAAGGCTGAAGAAGTTTTGAAAAAGATGGAAGATAAAGCTAAATCTATGTAAACTGTGAAATATTTCCTACAAGTGCAACCACCCAGGTTTAGTAGGCACTGGCCTACTAAGAACTGGTCCTTTCCAGTACCCACTAGAACCGCTCAGGTCAAACCCAGACATTCCAAAGGCTCCAGGTTTGTCGCAAGGAACTTTTAGAACAAAACAATGGGGTGCCTCCACCTCCAAATCTGGAAGCAACAAGGCACCTTCCTATGGTAAACAGTTTCAATGACTTTCCACTGCAATCACCAAGCACTTATCTGTTGGCCTCCCCTTTGGGGGGAAAACTGGCACTTCATTCACAAAACTGGCAATTGATTACCCAGGACAAATGGGTTTTAAATATAGTATCCCAGGGCAAATGGGTTTTAAATATAGTATCCCAGGGATACAAATTTCATTTCCACACGTTGCCAGCCCCAAATGGATGGCCAGACCTGCCTCCAAATTAGTGGGCAGAGGCCCAGAAACAAGTTATGTCCCTCATGAATATGGGGGCTTTTCAACCAGTACCAGAAAAGGAAAAGGGACAAGATTTTTATTCAAGACTTTTCCTGGTACCCAGAAAAGACAAATCATGGCGTCCAATCCTGGACTTAACCATTCTAAATACATTTCTGGACATTCCAAAATTCAAGATGCTGACTCTTCAACAGTTACTACCTATGCTAGGCAAGGATGCCTGGTTGGTAACCCTAGACTTGAGGCATACCTGCATATCCCAATCAGGGAATCTTGCAGAAGATACCTCCGCTTCAAAGCAGGCTATTTGCATTACCAGTTCTCTGCACTGCCCTTTGGCTTATCTACTGCGCCCAGGGTCTTCACAAAGTGCCTGGCACCAGTAATTGCATTTTGCAGGCAAAGAAATATTCAAATTTATCCATACCTGGACGATTGTCTAATTCAGGCAGAAAGCAAGGACACTCTTCTAAAACATCTGGCATTTGTAAAAAGGCTTCTAACTTGTCTAGGGTACACCATAAATGAAAAGAAATCACAACTGGTACCCTCTTAAATAATTACATTCCTGGGTGCAAGCTTGAATACAACTGCCCAGATGACTTACCTTACGCCAGAAAAACAAATTCAATTGATGACTTACAAAAACCCAGCTATCTGCAAGACAAATTCTGCAGGCCTTGGGGTTCATGGCCTCCTGCATTCTTCTAATTCCATATGCAAGACTGCATATGAGGAAACTTCAGTGGTACCTAAAAAAACTTATGGAGTCAACATTGTCACAGCCTGGAAACGATTCCCATCATTCCTTGCCTGCAAATAGAGTTCCTATGGTGGGCAGAGGTCTGCCACCAAAACAAGGGACTGTCATTCATTCCACCCCCTGTCACCCAAACCCTGACTACAGACTCATCAGACTATGCTTGGGGGGCACATCTGGCAGGGAGATGCATTCAGGGCCAATGGAGCCCAAATCAAATGCAACTACATATCAATCAGAAAGAGAGGCTAGCTGTACAGAATGCTCCAACAGCCTTCAAGGACTATCTTCATCCAGGACAACTACTGATAGACAGACAACACCACAGTCATGTGGTACATAACCAAGCAGGGGGGTACACATTCCTACCCCCTTTGCAGACTAGCCATGGCATTGTGGAACACGGCCTTGACTTATCAAATACATCTACAAGCTCATTTCATGCCAGGAAAGCAAAATACTCTGGCAGATGAACTAAGCAGAAATCTTATGGACCCACAGGAATGGAAACTGGATCCACAAATCTTCAGCATGTTGACACGCAAATGGGGAGCCCAGACAGATCTTTTTGCCTCACCCCAAAACTATCAGTTGGACAAATTCTGCACAAGAATTCATCACAAAAAAGCTTGAAAAGTGGATGCTCTATCCTTCAGCTGGAAAAACCTATCAGTCTATGCCTTTCCCCCTCTGCCTCTGCTCTCCAAGGTCTTACTAAAAGTCAGACAGGAAAAAACAAATTATTCTGATTGCTTCAGACTGGCCTCGCCAACACTGGCACCCACTCCTGTGCAATATGTCGCACCTTCCTCCGTGGTACCTGCTTCAGACACCTCACCTACTGTCTCAGCAGAACTATCAAATTCTGCGCACACTGCTCCAAACTTTGAATCTTGCAGCATGGCTAATCAGCTACTTTCACCAGTTGCATCTCTCAGCAAACCTGTGATGGATGTCATTTTGGAGGCTAGAATGCCTAGTACTAGAAAATCTTACGCTGACAAATGGAAAATATTCTGTGCCTGGAACCAAGCACAAGGAATAAGCACAGCAATGCCCAATATTCCTCAGATTCTGCAATACTTAACTGAGATGCTTCACAAGGGCCTATCTTTTTCTTCCATAAAAATCCATGCCTCTGCCATTTCAGCTCATTACAACACAGAACCTCCCCTCTTTTCTCATCCTCTGCTAAAGCAGTACCTCAGAGGGGCCAAAAACTTAAGACCTCCCAGGAGAGCACCAACTCCTGCATGGGACCTCAATTTTATTTTGGAAAAACTTACTCTACCTCCTTTTGAGCCAGCTGCTACTGCGGACCTAAAATTTCTTTTAGGAGTCACTTCAGCTAAAAGGATTTTAGAACTGCAGGCTCTTATGGCAGTGGAGCCTTTCATTATTTTTTACCCTGACAGGGTGGCCCTCAGGACCAGTCCATCCTTTATGCCTAAAGTGGTGTCTAGTGTGGCCCTTAATCAGACCATTTATTTGCCAACTTTCTTCCCAAATCCAGAGAACAAGGGTGAGCGGATTCTGGATTCATTGGACGTACACAGACAACTAAGATTCTACTTAAACAGGACAAAATCTCTAAGAAAATCTGAACAATTACTGGTGGCATTTGCTGAAGGGGCAGAGGGAAAGGCTATTTCAAAGCAGACTTCCAAATGGGTAAGCCATTGTATTCATTTTTGCTATATGCACCATGGTAAACATGTCCCCAAGGGGATCAGATCTCATTCCACCAGGGTTGCATCTACTTCTGCAGCCTTTCTCAGAGGGGTTCCTACCAGAGACATTCTAGAAGCTACCTGGAGCTCATTTCATATATTCAACAAACATTACCATTTACCTCTCTTCTCTAAAGCCAGAGCAGGCTTTGCCACTGCTGTCCTGCAGGGTCTTATAGCTGCTCCTAATGCTGTATAAATCCATCCTCCTAACCATAGCTTTGGGATTCTATCCAAATGTAATGACTGCAACAGTGAAACACGAAGAACATAGTACAGTTGTGTACACTTACATAAATATAGATGTTCGAGTGTATTGACTGTTGCAGTCCTGGTTACCCTCCCTCCAGCCCCCTATTTTTCTCTAACTATACCTCTCATTTCTGTTACTGTCTTTAAAAGCCTTTTTGGTGCATTTGCTTTTGTTTGGAGGTGCATGTTTTGTGTTTTTTATTCTTTACATATATGTATATGTGTGTGTGTATATATATATATATATATATATATATATATATATATATATATATATATATATGGATCCCTATCACATGGTGGACAGGCCATATGATCGACACTCATTTGGTCGACAGTCATTTGGTCGACAAGCAGTTTTATGTGGGGGGGCTTTGCCCCCCACACACCCCAATGTGGGGGGCTGTGCCCCCCCTAACTATATATATATATATATATATATATATATATATATATATATATATATATATCAACTCCAGGGTCGCACAGCATTGGGGAGGGGGGCAAATCTGCCTGTCGACTAAATGAAAGTCGATCAAATGGCTTGTCGACCATCTCAGGTAGACCCATATATATATATATAGCTCCCCATTTGGGGGGCACCTGACATCTGGGCAAGAAAAACTGATGTAATGGCGTCTGCTTTATGTTTTGTACCCCTGACGACCTGACGTCATGGAAGAAGAGACAGCAACCCACGCAGGATCCAAGACTTTGTTAATCAGGCCGACTGAGGGCAACCTGCCAGCAGATTACCCAAATGTAATGACTGCAACAGTGAATACACTCGAACATCTACATTTATGATAAGTGTACGCAACTATAATTTTCATTTACAGTGCAACTGTCTTCTGCACACCAACATGCCTCATTCTGTATCCATGAAGGCTTTTTAAGTCACATCTCCTTCCATTTTTTTCTTCTTACTCCTCACTATATTGTTCTGTCTGGCTCCATCACCTGAAGCCTAGTAACAGATAAAGATAATCAAAGTGGCCACATTACCAGCAATAGGTTACAAATACCCCAAGAATTTACAGTGCATTCTGGGGCCTAAGCAAGACCAAGGACAGACCGCTGAATTGGAAATGAAGGTTACTAACTCTAAGGCACAGCAATTTACTTTGGTATCTTCACTTTCTGATATGTAAGACATATATATATATATATATATATATATATATATATATATATATTGATTTATTTATATATATATATATATATATATATATATATATATTGATTTATATATATATATATATATATATGTATATATTGATTTATTTATATATATATATATATATATATATATACCTATATATATGGACATATACATATATATATATATACACACATATCTATCTACATATGTTATACATACACAAACACAATGAGACACACACACGTATATGTATATATATATATATATATCACAAGTGGATTAAAAAAAAATGAAAAGATCTGTAAGTGTAGCAAGCCCATTTAACATTTCTTGTAATGGACTTGGTGCAGCTCTTCTCTGACACACTGGATGCATTGAATGCTTTAGCTCTTCATGCATGAATGCAAATAGTACAAAAAATGGAAATGATCTGTTTAACTTTAGCAAGCCCTTTACCAGAAATGTTAAACGAGCTTGCTAAAGTTACATTCCAAAACTGTAAGTACTCCAGCGTTTATGACATGACCATATTACATTTCAGCTGTGTAGGTTTTTGCATATGTGTGGTGGTCTCTTCCTGGTAAAATTGTTTTTCTGGCAAACCAACCAGTACTGAAAGGACTAAATAATGACAGAGATTTTAGTGTCAGGCTGCACACCCTTCATAAAAATGTATGCTAATGCATAACCAGTTATTTAAAGATAACCATAAATTTATAAAAAAGCTAAAACAGAAACGATGTGTGTGCAGCTTTAGCAAGCCCGTTACACATTACTGGCAAAAGGGCTTGCCGTGCTACAGTTCCATTCTAATGCATAGGAAATAGTAAGCATTTCTGTGCTACGGTGCTTTGGCGCTTCTTACGTGATCACAAATAAAAAAAGAAAGTTTGTATTTATAACTGTAGCAGCACATTTTCCATTTTAAAGGCTTGCTACAATTACATTTTGAGGCACTGGCTACAGTAAGTGCTAAAAAGCACTTCTTACTTGAACAGGTTATCTATTTTAAACTGTAGCAAGCAATGTTGTAATAAAAGCCAGGGATTTGGAAAAGAAACTAGTTGTTACTGGTAATCAGTAGGAACAAGAGCAACAATGTCTGAATTTGTGTACAGTAAGGAAACTAAACGGGAGTGGGAGGTGGTATGCGAAGTAAAGCAGCTTGGACCTGATGGTGACATGACAAAATCGGAATACGTTAAAAAAAAAAAAGTGGGCAGCAACATTTATATTTTGGTCTGAGGCAATGAACTCATTTTATTAACCGGACAGAGCCTCTTTAAAGGATACTAGTACACAAGACAAATCACTGGTTTTAAAATACAGTTGCAGCTCAATTTACTGTGATCATGGACTGCTAAGCTCCTTTCAGGAAGACCTGTTATAAACCAGAAACTGCATGTTAAGCTGTGCAGTCTAATCTATGCTTCTTTCTTTTACCCATCTGTTTAGTCTTATTTCCCTCAATCATACTATTGCCCTTGTTATTCCAATCCTTTATATTGCAGTCGCTAATCTTGTATTGACAGTATTCGGCACAAAATGCTTCTAGTTGAATTTGTAGTAAAATGTCGGCTTAGGGATCCCATATATTACAGTCGCTAGCCTTGTGTAAAACAGTACTCAGCACAATATGCTTCTGGTTGAATCCATAGTATAATACAGCAACTACAGTGTAGAATATCAACAGAGCACAGTTGCTAGTATGTTGTTGGTCTTTCGGCTTTTTCCCGGTAAGGGGTCGCCACAGCGGAACTCCGGTCCGCTAATGATTGGCAGTAGATTTTTACGAAATGCCAAGATGCCAGCTCGAAGCCCAACCTTCAACGAAGACACACCCATTTACGCAAGCATGTCTTTATAACTCTAACTGCGGGGAGGACATGCAGACTCCACACAGAAGGCACTCCCAAGCCACACCGAGAATCGAACGGGAGAGCCTCTTGCTGTGAGGTAACAACGCTACTCCCATACCACCGTGGCATACTATTAAAGCAAAAACAGTGTAGAATAAGATCAACAGAGCACATTCACTGGCCAAATACAGTGTAGAGAAGTGGCATTTTAGCAAATTATCACACAGATCACCAACACTAGGCAGTATTCCTATAAGGTCCCCAAATATGCATGAAGACTTCACAGGAATAAATAACAGGCTACACAAATGTAAAATAGTGACTTCATGGACTCCAGAACTTACATTTTACCTAACATGTTGTTGAGGACACATCCGACTGGGTTAGCAGCACTGGGCTTTTTTCAACATTCAGCATTGAATGAGTAAAATAAAAAATGTCGGAAACCTAAATTAGTCATCCAGCCAATGTACAGGGAGTAAGCAAACAAAAAGAAAATGGCTCATCTGTCACATAACTGAATTCCTCACTGACTTCTACATACAACAGCTACTAACTGCACGCGTCGGTGACAAGCAAACATTACTGCACCAGACTTAATATGTAATCTGCATATCTAGCAAACAATTGAATTCCTCACTGAGTGAAACACGGAAAATGCAAAATAAATTTGTACTCCATTAAATTTTAAGGCTGTTGCTACTAAAACCTCTGCATATGCTTTTGTGACATTTTTACCTGAGTTATCACAGGGGAAGCTGAACCGGGAAGTCCATTAAATAAGTTAAACAGGGAAGTCCTTGAGCGAAGCTACAGTAGGATACATCGTGCAGTGCTGGCAATCTGTGAAAACCACGAGTCCCCCAAAAAATAGAGGGATCCAGTAGCAGGTCAAATCTCCAAGTATTTGAAGAAAGAAATGAAATACCTGCTCCTGGACCCTCTATTTGGGGAAAACAAAAGAAGATACTGTTGGGGGTGGATGTGTGATGCAAGTGGTGGCTTGGATTGCAAGAATCCGATTGGCTGCCGCCACTTGCTGTTAAATAACGTTTAAACTGGATTTTCTGAAAGAAGGTTAATGTGAACTTAATGTTGAAACATGCTGAAGTGTAACTGTATAAAGTAATTTACACATTCAGTTACAATTTCAGCGCGTTTTACGTTAAGGTCACACAGAAATTCGGACTGCAGTTTCTCACGCTTGGGGAAGGCACTCGGGGGGGGGGGGGTGGTAACGGCTTCCAATTACTATCTTATCATGGCGCGCTCTGTGTTGAGCACAGAGGCGCCATGAGAAGGTACTCTGGGTTAATGAATTAAACAAAAAAATGTCTTTCTACTTGTGCAGAATCTAAAGATTTACAAGACTTAATACATTCTCAAGTCAAGTAACTAAACACTTTGCACTGTGGTTTTGATGCCCTAGAAGGTTCTTGCAGTGCAGTAGTCACTGAATCTGTCATTAGAAGACATGCATGGCTTAAGGAACCACCTCTGCCAGACCATGTCAAATCTAAATTGTTGGATGTCCCCTTGCACAAAGATAACTTATTTGGCACCAAGGCAAAAGAGGTCTTAAAGATGGAAGAAAAAGCAAAATCTATGCAAACAGTTAAGACTTTCTTACAGGTCCAGCCCTCTAGGTTCAGCAGGCATTGTCCCTCCAACCACTGGTCCTTTCCTGCTCCGAGTAAACTGACCCAGCCTAGGCCCCGTGGAAACAGACCCCCCAGGCAGGCAGCCCCAGGGAATGCAGAGATCTAAGCAGTGGACTACCTCCGCTTCAAAACCAGGGAGTTCTAAGCCACGCCTTTATGGTAAGAACTCACAATGACTCACCACCTCCACTTCCCTCTCTGCCCACCTTCACTTAACCCTAGGAGGAAAACTCTCTCTTCACTCAAGCACCTGAACCACCATTACCAAGGACCAGTATGGGTTCTGAACATTGTGTCTCAGGGATACAAATTTTCCTTTCACACCCTTTCAACCCCAAAAGGGTTCCAATATCTACCACCAAATCAGTGGGCAGAGGCTCAAAATCAAATTCTTTCCCTGCTCTCTGAGGGCAGTAGAGCATGTTCCTGCAGAACAGATTGGCAAAGGCTTCTACTCCCGACTTTTTCTTGTGCCCGGAAAAGAGGACACCTGGCACCCCATCCCTCTATCCATTCTAAACACCTTCCTGATGATCCCAAAATTGAAAATGCTCACCCTCCAGAAACTGCTACCCATGCTCTCCAAGGATGCTTGACTAGCTACCCTAGATCTAAAAGAGGCCTACCTCCATAATCCTATCCGGGAATCATGCAGGAACTACACCAGAGAAACAAATTTTCCTGACAGTCTACTTCTCTCAACTAGCCACCAGGCCCCAGCTATCTGCAAGGAAGATCCTGCAAGCTCTGGGGTTCATGGCATCTTGCATACTACTCATTCCATATGCCAGACTGCATATGAGAAAACTTCAGTGGTACCTAGCCCTTGGTGTCGACACTCTCAAGACCCTGAAACTCTTCTACCTATAATTCCTTGCCTCAGGAATTTTTTCTGATGGGCAGCAGCATGCTCCCACAACAAGGGACTGCCTTTCTCCCCACCCCCTGCCACCCAGACCCCTCACCACAGATGCATCAGACTATGCTTGGGTGCACATGTGGATGGCAGGTGCATACAGGGCCAATGGCGCCCACAGGAATTCCCTCTGCACATCAGTCAAAAAGAGATGATGGCTGTGTAGCACACCTTGATAGCTTTCAAACTCTTTCTCTCTCCAGGGGTTCTCCTGATCAAAACAGACAACACCACTGCGATGTGGTACATCAGCAAGCAGGGAGGGACTCACTCCTGCCTTCTATGCAGACTGGCCATGACCCTTTGGCTCACAGCCTCTTCCATGCAACTACACCTGTTAGCACAATTCCTGCCAGGCTCTCTCAACTCTGGCAGACCAGTTAAGCAGAAACCTTCTGGACTCACATGAATAGCAACTCAACAGAAGTACCTTCAACCTAATAACTCAGAAATGGGGAACCATGAAGGTCGAACTCTGCCTCCCCACACCAGTCATCAGCTCAGCAAATTCTGCACCAGGAGGCATCACTGCATGGCTTGGAAAGTGGATGCCCTGTCCTTCCCCTGGGTCAATCTATCGGTCTATGCCTTTCCTGCCGTACCTCTCATCCCCAGGGTACTGCCCAAAATAAAGGAGGAAAAACCAAGGACCATTCTTATAGCTCCATACTTGCCCCGACAACACTGGTACCCCTTTCTGCGCAGCCTGTCCCTAATGCCTCCATGGCATCTTCCTCAGATTCCAAACCTCTTGACCCAGAGGGAAGGGGAATTCATGCATCTCCAATTGCAGATACTCAGTTTGTCAACTTGGCTTATTCCCTAACCAATCTGCCATCCTCCGTAAGCAGGTTCTGGATGTTATCCATGAGGCCAGACGTCTTAGCACCAGAAAGTCTTATGCAGATAAATGGAAAAGGTTCTGCACCTGGATCCAGGCTGAGAGAGCCAATACGGCACAGCCCTCCATCCCTCTCATCCTGGATTATTTACCTGACCTACTACACAGCAGTGGTCTCTTTCTCCTCTATAAAAAATTCATGCCTCTGCTATTTCTGCTCATTTTCCCACTGAGCAGCCCCTTTTCCCCCACCCTTTGATCAAACAGTTCCTAAGAGGGGCTAGCAACTTGAGGCCCCCCAGAAGGGCACCAACACCAGCTTGGAACCTTAACTTTGTCTTGGAAAAGCTCACCCTGCCCCCTTTCGAACCAGGTTCTTCTGCAGAGCTAAAATTTCTTTCCCGGAAGACAGCATTACTTCTGGCCATCACTTCAGCCAGAAGAGTTTCTGAACTGGAAACTCATGACTGTGGGACCCTTCATCATCTTCCATAAAGACAGGGTATCCCTCTGAACTAACCCATCCTTCATGCCCAAGGTGGTGTCCAGTGTGGCTCTCAATCAATCCATTAATTTCCCACCCTCTTTCCTAATTACCAGAACAAGGGGGAAAGGATTTTTCACTCTAGATGTGCACAGACAGCTCAGATTCTATCTGGACAGGACTAAATCCTTCAGAAAGTCTGATCAGTTGCTGGTTAGCTTTGATACAGGGACAGAAGGCAAAGCCATCTCCAAGCAAACCATTTCCAAATGGATTCCACACTGCATCCATTTCTGCTACAAACAGCATGGAAAGCCTCCCCCCAAGGGGAGTCGGGACACACTCCACCAGAGCAGCCTCCACCTTTGCAGCTTTCCTCAGAGGAGTCCCCACCAGGGACATTCTGGAGGCTGCCACTTGGACATTGGTTCACACTTTTACCAAGCATTACCCACCTGCCTGTCTTCTCAAAATCCAGGGCAGGGTTTGCCTCTGCAGTTTTGCAGGGCATTCTAGCCAGCCCCTAGTTTCCTTGACTGCCTCCACCCATTTCCTCAACTTTGGGAATCTACTCAAATGTGATGACTGCAACAGTGAAACATGAACGTAGTACAGTTGTGTACAGTTACCATAAATGTAGATGTTGGAGTGTATTCACTGTTGCAGTCCTGGTTTCCCTCCCTCCATCCATTCCCCCTTTTTTCTCCTTCTTCCATTACCATTTTTCCTTGTTGTTCTCCTTTCTTTACAAGGGACATATTGGTATTTATTTTCCACTGCCCCCCCCCCCCCCCCCCCCAAAGAGGATTTCTCTTTTGGTGAAACCGTGCATACTCTTAGGGAGCACTTTCACTGAGAAAGCCAGGATTACTCTGATTCTAAAGAGACATAGGGATTTCTTACTCCTGCCCCAACACAGGCCTTTAGCTATCCCTGCTGTACTAGACATTGTTGATGCCTTTTCAGAATCTAGCTTGACCCCTAACTCTTTACCTCCTACTCCCAGAAAACCTGATAGATATTACATGGTTCCTGACTCTCACAAGTTCCTTTTTAAAAATCCTACTGCAGATCCTGAGACCATTTCACAGGGACCCAAGGGCATTAAGGCTACTACTGCCAACAGTTCTACCCCCTCTGATAGAGACTCCAGGGTGCTGGATAGATGGGGTAAGAAGGTATACACTTCTGCAACTCTGGTCATTAGGGCCTTAAACTGCCAGTTTCATATGTTAAAGTATCAGCAGCATATTATTGGATTGCTTAAACAGAAAATTATGTTGATTCCTGACTGTGCTGAAAATAAAGAATTGCAGGATTTAATGCATTCTGCTGAACAAGTTGGTAAACGTACTTTGCAATGTGGTTTTGACTGTTCAGAAGCATCTTGAAGGGCTGCTGTCTGGGTCTGTACTTAGAAGGCATGCTTGGCTTAAGGAGCAATCTTTGCCAGATAATGTTGAAGCTAAATTGCTGGATGCTCCCTTAAATCAGGACCGCCTGTTTGACAATATAGCAGAAGTTGTTCTTAAAAAGATGGAGGAAAAAGCTAAATCTAAGCAAACTGTTAGATTTCCTACAAGTACAACCTCCAAGATTTAGTAGGCATTGGCCCTCTAAGAATTGATCTTTTCCTGCCTCTTCCAAGCCTTCTTAGTCCAAACCCAGAACTAGCAGAACACCCAGGCTTCAGTCCCAGGGTAAGCACAGGACTAAGCAGTGGGGGGCTCCCACTTCCAAATCAGGGAGTAGTAAGACTTTTCCCCCTATGGTAAACTCTCTCAATGACTTAACTTTAAAATTTCCAAGCATCTCTCAACTGACTGCTCCTTTAGGTGGGAAAGATTGCTCTGCAGGCATAAAACTGGGAATTCATTACCCAGGACAAATGGGTTTTAAATAGTTTCCCAAGGATACAGATTTCACTTCCACACAATACCAACCCCAAACAGTTGGCCAGATCTACCGCCAAATCAGTGGGCAGAGGCTCAAAAGCAAGTACTCTCTCTTTTAAGATTAGAGGCTATGCAGACTGTACCAGAAGAGGAAAAGGGACAAGGTTTCTACTCAAGACTTTTCCTAGTACCCAGAAAAGACAACTAATGGTGCCCTATCCTGGACCTTTCTATCCTAAACACCTTTTCGGTGATTCCAAAATTCAAGATGCTAACTCTTCACCAGTTGCTTCCCATGATAGGCAAAGATGCCTGGTTGGCAACACTAGATTTAAAGGAAGCCTACCTGCACATCCCAATCAGGGAATCTTTCAGAAGATACCTACGCTTCAAAACAGGCTGCATGCACTATCAGTTCTCTGCACTGCCCTTTGGCTTATCTACTGTGCCCAGAGTATTCACAAAGTGCCTAGCTCCAGTCATTGCATTTTGCAGGCAAAAAAATATTCAAATATACCCATACCTGGACGATTGTCTAATTCAGGCAAAAAGCCAGGACATACTTTTGAATAATCTGGTATTTCTACAAAAGGTGCTAACTTGTCTCGGGTACACCATAAACGAAAGTAAATCACAGCTGGTGCCCTGTCAACAAATTATATTCCTGGGAGCAAGCTTGAGCACAACCTCCCAGATGGCTTTCCTCATGCCAGAGAAACAAATTAATTTGACAACTTACTTCAAACTAGTGGCCAGAAAAACCCTGCTATCTGCAAGGCAAATACTGCAAGCCTTAGTGTTCATGGCCGCTTGCATTCTTCTAATTCCATATGCAAGACTGCATATGATGAAACTACATTGGTATCTAAAAAGCCTATGGTGTCAACATTCTCAGGATCTAGAAGCAATGATTCCTGTCATACCTTGCCTACGGTTAGAATTCCTTTGGTGTTGCGAGGCCTGCCACCAAAACAAGGGACTACCATTCACTCTACCCCCTACCACTCAAACCCTAACAGACGCATCAGACTATGCATGGGGGGTTCACCTGGCAGGGAGGTGCATTCAGGGCAAATGGAACCCAAGTCAAATGCACCAGCACATCAATCAAAAAGAAAGGTTAGTTGTACAGAATGCTCTGACAGCCTTCAAGGCCCACATTCTTCCAGGACAATTAATGGTAAAGACGGACAACTTCACTGTTATGTGGTACATAAGCAAGCAAGGGGGATACCCATTCTTACCCCATCTGCGGACTAGCCATGGCTCTGTGGAACACAGCGTTGAGCTACCAAGTGCATCTTCAGGCTCAATTCCTGCCAGGAAAACTAAACACACTGGCAGACGAACTAAGCAGAAATCTAATATAGACCTTTTTGCCTCCCCTTAGAACTACCAGTTGGACAAATTCTGCATAAGGACTCTCCACAAATAAGCTTGGAAAGTGGATGCTCTGTCCTTCAGCTGGAAAAATCGATCAGTTTATGCCTTTCTTCCTCTGCCTCTCCTCTCCAAAGTACTACTAAGGATCAAACAGGACAAACCAAAGATTATAATGATTGTACCAGACTGGCCACGCCAACACTGGTACCCCCTCTTGTGCAGTGTGTCACAGCTAGCCCCATGGCACCTGCCTCAGACCCCTACCCTGCTGTCACAGCAGGCGAGCCAGATTCTGCATCCCAGGCTTCAAACACTGAACCTGGCAGCCTGGCTAATCACCTAATGTCCCCGATACCATCCCTCAGTAAACAAGAGTTGGATGTCATTTTGGAGGCAAGGATGCCTAGTACTAGAAAATCTTATGCTGAAAAATGGATAAGATTCTGTGCCTGGAACCAAAGTCAAGGGGGATGGCCACAGCAGTGCCAAATTTACCTCAGATTCTTCAATGCTTACAGAGATGCTTCACAAGTCCTTTCCTTTTCCTCCAAAATTCACGCCTCAGCCATTTCAGCTCATTGCAACACATAACCACCCCTCTTTTCTCATCCATTACTCGAGCAGTTTCTCAGAGGGGCCAAAAACTTAAGACCACTCAGAAGAAACCTAACACCAGCCTGGGACCTTAACTTTGTATTGGAAAAACTCACTCTGCCTCCTTTTGAGCCAGCTGCAAGTGCAGAGTTAAAATTTCTTTCTTGAAAACAGCTTTCCTTTTAGTAATCACTTCAGCAAGAAGGGTATCTGAATTACAGGCCCTTATGACAGTGGAGCCTTTCATCATTTTTCATGCAGACAGGGTGTCCCTCAGGCCAGTCCCTCCTTCATGCCCAAGGTGGTATCCAGTGTGGCGCTCCATCAATCCATTCATTTGCCAATCTTCTTTTCTAATCCACAGAATAAAGGGGAACAGATACTGCACTCCTTAGATGTTGCACAGACAACTTAGATTTTACTTGGACAGGACTAAATCTCAAAGGAAATCTGAACAACTGCTGGTGGCATTTCCTGCAGGGGCAGAGGGGAAGGCCATCTCAAAGCAAACCATTCCTAAATGAAGAGGCAATTGCATTCATTTCTGCTATAAGCACCATGGAAAATCTATCCCACAGGGGATTAGACCCCATTCAACCAGGGCTGCATTTACCTCTGCAGCCTTTCTTAAGGGTGTCCCTACCAGAGAAATCCTAGAAGCTGCTACCTGGAGTTCTGTACATAACTTCACAAAGCATTACTATTTGCCATTTTTCTCTAAATCCATAGCTGGCTTTGCCACTGCAGTCTTGAATGGCCTTATAGCTGCTCCTAATGCTATCTCAAGTCCTCCTTCCATCCTTAGCTTTGGGAATCTACCCAAATGTGATGACTGCAATAGTGAAACATGAAGAACATAGTACAGTTGTTTACACTTACCATAAATGTAGATGTTAGAGTGTATTCACTGTTGCAGTCCTGGATATTCTCCCTCCAGTCCCCTGTCTTCTTTTGGCAATACCTCTACGCTCATTTACTATTCTTAAAAAGCTTTTTGGTGTATTTGCTTTTTTCTTGGAGGTATATCCTTGTGTGTGTGTGTGTGTGTGTGTGTGTGTGTGTGTGTGTGTGTGTATATGTATGTATGTATGTATGTATATATATATATATATATATATATATATATATATATATATATATATATATATATATATATAGAGTGTGTGTGTGTGTGTGTGTGTATTTAATTGCTTCCCATTAGGGGGGGCACCTGACATCTGGGGCAAATGGCATCGGCTGCATGCTTTATATCCCTGACTACCTGACGTCACAGAAGATGACAGCAACCGACGCAGGACCCAAGACTTTGATAATCAGACCGACTGAGGGATATTGCAAGCAGATAACCCAAATGTGATGACTGCAACAGTGAATACACTCGAACATCTACATTTATGGTAAGTGTACACGACTGTACTTTTCTACTCCAGGCTCCTCTTGGTACCCAGTAAAGAGGGCACCTGGCGCCCCATCCTCGATTTATCCATTCTAAACACCTTCTTGGTGATACCAAAATTCTCATCCTTCAGCAACTACTACCTATGCTCTCCAAGGATGTCTGGCTAGCCACCCTAGACCTAAAAGATGCCTATCTACACATCTCAATCGGGGAATCATGCAGGAAATATCTGTTTCTCATGGCAGGATCTCTGCACTTTCAGTTCTCTCTGCTTCCCTTTGGCTTATCTACTGCTCCCAGAGTTTTCACAAAATGCCTGGCTCCCACTATTGGTTTTTGCAGGCAGAGAAATATTCAAATTTACCCATTCTTAGAAGACTGTCTAATTCAGGCAGACAGGAAAAGCTACTCAAGCACCTGGCCTTTGTAAAGGGCATACTGACCTCCTTAGGGTACACTGTCAATGAAAATAAATCCAAAGTAGTACCCATCCAAAAAATATATTCTTGGGAGTAAGCATGGACCCAGCATCCCAGATGACATTCCTTACACCAGAAAAGCAAACTTACCTGACAATCTATTTCTCTCAACTAGCCACCATACCCCAGCTATCCGCAAGGAAAATCCTGCAAGCTCTGGGGTTCTTGGCATCTTGCATTCTTCTCATTCCATATGCCAGACTACATATGAGGAAACTTCAGTGGTACCTAAAAAGCCTTTGTCAACACTGTCAATACCTGGAAACTCTTATACCAGTTATTCCTTGTCTAAGGAAAGATTTCCTTTGGTGGACAGCAGCATGCTACCACAACAAACTGCCCTTCTCACAACCCCATGCTGCCCAGACCCTCACCACAGGCACATCAGACTATGCCTGGGGTGCACAGCTGAAGGGCAGGTGCATAAAGGGCCAGTGGAGCCCACATCAAATACATCTGCACATCAACCAAAAAGAGATGTTAGCTGTCCAGCACATATTGCCAGCTTTCAGACCCCTTCTCTTTCCAGGGGTTCTACTGATCGAAACAGACAACACCACAGTGATGTAGTATATCAACAAGCAGGGTGGGACTCACTCCTACCCTCTATGCAGGCTCACCATGACCACTTGGCACGCAGCCTCAGCCGTGCAACTACACCTGTTAGCACAATTCCTGCCAGGCTCTCTAAAGTCTATGGCAGACAACTTAAGCAGAAATCTTCTGGACCCACACGAGTGGCAACTAAACCAAGGAACCTTCACCCTTATAACTCAGAAATGGGGCACCCCGAAGGTCGACCTCTTTGCTTCCCACTCCAACCATCAGCTCAGCAAGTTCTGCACCAGGGAGCCTCACTGCAGGGCCTGGAAAGTGGATGGCTCTATCTTTCCAGTGGGTCAACCTCTGTCTATGCATTTCCCCCTCTACCTCTCATTACCAGGTACTGCTCAAAATAAAGGAGGAAAAACCAAGGGTAATCCTGATTGCCCCAGACTGGACATGCCTTACACTGGTACCCACTGCTGTGCAGCCTTTCCCCTCTGTCACCATGGCATCTCCCTCAGATCCCAACACTCCTGACACAGAGGGAAGGAGAATTTATGCTTCCCCAATTACAGACCCTCAATTTGGCAGCCTGGCTTATTCCCTGACCACTGTAAAGCTGCCAATCTCAGTAAACAGGTTCTAGATGTTATAAGTGAGGCCAGACACCCTAGCACTAGAACATTTTATGCTGACAAATGAAAAAGGTTCTGCACCTGGATCCAGGCTAAGGGAGCCAGTACGGCACAACCCTCCCTATCTCTCATCCTGGATTACCTAGCTGACCTACTTCACAGTCGTCTATCCTTTTCCTGTATTAAAATTCATGCCTCTGCTATCTCTGCTCATTTCAGCACTGCACAACCTCTTTTCTCACACCCTGTCATCAAACAGTTCCTCAGAGGGGCTAGCAACTTGAGGCTACCCAGAAAAGCACCTACCCCTAGCTTGGGACTTGAGCATTGTGTTAGAGAAACTCACCCTGCCCCCCTTTGAACCAGCAGCTTCAGCAGAATGTTTCTCTCATGGAAGACAGCCTTGCTTCTGGCCATCATTTCAGAAAGAAGAGTATCCGAGCTACAAGCACTAATGGCTGTAGAGCCCTTCATCATATTCCGTGCTGACATGGTCTCCCTCGGGACTAACCCTTCCTTCATGGCAAATGTGGTGTCCAGTGTGGCTCTCAACCAATCCATTCATTTGCCTACCTTTTTCCCTAACCCACAAAACAAGGGGGAAAGAATACTGTACTCTCTAGATGTGCACAGACAGCTCAGATTCTAGACAGAACTAAATCATTCAGAAAGACTGATCAGTTGTTAGCTTTGCTGCAGGAGCAAAGGGCAAAGCCATATCCGAAGAAACCATTTCCAAATGGATAGCACACTACATCAATTTCTGCTACAAGCAACACGGGAAACCTCCCCCTAGGGGGTCAGAACTCACTCTGCCAGAGCAACCTCTACAGCTTTCCTCAGTGGAGGCCACACCAGGAACACCTGTTCATACCTTCACCAAGCATTACCACCTGCCTATCTTCTCCAAAAACCCAGGGCAGGCTTTGCCACTGCAGTCTTGCAGGGCATCCTAGCCAGCCCCCAGTCTTCTTGACTACCTCCACCCTTTTCTTCAGCTTTGGGAATCAACCCAAATGTGATGACTGCAGCAGTGAATACATCTGAACATCTACATTTGTTAAGTGTACACAACTGTACTTTTGGGAAGACAGCTGGTAACTCTGGACTGATTTAGATTAGAATCTGAACATACCTTTGGCAGGAAGGATGGATTTGTTCAAAGAGAAACCGTATCTTTATGAAAAGTCATATATGGTGGATTAATCCATTAAGCTTGCAGTTCTGAAATTCTTCTGGCAAAAGTGATTGCCACCAACATACTTGATGTCCTTCAAGGATGCATCTGCAGTCTAACAAATGGGTTGTCCTGTCGTCAGGCAGCCCTTCGGTCAGCCGGATTCCAAAGTCTGGGTCTGGCCTCGGCTGGTGTCGCACTTCACCCGACGTCATCTCTGCTGGTCTTCGGGTATAAAGGCATCAGCCGACGCCATTTTCCTCAGTCTTTCTTGCCGCATGGCACCCGAAGCAGAAGCTGTTCGCAAGTGCCGGTCGGTCAGATCCAGAGATTACTACTACCGAATACTACTTCGAAGACTTCTAAAAGCTAAGTACTCCGTTGGGGACTCTTTCTTGCCTCAGCCGATGTCAGAAAAAGTGAATAACTGTTTAAATTGTGGGAAACAAATACCTCATAAAGATTTCCACTCTTACTGCTTACCTTGTTTAGGCCTAGACCACGACGTAGCAGCCTGTTTAGCCTGTGCTTCTTTCAACCGACGAACGCTTAGGCGTCGGTCGGAGTTTGCTGAACAGTTTTTCGGCTCAGATTTTGCGTACATTATGCCGTCGGATCCTCCGACTTCTCAAATTGTTAAGAAATGCAAAGAAAAAGACCGACACTCGCGGTCCGCGGTTTCGGCCGAAACCACGGTTAAGCAAACCGCGAGTGTCTCGGTTTCGGGCGAAACCGAGCAAACCGGTCAATCTTCAGCCGAATCCATGACTACTACCGAGGCTCCTGCTACCCTAGTTGAATCGGCCTCTGAAGTTTTGCCTACTATTGTGGTTTCTCTAGAATTATCGGGCACCATCCCTTTGGATGTCTCTACCCCAGCACGTGGTGCTGCTAGGCCTCCTGCAGCCATGTCTATAAAGGCCTTTGCCAGGGCTAAAGCAGCCAAAACTGCTAAGTCTGTGCCTGTTAAGCCCCCCTCTCACAGGCCCAGTTCCAGTTCCCAAATGCTTACTTTGGCAGAGGATCTCATCTCTTTAACAAGGGGATCCCAATCTCACCCAGACAGGGCCTCTCAACCTCCAGAAAAGAGACCTAGAGCAGAGCCCCCTGAGCCAGTGTCCTCAGATGACTCTTGTGATGATTCAGACAATACAGACCATCCAGAGGCTCCTTTTTCTACTTATGAAGATTCCGATGCTGAAGAATCTATACCTTCTGCCTCTCCACCAGAGGAATTTTCCTTTGGGGAAACCTTACATGCCATGAGAGAGCAATTCCAATGGCAGGGACAAGATTTCTCAGATTCAAGAAAAAGGCTTAGGACCTTTCTACACTTACCACAACATAGGCCCTTAGCTATACCTCCAGTTCTTCCTGTTGTGGATGATGCATTTAATGATGTTTGCACTGCTCCTGATACTTTACCTCCAGCCCCTGCCAAGCCCGATAGGATGTCCTTCATGGATGCATCTGCAGTCATAACAAGTGGGTTGTCCTGTCGTCAGGCAGCCCTTCAGTCGGCCGGATTCCAAAGTCCGGGTCCGGCTTCGGCTGATGTCGCACTCCACCCGACGTCATCTCTGTTGGTCTTCGGGTATAAAGGCATCAGCCGACGCCATTTTCCTCAGTCTTTCTTGCGCGTGGCGAAGCAGAAGCTGTTCGCAAGTGCGGTCGGTCGGATCCAGAGATTACTTCTACCGAATACTACTTGAAGACTTCTAAAGCTAAGTACCCGTTGGGGACTCTTTCTTGCCTCAGCCGATGTCAGAAAAAGTTAACAATTGTTTAAACTGTGGGAAACAAATACCTCATAAAGATTTCCACTCTTACTGTCTGCCTTGTTTAGGCCCAGCCCACGACGTAGCAGCCTGTTCGGCCTGTGCTTCTTTCAACCGACGAACGCTTAGGCGTCGGTCGGAGTTTGCAGAACAGTTTTTCGGTTCTGATTTTGCGTACATTATGCCGTCGGATCCTCCGACTACCCAATCTAGCAAAAAGCAAAGATAAAGACCGACACTCGCGGTCCGCGGTTTCGACGAAACCATGGTCAAGCAAACGCGAGTGTCTCGGTTTCGGCGAAACCGAGAAAACTGAACAAAGTACAGCTGAACCTATTCCTACAACTGAGGCCCCTGCTACAACTCTTGAAGCGACTTCAGAAATTTTACCCACTACGGTGGTTGATTTATCAGACACCATCCCTTGGATGTTTCTACCCCAGCACGTGGTGCTGCTAGGCCTCCAGCAGCCATGTCCATTAAGGCCTTCGCCAGGGCTAAAGCAGCCAAGACTACTAAAACAGTGCCTGTTAAACCACCCACATCCAGGCCCTCTTCTAGTTCTCAAATGCTGACTTTGGCAGAAGATTTAATTTCTTTAATTAGAGGATCTCAATCTCACCCAGACAGGGCCTCTCAGCCCCCAGAGAAGAGACCTAGGGCAGAGCCCCCCGAGCCAGTGTCCTCTGATGATTCTGCTGATGAATCAGACATAACTGACCAGCCAGAGGCTCCCTTCTCCAATTTTGAAGATTCTGATGCTGAAGAATCCATCCCAGCTGCTTCCCCACCAGAAGAATTCTCCTTTGGGGAAACCTTACATGCCATGCGAGAGCAGTTCCAATGGCAGCAACAGGATTTTTCAGACTCCAGAAAAAGACTTAGGACTTTTCTACACCTCCCACAGCACAGGCCCTTAGCTATACCCCCTGTTCTCTCTGTGGTGGATGATGCTTTCAATGATGTTTGCTCCGCTCCAGATTCTTTACCCCCAGCCCCTGCCAAACCAGACAGATTTTACAGGGTGCCAGATACTCATCACCACCTTTACAAGGCTCCACTTGCAGACCCAGAAACTATATCCCAGGGCCCCAAGGCAGTAGCGACCATAGCTAAAAACCCTATTCCTTCTGAAAGGGAAGCAAGGTCATTAGACAGATGGGGTAAAAGGTCTACACTTCAGCTACTCTCTCAGCTAGAGCTTTAAACTGTCAGTTTCACATGATACAATACCAAGAGTTTATGCTGGATCAGTTAACTAAAAACTAACCACTGATGAATCTCTTGATAAGAAATATGTATTAGAGATGGTAAATAACATACAACAGGTTAGCAACCATTCCTTAAAATGTGGCTATGATGCACTGGAGGCTTCATTTAGATCAGCCATGACAGGCACAGTGATAAGAAGGCATGCATGGCTAAAGGAACAAGCTTTACCGGATCATGTTAAAGCTAAGTTGCTAGATGCTCCTATGGACAAGACAAGTTTGTTTGGTACATCTGCCCAGCAGGTTATGAAGAAAATGGAAGAAAAGGCAAAATCTGTTCAAACTGTTAAAGATTTCTTGCAGGTTCAACCCCAAGGTTTAGCAGGAACTGGCCTGCCAAAAATTGGTCCTTTCCTGACTCCACAAAGTTTCAAAGGGGCAGGAATAGGCGTTCCAGAGGCAGAAACCAATCCAGAGGAGGTGCCTACAGAGGAAGACAGTGGCAAGGTAACAACAGAGGCGCAGACACAGCCACTGCCACTACATCAGCACAACCACAGTGACTTAACCTAAATCCGCCTACCAGGGAACAAATAGCAGCTCCTCTAGGCGGAAAGTTAACCTTATTTTCAAAGAACTGGCACTACATAACAAAGGACAAGTGGATTTTACAAACCATAGATCAAGGTTACGGTTTCACTTCCACACTTTCCCAGTCAAAGAGGAATGCCAAATCTACCTCCAAATCAAAAACAGAGGCTCTACGCCAGATAATGGAGTTAGCAAACATGAGAGCTGTGGAAAGAGTGCCAACAGCAGAGCAAGGAAAGGGTTCTACTCCAGACTATTCCTAGTTCCAAGAAAGGAAAAAGTTGGAGACCAATTCTCGACCTGTCCACCTTAAATACATACATCATTGTCCCAAAATTCAAAATGCTGACCCTACAGCAACTTCTTCCCATGCTGGGCAAGGAGTCTTGGCTGGTAACTCTAGATCTCAAGGAGGCATACCTGCACGTCCCCATTCGACCAATCTGCAGAAGATACCTCAGATTTCTTGCAGGATCAGAGCACTATCAATTCTCAGCATTGCCTTTTGGCTTATCTACTTCTCCCAGAGTATTCACAAAATGCCTGGCATCAGTAATCGCCCATTGCAGACTGCAGGGAATTCAAATTTACCCATACCTGGACGACTGCCTGCTACAAGGGGACAACAAAAGCAAGCTGACAACAGATTTAGAAAGGGTCATTTACTTGCTACAAGCACTGGGATACACAGTCAATTTACAAAAGTCAAGGCTGATACCATCCCAAACAAGGACATTCTTGGGCGGAATTGGACACAGTAAAACAAATGGCATTCCTGACTACAGAAAACAAAAGAACTCCTCTATACTTCTTGGCACTAACAAAACTGAACAAGTTAACAGCAAGAAAAGTACTGCAGGCCTTGGGCTTCATGGCATCATGCATAATCTTGGTTCCATTTGCCAGACTACATATGAGAAAACTACAGTGGTACCTAAAGAATTTATGGTCCCAACACAGACACAGTCTAGAAACAGAAATCCCACTAATTCCATGCTTAAAACAGGAGTTCCTATGGTGGGCTCAGGCATGCCAGTCAAACCCAGGCCTACCCTTTCGCAGATGTCAAGCAAGCCAGACCATCACAACAGGCGCTTCAGACCTAGGATGGGGGCCCACATGCTGGACAAATGCGTGCAAGGATTGTGGACACAGGATCAACTTCAACTGCACATCAACCTAAAAGAAATGCTGGCAGTAAAACTGGCAATCCAAAAGTTCAAACCATTTCTCAAAGAGGGCCAGTTGATGATAAGGACAGACAACACCACAGTCATGTGGTACATCAACAAACAGGGAGGCACTCATTCATACTCCCTATGCAGAATGACCTTGGAGCTGTGGACCCTGGCACTCAGCTACAACATCCAGTTACAGGCAATATTTGTACCAGGGAAAGACAATACCCTAGCAGACATATTAAGCAGAACCACTTCGGATGCCCACGAATGGAAGCTTCACCCGGACATCTTCAAGACCATCTCAAAGAATTGGGGAATGCCACAGATAGACCTATTCGCATCACCTCTCAATCACCAGCTCAAAAAATTCTGCACAAGGACATTCCACCCATTAGCATGGAAAGTGGATTCGCTCTCTTTCAACTGGAAAGGCCTAACAGCATATGCATTCCCGCCTCTTCCTTTGATACACAAGGTACTACTGAAAATCAAGGAAGAACGTCCAAGGATAATCCTGATAGCTCCAAACTGGCCAAGACAACACTGGTACCCACTACTGAGGAGCATGTCTCGGAACAATATGTGGACAATTCCCCTGATGCCTTTGATGTTAACACAGAACAACTACAGCATCATACATCCAAACCTAAAAACCTTGCAACTGACTGCATGGAACATCACATAACAGCAGCTATTCCAGAACTTTCCCAAAGAGTTAAAGACATTATTCTTGAAGCACGCAGACCTTCAACAAGAAGGAACTATGCTGGAAAATGGAAAAGGTTTGTCATCTGGAGTACGGAAAGAGGAAAAGATGTGTCAAACATAGATATGCCTAACATTCTGGAGTATCTGGCGAACTTCTTCATTCAGGCCTGTCCTACTCCTCCATCAAGATACATGCATCAGCTATTTCAGCAGAATACAGCTTTGATACACCTGTTTTTTCGCACCCTTTGCTCAGGCAATTCCTCAGAGGAATCAAGAATGTAAAACCCCAAGGAAACCACCATTACCAGCTTGGGATTTAAACTTTGTGCTAGAAAAGTTGACACTAGCACCCTTTGAACCAGCAGCAACAGCAGACCTACAACACCTGTCATGGAAAACTGCTTTCCTACTGGCAATTACTTCAGCAAGGAGGGTTTCAGAACTACAGGCCTTAATGGCAGTGCAACCCTTCCTAATCTTCCACCAAGATAGAGTGTCCATGAGGACTAATCCTACATTTATGCCTAAGGTGGTATCCAGAGTGTCTTTAAACCAGGCAATCCACCTACCTACCTTCTTTCCCAACCCACAAAACAAACGGGAAAGAATACTGCATACCTTGGATGTACATAGGCAGCTAAGGTACCACATGGACAGAACAAAAATAGCAGAAAGACTGACCAACTTTTGTAGCCTATGCAACAGGAAGGGAAGGAAAAGCTATTTCCAAACAGACAATCTCCAAATGGATAGGAAATTGCATACGATTCTGTTACTCCTTCCATGGAAAACCAATTCCACAGAACATAAGACCTCATTCTACAAGGGCAACAGCCACTACCACAGCCTTCTTACGAGGAGTGGCAACCAAAGACATTATTGAGGCGGCTACTTGGACCTCCGTGCATACATTTGCCAAACATTATAATTTGCCTCTATATTCCAGATCCCGAGCAGGGTTTGCCACTGCTGTACTGCAAGGGATCCTAAACACACCATAATCTACTTTTATCCTCCTCCCTAGTTGGCTATGGTATTCTACCCACTTGTTATGACTGCAGATGCATCCATGAAGGACATAGTACAGTTTTGTACCTACCATAAATGTAGATGTCCGAACTGGATAGCATCTGCAGTCAGGATTACACTCCCTCCATCCCCTCTGTGGTACTCCTAGGGTGTTTACCCTTCTAATAGCTAGCTGTTGGGGGGGAGTCTTTTATGGTGTATTTGTTTGTGTATATGTACATACATGCTTATTGTTGTGTTTACCTCTATCTATTTGGAAACATTGGCATTTATCCAAATTTTAGCCTGCAAGAGGGCTACTGGCATCTGGGGCAAGAAACACTGAGGAAAATGGCGTTGGCTGATGCCTTTATACCCGAAGACCAACAGAGATGACGTCGGGTGGAGTGCGACATCAGCCGAAGCCGGACCTGGACTTTGGAATCCGGCCGACTGAAGGGCTGCCTGACGACAGGACAACCCACTTGTTATGACTGCAGATGCTATCCAGTTCGGACATCTACATTTATGGTAGGTACAAAACTGTACTTTTTACAGGGTACCGGACACTCATCACCACTTATACAAGGCTCCCCTTGCAGATCCTGAGACTATCTCCCAGGGGCCTAAGGCAGTAGCTTCGACCTCAGCGAAAAACCCTCTCCCTTCTGAAAGGGAATCCAGGTCCTTAGAGAGATGGGGTAAAAAAGTATACACCTCTGCTACTCTCTCAGCTAGAGCTTTGAACTGTCAGTTTCATATGATCCAATACCAAGAGTTTATGCTTGATCAGTTAACTAAGAAACTGTCCTCTGATGAGTCCTTAGATAAGAAATATGTTTTAGAAATGGTGAATAACATTCAGCAGGTTAGTAACCATTCTTTAAAATGTGGCTGTGATGCACTGGAGGCTTCATTTAGATCAGCCATGACTGGCACAGTTATAAGAAGGCATGCATGGTTGAAAGAACAGGTCTTGCCGGATCATGTTAAAGCAAAGCTATTAGATGCTCCTATGGATAAGGTCAGTCTATTTGGTTCTCCTGCCCAGCAAGTAATGAAGAAAATGGAAGAGAAGGCAAAATCTGTACAAACAGTTAAAGATTTCTTACAGGTTCAGCAGGAACTGGCCTTCCAAAAATTGGTCCTTTCCAGACTCCTCTAAATCTGAGAGGCAGGAATAGACGTTCCAGAGGCAGAAATCAATCCAGAGGAGGTGCCTACAGAGGACGCCAGTGGCAAGGCAATAACCAACAAGGCACAGACACAACCACTGCCACTGCAACAGGACAATCACAGTGACTTGGCTCTGACACCGCCTACCAGGGAACAAATAGCAGCACCCTTAGGCGGAAAGTTAGCCTTATTTTCAAAAAATTGGCACTATATCACAAGAGACAAGTGGATTTTGCAAACTATAGACCAAGGCTACAGGTTTCATTTCCACACCTTACCAGTAAAAAGAGGAATGCCAAACCTACCACCAAATCAAAAAACAGAAGCTCTAAAACAGATAGCTCAATTAACAAAGATGAGAGCTGTGGAAAGGGTACCACCTACAGAACAGGGCAAAGGATTTTATTCCAGACTCTTCCTAGTACCAAGAAAAGAGAAAAGTTGGAGACCTATTCTCGACCTGTCCGCTTTAAACATTCATCATTGTTCCAAAATTCAAAATGCTGACCCTACAGCAACTTCTTCCCATGCTGGGCAAGGAGTGTTGGCTGGTAACTCTAGATCTCACGGAGGCATACCTGCACGTCCCCATACGACCAAATTGCAGAAGATACCTCAGATTTCTTGCAGGATCAGAGCATTATCAATTCTCAGCATTGCCCTTTGGCTTATCTACTGCGCCCAGAGTATTCACGAAATGCCTGGCATCAGTAATCACTCATTGCAGGCTACAGGGAATCCAAATTTATCCATACCTGGACGACTGCCTGATACAAGCGGACAACAAAAGCAAGCTGACACAAGACTTACAAAGAGTCATTTGCTTACTACAAGCCCTGGGATACACAGCCAATTTAAAAAAGTCAAGACTGATACCATCCCAAACAAGAACATTCTTGGGTGCAGAATTGGACACAGTAAAACAGATGGCATTCCTAACTGCAGAAAAACAAGAACATCTCCCTCTTTACTCTTGGCATTAGCAAAGCAGAACAAACTAACAGCAAGGAAAGTACTGCAGGCCTTGGGCTTCATGGCATCATGCATAATCCTGGTCCCCCATGCCAGACTGCATATGAGAAAGCTACAGTGGTACCTAAAGAATTTATGGTCTCAACACAGGCACAGCTTAGAAACCGAAATACCACTAATCCCATGCCTGAAACAAGAGTTCCTATGGTGGGCTCAAGCATGCCAGTCAAACCCAGGTTTGCCCTTCCACAACATTCAAGCAAGCCAAACCATCACAACGGACGCCTCAGACCTAGGTTGGGGGGCCCACATGCTGGACAAATGCATTCATGGATTATGGACTCCAGATCAGCTACACCTGCACATAAATCAAAAAGAAATGCTGGCAGTAAAACTAGCAATCCAGAATTTCAGACCATTCCTCAAAGAAGGCCAATTAATGATAAGGACAGACAACACCACAGTCATGTGGTACATCAACAAACAGGGAGGCACTCATTCATACCCCCTATGTCAAATGGCTCTGGACCTATGAAATATGGCTCTGAGCGACAACATTCAGTTACAGGCAATATTTGTACCGGGAAAAGAAAACATCCTAGCAGACATGTTAAGCAGAACTACCTCGGATGCTCACGAATGGATGCTACACCCGGACATCTTCAAGGCCATCATAAAAAAATGGGGAATGCCAGAAATAGACCTATTCGCATCCCCACTCAATCACCAGCTCAAGAAATTCTGCACAAGGACATACCACCCACTTGCTTGGAAGGTGGACTCTCTATCCTTCAGTTGGAAAGACCTGACAGCATATGCATTTCCACCTCTTCCTTTGATGCACAAGGTACTACTGAAAATCAAAGAGGAACGTCCAAGGATAATTCTGATAGCTCCAAATTGGCCAAGACAACATTGGTATCCATTGCTGAGGAGCATGTCTCGGGGGGGAACGTGGACACTACCCCTGATTACTTTGATGTTAACTCAGAGCGACTACAACATCATGCATCCAAACCTGAAAACTCTGCAACTGACTGCCTGGAACATTACATAAGAGCAACTAACCCAGATTTATCCCAAAGGGTTAAAGACATTATCCTTGAGGCCTGCAGACCTTCAACAAGAAGGAACTATGCAGGAAAATGGAAAAGGTTTGTCATTTGGAGTACTGAAAGAGGAAAAGATGTCAAAGATAGATATTGCCAACATCCTGGAGTATTTGGCAGAGCTTCTCCATACAGGCCTGTCCTATTCCTCCATCAAGATACATGCATCAGCTATTTCTGCAGGATACAGCTTCGATCCCCCTGTCTTCTCACATCCTCTACTCAGGCAGTTCCTCAGAGGAATCAAGAATGTAAAACCTCCTAGGAAACCACCATTACCAGCATGGGACTTGAACTTTGTGCTAGAAAAATTGATACTCCCTCCATTCGAACCAGCAGCAACAGCAGATCTTCAACACCTATCCTGGAAAACTGCTTTCCTACTGGCAATTACTTCAGCAAGAAGGGTTTCGGAACTACAGGCCTTAATGGCAGTACAACCCTTCCTAATCTTCCATCAAGATAGTGTCCATGAGAACTAATCCTACATTTATGCCTAAGGTGGTATCCAAAGTGTCTCTAAACCAGGCAATCCACCTACCTACCTTCTTTCCCAATCCACAGAACAGGGGGGGAAGACTGCTGCATACCTTGGATGTACATAGACAGTTGCGCTACTACTTGGACAGAACCAAGGGCAATAGAAAAACTGACCAGCTTCTAGTAGCTTATGTAACAGGAAGGGAAGGAAAAGCAATTTCCAAACAGACAATCTCCAAGTGGATAGGAAATTGCATAAGATTCTGTTACTCCTACCATGGAAAGCAAATTCCACAGAACATAAGGCCTCATTCTACAAGGGCTACAGCCACTACCACAGCTTTCTTACGAGGAGTGGCTACCAAGGACATTATTGAGGCGGCTACTTGGACCTCCGTGCATACATTTGCCAAGCATTATAACTTACCTCTATACTCTAGATCCCGAGCAGGGTTTGCCACTGCTGTTTTGCAAGGGATCCTAACTACACCATAATTCTTCTTCCTCCTCCCCTAGTTTGGCTGTGGTATTCTACCCATTTGTTAGGACTGCAGATGCATCCTTGAAGGACATAGTACAGTTTTGTACCTACCATAAATGTAGATGTCCGAACAGGATAGCATCTGCAGTCAGGATTACCCACCCTCCTTCCCCTCTGTGGTACTCCTAGGGTAATTACCCTCCTAATAGCTAGCTGGGGGGGATCTCTTATGGTGTATTTGTTTGTATATATGTACATACATGCTTATTTTTTGTGTTTGCCTTCTATTTTTTTTGGAAACATTGGCCTTTACCCAAAATTTAGCTTTCCAAGAGGGCAACTGGCATCTGGGGCAAGAAACACTGAGGAAAATGGCGTCGGCTGATGCCTTTATACCCGAAGACCAGCAGAGATGACGTCGGGTGAAGTGCGACACCAGCCGAGGCCAGACCCAGACTTTGGAATCCGGCCGACCGAAGGGCTGCCTGACGACAGGACAACCCATTTGTTAGGACTGCAGATGCTATCCTGTTCGGACATCTACATTTATGGTAGGTACAAAACTGTACTTTTTCCATGTTAAAAATTTTAGATCACATGATGACGCAGGTTCAAAGGGAGGAAGGATTAAGCAGTAGAGAATCTGGTTTAGTTCCCATGGTGGTAGGGGTGTTTTTATGGGTGACCTTAACAAATGAGTACCCTTCAGGAAGGCTTTGCATAGTTTTTGTGACATCAAGCTAGGGGCAAAAATCGCTATAAAAATTAGATATTGCTGCTAACTCTACATGAATAGTAGCTGCAGCCATGCCTTTATTAAATATATTTGCCAGAAATTCAAGGATAGAAGTTATTGGAGCATAGAAAGGATCAATGTGTCTTGTCATTGCCCAGGAAGAAAACCTTTTCTATTTGCTGATGTATAATTTTCTTGTTCATGCTTTATGAGAAGAGATGAAGATATGCTTTGACGGAATGAGGGAGTTAAGGATGCCTGGCTATATTCGGAAACGGAGCAGCAGCCAAACTGTCAATTTGAAGGTTCAAAGACAAGGGTTGAGCGTTCCGGTCATATAAGTCAGAGGGTCTGGAACTGGGTCCAGAACCCCCAGCTCCTCCTGAAGGTGATGCCATAGGAAGGATAACAGTCTGAGGAGGCCAATATGGAGCAATGAGGATCAACTCGCTTCCCAACAAGTTACCTTTCTGGAGAACTTTGGGTATCAGTGGAAAGGGAGGAAAGGCATAAAGGAGCCCTGAGGGCCAATTGTGTACAAGTGCATCCCTTGGAGACTCTACCAGAGGTGGGATCAGGGCAAAAAAGCTGTTGCTTTTGGCATTCATGGGAGTACCAGAGGTGGGGGGGGGGGGGGATCAGGGCAAAAAAAGCTGTTGCTTTTGGCATTCATGGGAGTGGCAAAAAGATTGCAGCAAGGCTGGCCCCATTTACGGAAGATCCTCTCTGCTGCTACTTGTTTTAGGGACCACTCATGAGGCATGAGAATAGTCTGCTATCACGGACCTTCTGGGGATGTGTTGCTATGAGAAAGCGTTGAGATCGCCCACTGCCATAATCTGAAGGCCTCTCGACAAAGGGGAGTAAGACCTGGTTCCTCCTTGTTTGTTTATATATCAGACAACCGACATGTTTGTGTGTATTACAGTTGTTCTCAATGGAAGAGAGTCCTGGAGTGCCTGCAGTGTCAAAAGCACCGCTCTCATCTCTAGGATATTGATGTGCAAGTGGGCCTCATGATCCTGCCATGTGCTTTGAACTGTCCTGCCCAGATAATGCCCCCCACTCCCTTCTGTGAGGCATCCGTGGTGCCTGTGACTACTGGCTGAGGGGGAAGAAATGGCTGATCTGATGTCACGTGACTGGAGTGAAGCCACCAGCAAAGGTCCTTTTTGCAAGACTCTTAACAGAATTTGGTGAGACATGGGTAGATCCTGTAATGACCCCTGGGGGAAAAGTAGCCATTGTACAATTCTTATGCGCATGCATGCAATTTATTGCTGCTGCCATGGTTCCCAAGACTTTCAAGACTGTTTTTGCCTGTATTTTTTAGAGGAGGTTGGAGACTGTCAGAACTAGGACTCTTTCTATAGGAAATTTTGCCTTCATGTTTATTGTCTACATCTGCCACTGTAAACACAATATGTTGCAATGGCAACAAGGCAGATTTTTCTTAATTTGTGATTCCCAGTGAGAGCAGAGAGAGAGTGGTGTCTCTCGATTCCAGTAGTAAGTGCTTGGTGGTGGGATTTAGGAGCCAGTCGTCTAGATGGGGAAGCGCTCAGAATCCTAGACGTCTCAGATGAGCCAATAACCACTGTCATGCACTTGGTGAATACTCTGGGAGCTGTAGTCAGACCAAAGGGCAGCACTTGAAACTGGTAATGACTGGCTCCCAGCCGGTAGTGCAGATGCCTCCTGGATGGCCTGTCTATCTTTGTGGTAGTATGCATTCTGGAGGTCTAAATGGTCTTTGCCCAAGAAGGGAAGAATGGACTGCAGTGTTACCATCTGGAACTTGGTCTTTTTTACTGATTCTTTTAATTTGCTGAGATCCAAAATTGGTCTCCAGTCCCCTGTTCTTTTTGGCAGTAAAAAAAACCTTGAGTAATTTCCAGATCCTATTTGGTCTGTGGGGACTCTTTGGATGGCACTCTTGTCTAGCAACTTTTGAATTTCTAGAGTTGCTTTATTCCTCTGACTAAGTGGGAATGTCCATGGTTTCTTTGTTTGGGACGGGAACAGAAAATGGTATGGAGTATCCTCTGGATATGATCCCTTGCACCTATTTGTCTTTTGTTGTTTCCAGACAGGCTTTTAGGTGCAAGGATAAACTATCCCCCCCCCCAATCCAGAGAAGGACAGATGGGCCTCCTTTCAGGAGTGCTGAAAAGGTCGACCACAGAAGAAGTCTGTCACCCTGGTTTTCCAGACCCCCTTTGCCATGAGGATGGCATCTTCCCTTTGTTACCCCCCCCCTTGCCCCTGGAGGAAGAGTCACCACGTGCATCTTGGAAAACTGTCTGGGATTTATGGAATCGCATCTTCCCCCTTCTGGCCTTTGGATAAGGTGTAGAAGGTACGGAAAAGCGGACTCCGGCAGATGGTCTTTCCTTCTAGTTCACACCTGGTTAGCATCTCTAACTTTTGTCCCGAACAAGGACGAGCCGTTGATTGGGGCAGTGATAAAGGAAGATTTGTAAGGTTCTGCAAAGTCACATAAGTGCATCCAGGAATGTCTCCTTAAGGATATTTCTGAACCCACTGCTCTGCTCTCTCCATCTGCTGCATAAGAAATAAGCCTCATGAAGGAGTTGGCCACAGAATTTAAGGTGGAGAACTGAGAGGAAACCTTGTCTGACATCCCTGCAGGTACTGAACCTTGTAGAGCATCTCCTAGCTCCTTTAATAAATCTCTCTGTAGTCTTGTAAAATGTGTCAGTTCAGCGATCTGAGTGCAAAAGTCGCTGAAGTAAACGTGCACTTCCCGTATCTGTCCATTTGTACAGGACTCCTTGTTTGGTGGATGGGCAGTAGATGTTTCAGAAAGTTCCTTTTTGGTGGCAGCTGCCACCACCATAGCATCCACAGGGACCCCCTTGGTCAAGAAATCTTTATCGGAGGGGGCTGTGATAACTTTATTTGGCCACCTAGGGACAGACTCCACTGCATCTGGAGACTCCCACGCCTTTTGACTAACTAGTTCCATCAGTTCATTGAAAGGCAGACACCCCCAAGTGGCTGAAGGGTGAGACCTAAAGGCCTTCGGGTAAACAGACTCCTGATCAGAAGGGGTGATAGGCTTCTAGCCACCTCTCTGTTTAAGGATTTCCAGGATGTCTGCAAAGGAGACACCCTTCGAGGTCGACCATGGGGACCCTTCCGACTGATTAAAGTCTATGCCCGAGGTGACTGACTCATCAGGAGAGTCCAAATGCTTCCTCTTGGAAAGTCTGTTTCGAGTGACCTCTTCAGAAGGGTATTCTGGATAGTTTTCAGAAGAGAGGGGCTCACTGATTGGAATACCCTGAGGCCTAGGGTCTCCACTGCTCTGTGGATGGTGTGGTACAGGGAAAGATGCCGGTGCCTTGGGGGAAGGAATGTTGGAACCCTTGATTGAGACTGTCTGAGGAGACAGCACCTTCCTCATCAGCTTGAAAGCCCCCTCCCCTGATCCAAAGATACTTCTGGCTCTGAGGAGCCAGAAGAAATCCCAGAACCAAGGCGGTCTGCTCCAAAGCTGATGTAGTAGCCAAGCTCATCCATGCCAAAGCCCCGAGAGGCAGGTTTGGATCACATAACTGTCCAATCCGAACACCCTCCCCGGACCCGACTGGAGAGCGTCTGCTCCTAGACTCCTCTGATGGAACCGAGGATGTCGGAGCAGATGCCTGTTCAGAAGAGACCAAGATGATTCTCTGCACTGATGGATCCACATCAGTCTGTTCCAAGTATTCTGGCTCCGAGGGCCTGGGGTTGGCTCGGAGGAGGAATAGAAGTCAGTGGGATGGTTATGGTTGGCTGTGAATCCCTGGGTGTTA
Organism: Protopterus annectens; assembly: GCF_019279795.1. Classification (NCBI taxonomy): domain Eukaryota; kingdom Metazoa; phylum Chordata; order Ceratodontiformes; family Protopteridae; genus Protopterus; species Protopterus annectens. The sequence continues at coordinate 1,174,220,217 of NC_056727.1, forward strand.
AAGCAGAGAGGAGTTTAGCCAGTGCTGGAGTCTTCAGAAGCCTATGCACCAGCCTGTCCACATCATCGTCCGAAAGCTCCTGGAGGGCTTAGAGGAAAAGGGGTAGAAGATCTCTAAAATAGGTGATCTCAATACAGGAGTAATCGTCCCCAATTCTGAGAACCTGCTCCTGAGTTCAGTCTCCATTGGCACCGATAAAGGTGGATATGATGAAGCAGTTTTTGATTTTCCAAAGTAGTTTTAGCCGGAGATGCAATTTTTACTAAACTTTTTAGCCAGCTCCGATTCTCCTGAAGAGGGAGAATATTTTTGTAGATCTGTCTGATTTGGATGGGAATTTTACTGATCCTGAAGTTAGAGGGGGGACTTCAACAGACCTCTCACAATTTATTTTTATGCTCTAACAGCACTCTAGAGCTAAAACTGACAGATTGAGCAAGACTCTTGAAGATGTACTGCTTTCAAGCAGTTAACACAAATGGTAAGAGTCAGAAAGACATCTGGTTGCATCTAATCCATTTTTAAAATCCGAAGGCCTGATTTCTTTACGTTCCTTAGACATGCTTAAAACTAAGAGCACACACACACACACACACACACTATAACTACAGGAAAAAAAAAACACTTTTTTTTTTTTTTTTTTTAACTTAAGTCCAGTAAAAGAGAGAGAAACTGTTAGAAAGAACAATAAGATGCCTTCTAAGTAAAATGGGCAGCGAAAATCCTCTAATTTAAATGGACTGATGCTCTTTCTTCAACAGTGGGAAGGAGAAACTACAACAGTTCACAACAGCAGCAACAAGATGCTTTTAACTAAAAAAGGGGGCTGCTGCAGCTCTCTAACTTAAACGGGGCTGACTCTGTTATAAAAAAAAAAAAAAAAAAAAAAAAGAGAAATTAAAGGCCAAATGAGAAAAACGACGGCCTTAAGCAATAAACGGCAATGAACTAGCTAATAACTAGAAGAAAGTTAAAACTAACTAAATGTAAGTAAAAACAGAATTATTTCCTAACAATAAGGTAAGAAAATGTAGAACACTTAGCCAGAGCCAAAATGGAAGCCTCCGATCTGTTTAGTGCCAATCGAGTTCTGGGGAGCTTCACTACACCATGAGTGGATAGGGATACAGCCACGAGCCAGTGGAAGACCTCGAGCTTTAGTATGCGGCAGAGTTGGAACCGAGGATTGGTTCCGAACCCAACCAGCAAGTATGAAGGCGAGATAGGATAACATAACATCATTATTTGAGTGTTGAGTTCTCTCACAGCAGGCAGTGTTTCCTTGTCTGTGAAAAATATGACTTGCGTAGCTGCCAAAGTCTTGTGTTGATAGTTCTGTTTGAGTTGGTCCCAGTGTTGAGGACCATCATATATGGCCATTAGGTCCTAGGTTTGTTCACAGTAGATCTTGTGTTAACTGAGTTTGTTCTCGTCTAGAAAAAGGTGCAGTTCTGGGACCAAACTCTTTTTTTTTTAAGATAGCTGTTGAGGGGTCAGAGGTGCTTTTTTTCCTTTGTCAAATGGGGTGGGAAAATTTCTCCTGTCATCGACCTTACTGTCTTTGGCATTCACATCTAGTGTATAAAGTTCTTAATGGTGACTCTTGCACCAGTGCTACCATGGGAAACTAAGATGGTATCAGTGGGCACCAAAGATTCCTTCAGGCACATAGTTTGGCTCCATGTTGAAGGTTTTTACAATTTACTCTTGCTGTGCACCACTGTTAGTGCAAGGTGCTTCCTTTAGCCTGTCATCCCATTTTGTTTAGCAAGATGCTGACTGTTGTGGCAGGAGGAGGACCTCCTTGTGTAGTGACTCTGTCAAAACAGTATCCTTGGAGTGGTGCTTCAACTGCTGCAGATTGTGGTAGTGCTGGGTACTTCTGCCCATAGGGAAGGCCAAGAAGGTCATGACCTTGACATCCTGGATGATAGTGCAAGATCCAATCTTGTATTCACCTTGCACTATCTAGGCTTCATGGTGGCCATGAGCACATGGTTATTGCAGTCATCATTCACACTTGAATCTTTTTTTTGACATCAGACACTTGTCTCACTAGACTTTCAAGCGCTGACTGTCTTTACCAAATATTTTTATTTAAGGTACTATACAGTAGTAGTCGTATACTGCAACAGTGCAGCCACAGTAGAGTAACAGGTCAAAAGAAGTGCATAATTGTATAGTTAATACAAATCAGAAACTCCCAAGCTTACACTGGTTAAGAGAGCTGAAATTCGCACTTTAAGTGAGCTTTGTAAAATTATCTTGGCAGCTCCAAGAAATGATTCAGAAAGGTTAAGATGGCACTTGAACATAGAGTGAGGACATCAGATGTTCAGTGGTATTATGTTCCATAGCTAAGGACTCCAGTAAAAGAAATACTTTTGTGAAGCATTCTTAATAGCACTGGGGTGAGAAGAGCAAGGCATCTGATGATTAAATGTATCTAGTGAGAGTTTTATTTTTAGGGATTGAGTGGTGAAACTTTTTTGCTTTGGTGGGACAGTAACAGTGGTGCTTAAGTGGGACTGGTGAGACTGTAGTTTTGTTGAGGCATTTTAATGGAATCCTGTCTTAGTGAAATGGGATTGTCAAAGGCAAGTTTACTAGGTTGATACTGTATTTTTAGCATTGCCTATAGGAGCCTAGTTTTGATAATGTTGCTGTATTTTAGGTTTTGTTTTCAGTTATTTTTGGTTGATATTTTTTGATGGAAGTGTTTATTTTATGTTTAATGTGCAGTTATATGTCATAATAGCAGTGTGCTTTAGATCTAGTGCAGGAAAACATTTTTGTGTTGTGGGACTGTGGGGTTAGTATGTTTAAGTAATGGGGCTTTTAGGGGCTGAAGCCCCCAACATGGCAGATGTATGTTTAAGTAATAGGGCATAGGAGCTAAAGCCCCCCAACATTGAGGGATGTAGTGAGGGGACTTGCCCTAGCAAAACTGTTTGTTTTTTTCCCCTCCCCCATTCTCATTATTTTGGATTTTTACAGTTTTGGTTCAAAGATTGGTGGTTACCTTGTAGATTCTGTTAAATGGTATGAGTTTGGGTTAGGTAGTCATAAATCTGTAGACATCTGGAGTTTCTCTTAGCTGGTGGAAGGATTTTGCAGTAACATTTAGGAGGATATGTTCTAGTATTGGCAAAAGTACTCATTTTCGTGTGGTGCTGCTCGAGTTTTAATGGTTAGGAGTTTGACTAGTACTTGTGAGACTCAGTAGTTATTTAATTGAGTTGTGCGGTGGTCTTGAAATGTACATTGAGATGAAATGCTAAATATTTAAGTTGTAGCACTAAAAGTAGGCCACCCTTGGTGCAGTAACGGACCATATCTGGGAGTTCGGGAGAGGCATTTAACTGTACCAAACAACACAGCTTTTGTTTTGTTGATAAACCTTAGAAACGGAAACAGGTAGTTGTCATCTTGAGATAATTTTCAAGTTTAGAGCTATGCGGGAGTGGAATTAATATGAAGTGTACAGATGACTGTGTAGTCAACAAAGTAATATTTTAATTTATTTATTTGACATTAGTTGACCATTGTGACTGGGCAAGAAAGCCCTTTTTCAGCAGGGACCTGAGGACAAAAGCTCAAACATATAAAATATGTAAAACTTATACAAGTACAAATACTAGTAACAGAGCTATAAGTAATACAGTAGATACAAAAGCAAATCTCGACTTACAAAAAAATAAATTAAACAGTTTCATTCACACACAGAAAGACTACAATAACCACATTAGCAAGTGGTCAACCAGTTACGTAATGGAATCAATTCACAATATCTGTGAGAATGCGAGAAAACAGGTTATTTATGCTTTAGACAGTCAGGTGTAGATAATGTAGCATTTTATAAGCAGAGATAAGGGAGAAGGTAGAATGAGGAGGAATAGGTCAGGATGGAGTAGGGCAGGGACAGGCCCACTTAAGCATGTAATCTTTGTGTTTTTTTTTTTTAAACTGAGTGTGTTCGAGATGGCTCTAAGGTCTGGAGGAAGTTTATTCCAGGTAGAGGCAACAGAGTGACTATACAGAAGTTTACCAGTTTGGTTTGTGGGTTCCTAGGCTTCTAGGGGATGTTGATCTGCACTGCGGAGGCATCGTTTGGGGGTATATGGAGAGATTAAGGTAGAGAGAGCAGGGAAGAGGGAGGGATTCACTAGTATTGAGTTTGTGAGGTAGAGTTGAGGAAGTAGGAGTTGGTTTTGTACTTCTGGCCATAAAAGTTTTTTTAGGGCAGTGCAGTGATGGGAGTGGTAAGGTAGATTAGCAGCAAATCTAGCAATTTTATTGTAGGTGGATTCAAGTTTGGCCATGAGGTTAGATTGGAGGTTAGTGAGTATAGGTGCAGCATAGAATAGAGTAGGCAATAGAAAAGCTTGAGCTAGTGAATGTTTTGTGTCCATCAGATATTTTTTTATTCCTGTATAGTAGGCCTAGTTTTTGGTGTTTTTTTTTTTGATAGCTTGTAGAATATGTATGTTGAATTGGAATTGATCGTTGCTAACTATGCCAAAGAGTTTAGTATGGGTTTCTTCCGTGATAGTGTTGTCAAGGGATGTGATTAAGAAGGGGGGGGGGGTTACAATATTGTAGAGATTTAGGGAGGAAAAGTAGGTTTTTATTTTATTTATTTTTTTGAGAGTTCATTGCTGGTTAGACATTTTCCACTAACGGGAGTAAGTTTTGGGTAAGGGACAGAAGGTAGGGGAGATTGTCGGAACAAGATATGATGGTGGAATCATCTGCAAACTGAATTAGAGAAGAGTTGGAGCAAGATGTGTATAGATTTATAAAGATGTTGAATAGGAGGGGCCCTAGAATGGAGCATTGAGGTACACCAGTATAAACAGGAAGGAAGGGAGAGGAGGCTGATAACCATCTGACAGACTGAAGTCCATCAGTGAGGTAGCTGGTGAACCAAGGTGTATAGTAGATTGTGATTAAGGTTTTTAAGTTTAGTTAGAAGCAGATTATAAGAGACAGTGTTGAAAGCTTTTGATAAATCAAGGAAGAGAGGCAATAGACCAGTTTGTTTTCATCACAAGCTTTGGCAGTGGTCTGGGTGAAAGTAATGAGCAGTGGCAGTGCTATGGTGGGGGCAAAAAACACGTTGAGTGGGAGTTAGGAGGCTTTCCTGTATAAGATGATCAAGTATTTGTGTATAAATTTTTCCATTATTTTGTAGAGGGGAGATAGGATAGCAATGGAATGATTGGAGGGTTAAGTGGAGTTTCCACCTTTAAGGAGGAGGATAACATATAGTTTCTTCCAAATTTTGGGCACAGTATTTTCAAGAATGAATCAGTTCATGAGAATGAAGACTGGGTAGGCAGTGGCGTTAGTGATTTTAAGAAATTGTGGGGGTAAGTTGTCAGCAGAGGGAGACCAAGGTTTGTTTAGAGAAAAGTGATTTGATATATGCAGTTGGAGAAGTTTTAAGAGAGAAGGTGGAGGGTAGTGGAGGAGGGGAATGGGCTCAGTAGAGGAAAGATCTTATTTTTAGTAAGATTTTTGATAGAGTTTATGAAGAAAGTGTTTAGTAGAGTGGCAGTATCAAGGTCAGAGTTATTTGGGCAGGGACTAGGTGTGTAGTAGGCTTACCCAGGATAAGCTTAATATTCCAAAATAGTTTGGGATTAGAGTGGGAATTCTTTAGTGGTTTATAATAGTATTGCCTTTTGTCCTTGTCAGTATGTTTCTTGGTAAGCTTTTTAAGTTCTACATAATTTTGAAGGTGGTTTGGCAGATTAGTTTTTTTTTTCCAGATCTGCCAGGCCTTGTCTGTTTGTAACTTGTGATTATGAGCGGGTTGCGATAGCCATGGAGAAATGTTAGATTTAAGTCTCTTTCTGGTGAGGGCCAGAGTGTTGAGTATTAAGGAAAATTTTATTGAATTTGGCGATGGCTTCTTCAAGAGGAAGGTTTTGTATAAGAAGGTCCAGTTGAAGGAGGAAAGTATATTGAAAGTATCAGGATTGAAGGTAGAGAGTTTGACCATCTTTAATATAGTGGAGTCTGTGATGTTGAGGAGAAGTTCTATTAACTAGGGTGGAAAGGTCACTGAGAGAATCTGGAAGAGTACAGGTATTGTGGTAAAGGTTTGGGTAGAAATGAGGATCCAATCGAGAGTAGTGCTGGTGTTTGAATGCTTATGAGTGGGAGAAGAGATGAGTTGAGAGAAGCTATACAGGTTGATGCAAGTATGGGGAGAGGAGGAGTTTATAGTTGTACAGTCCGTATTAACATTACCCAGGTTAATGGTCTCGTAGGTGATGTTATCAGAGACCCAAGAGAGAAATTGCTCTAAGATGGGAATATTATTTCCTGGGGGATGTAAATGGCAGCAGTAGCAAGGTTTTTGTGTTTGTTTACAGTTGACTATAAGAATATCAGCAGGATAAAAGTTAGGTGGGGTGTGGGTAGAGGAGAGAGTGAGAGTTGTTTTGTGTATAGAATAGCTACACCTTCCCCTTTTATAGACTGATGATCAAGTTGGAAGATATTATAGCCTGGGGGAAGGATTTCCAAGTCAGCGATATGTGGTTGTAGCCAAGTTTCAGAGAGAGTAAGAGATGGGTATGTTGAGGGATCAGGGAGTGAAGATGGGACACCTTATTAGTGACACTTTGTATATTGAGAGAGGTTATAGTTGGGGTTTTGGAGGGTGGGAGTTTAGTGGAGTCTGTGGAGGTAGCAGGAAGTGGTAAGGTGGGTTGAGTAAGAGGAGATGGGGAAGTGTTGACAGAGTTATTATAACTATGTTTAAATGAGTTGGTGTGTGGCACAGGATTGGGATGGATGTCTCCAAAGCATAGTAAGTTAAAAAGGTAAAACATCTTAGAGTTTGTGAGAGGATAGAATGTAGCATACTTGGGTCTAACTTTAAAATGTAGTGGGAAGATTTTTACTGTGTGAAAATTAGTTATGCATTTAGGGAAAAGTGAGCAGACAATGGCAAAGTTGATAGAGGTTTGTATATCAGTGTAGTGATGTGGCAGAATGGGTGTTGGCATAATCAAGAGCAAGGGGTTATGATAAGAGGTAGAAAATATTAGACTACATAAGCAGGAGGAACAGAGGATGAGAGAGCATATTTGAAAAGGGTTTGTACATATTTGAGAGAGAGAGGGGTAAAAGAAATAAAAGATGTCTGGAGACTAATAAATTCGCTGGAAAAGGAATATAGGTATAAGGAGGGAAAAGCTGGCAGGAAATGAAAAGGAGGCAGAAAGTGAGGGGATTGTAAGGAGGAGATTGTAAGGAGGAGATGTGCTAGATAGGGGGAGCTGTAGGGAAGATGGAGTTCAAACTGGAGAAGGTGGGGCGTGGAGTTCAGGATTAAGAGTTGGGGTGTGATTAATTTGGTGAGAGTATAAAGGAAATGAAAAGTGGGGGTGGGTGGGAATGAGGGTAGGGGGAAGAGTGAGCCCAAGCGAAGCAGGTGGAAGCGTACTTTGAGAAAGTTGTGAGTTGAGAAAACCAATCAACCAGCTAGCCCAGGTCAGTACCTAAAGGCGTCTTTTTATCTGTGTGAACTCAAAAGCAGATTTTAGTAGATCATCAGGGGAGGTAGAATGTAAGCTAAATGTAAAGTTTTGGAAAACTGTATATTTTGTTACAATAAACAGGAGGAAAAGGGGGAAGGGGTCCAGTAGTGTGCACAGCAGAAGAACTGATGAGAGTATCGTAGAGAGAAGATTATATTAGACCTACACTGCTCACACTCTGTTGATAAAAGTAGGACATGTAGCTTTTTACTGGTTTGTATGGGGTTCCAGTATCCACATTCTTGAATGCAAGCAGTTGCTTCAGGGTTTTTTTTTTCATATTTGTTGGACCTTTCATTGTGGATAAGGGACTGTAAGGAAGAGAGAGAGATGTTAATGTGAAGCCAGAAAAGGAGGTAGGCAAAGTGAAAAGAACAGAATAAAGTGGGAACAAGAGACAGACAAGAAAATACCACTATGTAAGTGGTTCAGATTTTGCAGTAGTTTAGATTCTAATTACTAGCATATTACTTGATGTTTGATCCAGAAAATGTTAATGAAAATAGTGAACAGGATGGAGCCTTAGATGATTCATTGGTTAACCTGAATGGAAGCATTGATTTAAGGCGGTTGTACATCCATTAAAAATATGAGTGATAGCCGGCCAGTATTGTGTTTTTGAAAGAAGGTGTTTCACTGACTAAGGTTTTGGTAAAATAAAGATAAGTATCATTCTGCTTCCACTGACCCATACTTAGTGAGGCAGAATGCAGCAGTTGAAGTACTATATTCACATAAGAAACTGTTTTGTTTGGAGTTGAGATGAGAAGTTACTTGTGAAGATGTAGCTATTTCCTAAAATTTTCATAATGGAAAAAGAAGAAATACAGGATGACATGGTGTGTATGTGTGTGTGTGTGTGTGTGTGTGGGGGGCTCACCATGAGTCCCAGCCAGTCTTAACACGTTTCCCTTTCTGTAGTAGAACGTTTTGCCGTTTTTAACAGATTCTTCATTGCAGAGTGTGGGGAAGCCTCCCTTTGCTCCTGAGTGGTTCAAGAAAATGGATACTCCAAAATACTGCTTGCTATATAAATCAACTAGTGCCTGCAAGCAGTGGTTGTTCTAAAGGATCTGAAGAAGGAAACGAGATCAGAGAACCTTCTGCTGTGTTCCAGCAAGTCTGTGGTGTGGGACAGAAACTGGGCTGCATATGCTCATATTCTAGTTGCAGTGCAATGACACATGTCTGATAGTGGGCCTTAGACAAGTGGTATGCAGCTTTTCACGTCATGGCACAAATGAATATGCTGGTGGATTCCATGAGTTGCTGCTACTTCTTGGGAGTCTGTTGTGGTCATTTTCTTCCTGGAGGGGGACATTCCCAGATGCTGACCTGTTTGCCACCCCACTAAAGTGCAGTCCTGTCCTCATTTTTAGCAAGGCGGGGAGAGAGTTACTGGTAGATGAGTTTTCTGTGTCATGTTGGGGAATATTATTCTCTACCACCTTGGCTTTCTGTCTGTTTCTCACCTTACTGAAATATTCAGAGAAGAAAGACAAGAGCTTATGTTTAGTGCTGCTTAGTGGCTAAGAATGCCATAGTCTTTTAGCTTCAAGTTGTGTTCCTTGGCATTATAGCAGACCGTCATAGAACAAGCCAAGGAACAGCCCTCCACTTCAGGTGATGCCTACCCTACACCACAGGGTCTGTATACAGATCTCTTGCCTTTCTGACTTTCTGGCAGCAGTTTTGGAGGTGACTAAAACTGCTAAGAAATTGTCCACTCTTCTTATGTATTCTGCTAAGTGAGAGAGGCTCTCTTTCTGGAGAAAGGGGCATCTTGTGGTGCTCTGGTAGGTCACTTTCCATATTATTTTGACTTTTCTCAGACACGTGTTTGATTTAGGTCAGTTATTCCACTGTCACAATGGATGTCTGGAATTTCTGCCCATTATACCCTTGTGGAGTACAAGACTGGTCAGGTAGTTGATTTCTTAAAGGGGTTTTAAATCTCCACACTCCTTTGAAGAGCCCTCTGTTTTCTTTAGGACTTGAACCTTTTGACTGATAGGCATGCCAATCCTCCATTTATGAAGTTCATCTCTTTCTAGTTAACATCTGTGCATGTCAGCCTGTGATGCTTCATGCTCTTGGAATGAATTGGGTGTACTTTCCCAAAGGTCTAGTCAGACAAGACCATGTTTCATCTTAAATATGATGTGATTGTTACCTCTAAACTAGTTTTTTCTTATGTTCATAGGTGTATACTAGGCTAATCATCCCAAACATATCCCACAAGTTTGTTTGCTGGCCTTTGTGAGTCTAGCCAAGCTTCTCAAATGTATCCCACAGGTTTATGTGCCTTAGAGGTTATTTAAAGGTGTATATGTAAGTTGCAGTAAGGTTTATAAGACTGTGCCTCTATCCATTAAAGACATAGGTGCTAAACTCACCATGTATTTCTGATTTCCCATCCACTAGCTACTACAGACTTGCTACTACCTGCAATCCGTGTTTTATTACATCTTAAATGAATGCTGTCAGGAATTGCCCTGGATTAATGCACTAAAATTAACTGTCAGTGTGCGTGCTCTATATTTACATTACAAGCTGGTATCTATCGTCTCAGAGTGCTACGGCTTATGTAATTTGATGAACATTATAGAGAATGCAGGTAATTAGTTTTGTTCTGCGAACACATCTGCCATAGTGGGTTGCTTGCGCTTAGCTGAACTCTGTAATACAACAGTGTCATATCTAATTGTAGTGCCACATTGTATATTTGGGTAGTCTAGAAGCGCAGAACTGTTTCCTCTATTGCGACATCGCCTCGCCTAGTTAGTTGTGTCCTATCTGTTAAACGGAGTGTTTTAGAGACTTGATTTTTTTATATACGCACAACTGTTGAAAAACACTTCTAAACTGTTGTAAACTATGGATATTGGCCTGCCAGTTAGTAGCGCCCATTGTAAAACGAAATTGTTTTGAAATGCTTTGATTCTGTTTAAATGCATAATACTTCAGTCGCTTCCAATCTGTTTTTATACACTGCGTCATTGACCCGCATATTTATTAGTACTTGTGTGTAACACGCAGCGTTCGCAGTAGCTACTGATTCTTCCTTAAATACACTCTGCCAATGGTAATTTAAAGGTGTGCCCTACTTTGCTAAAGTGCCCATTTAATGGCCGTTCTTAAGGCACATTGTATAACAATATTTGAGCCTATTTTTCTGTTCCTATTTATACAACTGAGTGCATTGTATGTCTACTTTTTGTTCTCTGCTAGTCTCTCCTGTTACTACTATAGCCCCTCATAGACTGATGTATAGAATGTTTTATTTCTAATTCACTGCAACTTATTTTTGTTAATTCCTTCTGCTTACTGCTCTAAGGGAGACTGAGTTATTTCCTACTAAAGTATAATTTATATCTCATTTTTTCTGTTGTTCTCCAGCTTTTGCCCTGATTTACCCCTTGCAATTACTCCTGGGTGGACCCCAAAACTAATATATTACAACATCTGCCAATTGCTCAAAGCATTCTCAAACTCTGCTGCCTCGACCAAGCTTCTCCCAGAGGAATCCAAGGACGTATGTGCTTCAGCTGCCTAGCCTTTAAATGGTATAGTCTGTAAGCCCTGTTAGGTGTTCTGTTGCTCCCTTCCAGGAAAGCCAGCAGCCTAAACCCCTCTTATTTTCCTATCCAAAGTTCTTCCCTCTTATTTAGTTCTCTGATTTACTCTTGCTCCCTTCTCCCTTCAGTCCAACCCTGTCCAGGGTGTGCCCAGGTGTGCTAAGGTGCACTCTGCATTTGTCTACTAGATGGCATCCTCTCCCCACAAATATCTACTTTTATTCACTTACTATTATATTCTCTTTAAACTCTAACTTCTGTTTTTCTTCCTCTCTCTCTTATTACACTATAGCCCACTCCAACCCACTATATCCAGGTCCCCTCTACTTACCCTTCTGCTACTCAACACTCCACCGATCGGTTTTCGATCCTCCCCTGACCCCCCTTTGGTTCTACCCGCTCCGTTCGCCCTGCGGGCTCACTCTGCTCCCCTGCCCTGCCCCCAATTCTCACCCGCCCCCAGCAGCTCTACCTTTATCTCCCCATAACCACACCCATCTTGATTACTGACCATTCAATAACCACAACACAAACTCCCAGTCCTTTCCCACCTAATTAACTTCATCTACCTCTCATTGACTAATTACCTAGCCAACCACAACTTATTCACCATCTCAACTCCCACCCATAAACCACATACCCTCCAATCCTTCACAACTCTCCACTCATTCACCTCTATTTAGTCACTAAATAACTCATTTACATACACCTCTCTTACTGCCACATTTAATTTTACAACAACTAAATAGCTTTAATAGCCCCTCTTCATCATACTTTCAAGACCATCATTCTTACTAACTCTACTCCTTACCTTAACCTATCTATACTACCTCACCCAGCCCATTTATTCCTACCACTTCCATGTAACTAACCATCTTACCTCCTCTCTCTCACACTCAAACATCCCAATTTCTCCACACCTATACCCTATAAAAAATCTGCTTTTTCCTAACAAACTTATCACCTTTCAAAAATGCTCTACCCACATAGTTGTTTCCAAATCCTACAAAATCATAATAGAACCAAATATATTCTCTAAACTATCCAATTACTTCTCCAACCTATTCCTATATTTCATTACCAACCTTCTATCTGGTGATATCCATCCTAACCCAGGTTCTACCTCCTCAGCCAGTACAGACAAATCCTTACTTCTCACCTCCTTAAACTCCCAAAGTGTAGTTAACAAAATCCCAAACCTCCATGTCTGGTTGACACGCAATAAACCTGACATCCTATCCATCTCAGAAACATGGTTAAAGCCCCATATAAAAGACTCTGAAATAATTCCACCAAACTATTCTATCATTAGAAAAGACAGGTCCCACAAAAAAGGTGGAGTAGCAGCTCTCCTCTACTCATCCTCCTTGTCAGTTACACCCTATAACAAACCTACTCCTCAATTTAACAACGCTGAACTACTCATAACACTACTTCAAATTAACAAACACATATGTATAGTTTCCCTCTATATCCCCCCAGGGGATAATATTTCCACACTCAGACATCATCTCCTGGCTCACCAGCAACATTAGCAATGAAACAATAATCTTAGGTGATGTGAATATTAATTGGGCCTCAGTTCAGTCTCCCACACACCCACTTAACATCAACCTATATAATTTTTCGCAACTAATCACCTCTATAACACACCCCTCAAAAAACCTCTCCAGCGGCAGTATCCTGGACTGGATCTTAGTCTCTCATCCCCATTATTTCTCAGACAATGGTACTCTGCCCGATCCCCTTAGTGACCACCTACCCATCTTCACCCACCGACTCCCCTTACTACTAGATCGCACCCACAACTATATTACCTTACGTAACCAAAAAAACTTCAACCCATCAACCTTTGTTAACTCCCTAAAAGCAATAAACTGGAACTGTCTAAAAACATTACCTTTAGATAATGCAGTTGCCCACTTTAATACAACTTTCTTAAAAATACTAGACTTCCTTGCTCCACTAAGAACAAAGAGAATAAAAATTAAAACCGCCCCTTGGCTTACCAAAAACACACTAGCAACAGTGCGGCAAAGAGATAGTCTGGGCACACTACCAGAAAAATAAGTCCCCCCTCATCCATAATGAATACAAAACACTTAGAAACAGGGTAAAAAAGCTCATCATCTATGATCGACAAAATTACTTCTCCATACTCCAAAACAATAACAAAACAAATCGTCAGAAATTCTGGAAAGGTGTCTCCACTCTACTTAATCCTAGTAAACCTGTCACCCCCACCCCAGACCATAATGCCCCTGATGCAGACTTAGCTACTCAATTCAACTCTTTTTTCATTGATTCCATTTTAAAATTAACCTCTTCTTTCTCTAACAACACTTTCTCCAACTCACCCCCATCCTCCCCCAACAACACCCCACCCTGCACTACTACCACTCCCCCACTCACATCTAACTCTACCCTCTACCAATAACAATGTTAATAACTTTCACCCCATCTCTATCCTCTCCCCATCGCTAAACTCCTCAAAAAATGTATTCAACTACTTCGATATCTCTTAGATAACCACCTGCTAACTCCCACAAAACATGGATTCAGACCTAATCACAGCACTATGACAGCACTCTTCTCCTTCCTTGAAACTGTAAATAAAGCCCGGGACTCGGGCCTTATTGTCTCTACCCTTCTACTCGACCTCTCTAAAGCCTTTGATACCATCTCACATAGGCTGCTTTTAACCAAACTTGCAAAACTTAACCTATCTCCCTCATCATTGAACTGGTTCTCCAGCTACTTAACCAATAGATATCAAGCAGTAAAATGGAAAAAGGCAACCTCCTCATTTCTTAATACCCCAACCGGAGTTCCCCAAGGCTCCATATTAGGACCCCTCCTCTTCAACATATTTATAAATGATTTCCGTAATGCTATCCCTCTCTCCAACATCATCCAATATGCAGATGATTCAACCATTATCTGCTCTGCCACATCTATCCCTACCCTCCTAAAACTAACCCAGGATGCTTTTTCAACCACTGAGCAATGGATGAATAGTAATCACCTGGCACTGAACGCCTCTAAAACCAAATTAATGGTATTCACCCCCTCTAAAGTCAACTCTATCAATATAAACACCTTCTCTATTACTAGTCAAAATAACATTCCACTAGAGCTGGTGTCAGAGACCAAATTACTTGGAGTCCAAATTGATAACCAACTAAAATTCAACTCCCATCTACAACTAAATATCAAAAAAGCCCATCAAAAACTAGGTATGCTCTATCGGCAAAAGTACTACCTTACAACTGCCACTAAAATCACACTCTCTTATTCCTTCCGTTCTCTATGGAGCTCCTCTTCTAACTAATCTGCAAACATCTTTGAAAACACAGCTCTCCTCTTGTTACAACAAAATTGCCAAGTTTGCTACCAACCAAAAGTCCTCTACCCACCACTGTTCCTCTCTCCAACAATTAAAATGGCTTGAACTACCCAAACATCTCACCTATACTCAACTATCCCTTGCACATAAGTTCATTTGCAACCCCTCCCTCTGTCCCTCCCTGTCCTCTGTCTTTAAACTGCACCTACCTGATAGAGTATTAAGGTCCAACAACCAAAATCTACTAGAAGTGTATAAACCTACTCGTCCCCCAGGCAAAAATCTTCTATCGTGTATGGCCTTGCACGCCTCTGGAACTCCCTACCTCCATCCATTCGTACCACCTCTAACCATTTAAATTTCAAACAATCTCTTCATTCATACCTAGTATCACAGTGGGAATGCTCTTGCTCCCACCCCATATAACTAACACTAATATTTTCAAGTTCCTTTCCTTCTCCTGCAGTTTCACTTTATCATTTCTCCTAACTCTTGCACTCTCATTAATTTTAGGGTATCTGCAAGAATACTGACTCTCAGGGTATATACAAGAATACTGGCTATTAACTTGTACCGACTTCTCATTTTAACTTTGTAACACCCCTTGTGTGTATATGATACAAGTTTCATCAATTGTCAACTTAATTGTAATGTTTGTTTATAATATGTATTTCCTGCTTGAATTGTTACAATGTATAATCATCTCTAATAACCTACTGTAACATCAATTGTCTGGAGCTTTTCTCCCCAGGACTCCATTGAAAACGGGTTCATCTTGGCCCAATGGACTGTCCTGGTAAACCAACTGCAAATAAATAATAAAAATAAAATTAGCTCTGATTCCTCTTCAATAGGGTTAGGGAAGAGCTCTGACACGTGGATGGAAAGCCTATTCCAGAGAAAGGGAATTCTGAGAGACATGTACATTTCCCACCAATGTGTCATGTTTGTTTTCACAAGCAAAGTTCACATCCCTAGATAAAGTAATTCTGATGCTTTTTGTATTGTGGATATGCAAAAGGTCCATCAAACCAAGGATGCTGTGTATGTCAGGCATAGATTGCCTCTCTACAGTCTGGAGGAAGCACAGTATGGAAATTGGGCTTTGAGGTGATCTGCATAGGATGTGCTTTTTATGCCCTGTACATTCTTTTTGTGGGTAACATCTGTGGCTGTTCCATTGTATGTGCCTAGTCAGGTACATGCCGAAGGGGATGCTTTACTCACTGACAGGCCTGATGATGGTCAAATGCAGTGGAATGATGACTAAATGCCATATCCTTCCTTGTAAGTTAAGCAGCATAGAATGATTCCCCTACTACCTTAGATACACGTTTGTCAAAACCAGGTCACTCTACATATGTACTCAAATTCCTGACTGCTGGTTCTGCTCTTAGGAGTGTGTTATTGATGTAATTTTCTAGGGTCATTTGTTTGTGTTTGCCCTTCCTGTAGTATGTTAGCTTGGAGAGAATCTGTGACTGCTCCTAATTTTGCAGTCATCTGCAGACTTGATCAACTAGAGGCCCTTGACATTGGCCTTGACTTCTGCGAAGTAGATGCCAAAAAGGAGCGGACCTAGCACAGAGCCCTGAGGGACTCCACTTCTGATCGGCTTCTTTGTGGCGGTGTATTCTCTTATCCTAAGTTCCTGAGTCCTAACTGACAGCCAGCTAGCTATGCAGCATGTAACATATAGGGATTTATACCTGTATCCATGAGTTTAATTGCAATGCCCAAGTGGAGTACTGTATCAAATGCCTTGGCCCAGGTCAAGGTAGACAGAGTATACACCATTTTGTTCTCATCTGTTGCCTTGGTGACCTTCTCAGAGTTTTCCACAAGGTTAAGTAGGCATTGTCTGCACTCAACTAAACTAAATTGGTTTGGCTCCAGCATTTATAGCGCTCCTGAAATGGAGAGCAGAAAAACAGAACAGCTATTTGTCTCCTCATTGCTTCTGGGAGAGAGGGCTATGCAGTGCCTAAGGCTTGCAATGGACTGCTACTTGCATTGTGTGTTGCCATCATGTGGCTAACACTCCATTGTGAATACTACTACTAAAGACCCACTTAAGATGTTACTGCTTCCAATATATTTTGATTGCTGATATTTGTGGAATGACCACTTGCTTTTGGGTTCACATCTTCACAAAACAGTATTGTGTAACCATAGGACTGGACTTCCTTTGACAACACAATCTTTACCAGATCTGGCCTTCATCTGTTGTAGATGTTTACTTGTACTGCTTGAGATTGATTCTGGTATTTATGATTTCTAATGTTGAATATAACTAATGTAAAGTAGCATATCTGCATTGCCCCCTCCCAATGTGTGCATGCTTGGATGACCCCTCTGTCTGGCTGTGGTTAGATTTCCCTGTATTATAGGCAATTATTGTAGTTTTAAAACAGCTTGTATGTTTATACTTGATGGGAGTCAAACTGACGAGCACAAGAGTAGCTGTAGTGCTTGAAGCCACAGCATGCACTGGTGGGAGAGGCAGCCCCAAAGCTTGAGGACAGAAGAAAAAAACATAGGCTGAGGATTGCAACCAAAGAAATCCAGCTAATAAACCACAATGCAGAGTACTGCCACACTGATCAGGTGATTTGGCACTTAGTCTATGTTCAGAATTGTTGTTTTATCATTGTCAGTTTTGATATTATAAATGTTGTGCTTTGTTTATGGGCCCTGCACAAGGTAGACACTAATGGATAAAACAAGTTGTCTGTTGCAGGGTGGAAGAACGTAGATTTAAGGTAAAATTCAGTAGCCACACACTTTAAAATGCACCCCAAGAGTAAGGTTTCAGAGGAGCTGAAAGTAGAACACTTCTGGGAATTTCCCTGAACAACTTGTTCATGTAGAGATACATTGTGAAAGAAGAGTGTTCGTGGATTTAAAAAAAAAACAGTGCAGTCAGACTCTAAATATAGAACCTGTATGCTATGAATACATTGCTTTTATAAATGGCTGGTATGTTCACCCCACTGATCTTGTGAAGCATCATTGCAATTTAAATGTGAAGATGTACTTCTGCTAATGAGAGAGTGTCGTCATCAGGTGTAACTAAGGGTGATGTTGCTAGGATGCAAGTCTTGTTTATTGATTTTCATTTCATGGGAGGGGTTATTAACAGGACCACAGCATTGGCCCAATGACTCACCTTCCAGTACATAATGTATCCGTCTGTTAATTCATTGGGAGCAGGAGCATTCTGGCCCATTCTTTTCCCCCATAGAGCTGAGTGTCTGGTGTTAAGTAGAGGGCCTGTCTGCTGATCCTGCAGAAGGTCCTATCTCTGACCCTTCAACAGCCTGCAAAACTCTGCTATGGCTGTCTCTGGTGGTGCTGGTGTGCTTCCGTGCATGTTTAACCTGCTGACCAAGTGACATGCCACTCGCTGTAAAGGGATGCTAGGCATATTGTGCTCAGGCAATACACCTGTATTCCTGCAGATGTCACTAAATTAGCAAGCCAAGGATGGACGAGCTGATGATCCTTGGTCTCTCAAGCTCCCATGCCATTAGTCCGAGACAGGTCATATGGATCACATGGGTGCAGGCAGGACTTTATCCCTCTGCACCATGGTGTCAAATGTTCTGTTTTTGAGTTAGTAAGAGAAGAGTGCGTGAGGACTGAGGAAGAGTAGTCCAGGTTTTGGACCATAGTAACAATAGATTGTGGAGCCTTTGGAAATATAACATTAAAGCAATAAAGAGGCAGTGTCATTGTCCTATTAAGTTGGATGCTTTTTGCGAGCCAATGAGGCAGGTTAATGGCTCCCTTTGCATTTGGTTTGTAAAAGTTAGAAAGGAAACAACCACTTTGAATACAGTCTTAAGAAGTACTCAGAGCTGAAATGAGCTAAACACACTACACCAAAAATACTTAAAAAAAAAAAAAAAAACCTCCATAACTCTGTGATTGCACATACTCAGAAATAAAGCAAGCTGCACCTTAAGTGCATGATTGTTCTGCTTTTTCTGACTATATCCACATCAGTACAAGCATTGCAAGCACTATTCAGTCAAACGTGTACACTGGTAGAACAGAACTGAGCAAAATAACCCATGCAAAAGACTTGCTGGCAAAATGCAATCATAAATGATGGATTAGAGTTGGAGAAAACATTTATAATTGACAATGCAGCTCAAAATAATTAAGTTTAATAACAGCAGATCATATGCAGAGTGACATGCTACTTTCTGTTTTTTTGGGATGGAAGGAAAAATGCTTATCTGTACTTTAAAATGTTTTTAGGTTTGTTGGAGTTTTAATAGCTAATTTGAAGTACTGAATTGCAGTATGGGTAGTGCTGTGGTACTTAATGATTTTGCTTCTTCATCTGTAAGTGTGTACTTGTGTTTTTCAGGTTGCAGTATCCATGCCAGTGTTTTCTAGTACATTTTCAAATTTGCCATTCTGGATGTGTCTGTCCCCTTACTTTTTCTGTCATTTTTAAAGCTGTATCTGTAGATGGAGTGAATCCGTAGATTCCAGAGGCAAAATATAAAGTGAACTGTATTCTGCATTCCATTTTAATGTGCAACATAAGCTTGACAGCATGGGAAGAGTAATTTGGCAGCTTTACTTATTCAGTATGTGTATACATATGTATCTATTTGTACTTTCTACAGCAGTTCCAACATGGGTGGAAGCACCCAAGGAGAGCTCCTTAGAAGAGGGCAAGCCTGGCTATTTGCACTGCTATACCAAAGCTTCACCAGAACCAACAGTGACTTGGTATCGCAACAACATCGACATTTCTGAAGTAAGTACATCTGAACGATTTCTTGAAGTACTGTGGAGACAGGTTGAGAATATAACATGTTATTCAGGACAGCCTTAGCATGACAGACAGCTACTGAAATTGCTTTGCCCTGATATTTTTGAAAGGGCCAAGATCTGCAAGTTGTACAAACTCTAGTTTGTGTTGTACGTCTGTTAATTTGCATGCTTTTATCCAAGGAAAAACTCATGTGTCGTTGTTTATATAGGACACTTATTGTTATATTTCATTAGAATCACCCAGCATGATTTAAAGATTGAAAAATATAAACATTTTGCAGTAAAGTAGGGGGTACCCACTGTACCAGCAATACGATTTATTTTCATAATGTATTTGTTTTGTGTTACTTTAAAAAGAAGATCCAGTACTGTTTAGATTAAGACACTGCAGACAGATTTTACTTCGAGACTGGTTGTAGTGAGTCGTTGTTGGGATTTTTATTTCTTAGGCTGCTGTGTAAACACAAAGCTTTGCAACAGGTAAAGTAACCAGTAGACCAGGCATTGGCCAAAATCACCTGTGTTCAGTTCTGTTGAACAAGTGACATCTGGCTCTGCACCTGTAAGCTGTCTCTTGACTGTGTAGGAGCTGAGTGCAAGCCATTTGTCATTTCCTCTGCAACCACCTTTAGGTGTGACAGGTGGGTTTCTGACTCTACCTACTGCTGTTGGACTACAAGACCAACTAGTTGTCTCACTGAGAGAGCACTCAAGTCCTCTAGTGGAAGCTCTGTGATTGTACTCTGGACCAGGTAGCCCTGTCCTCATGCTTTTCCTTAATTCTTTGCTTCCTTGCTGAAAATTGGTAGAGTGCCCTCTGTCTGCTGTGCCTGGTGGGCCTTTAACTGTCTCTGGAATATTTAATGTTTTCAAGCTTTTGATGTATGTTGGGATTTAATGCCAGTGATTCTGAGCACACCTTTGAGAATTTTTTTTTCTCAAATTTATATTTTTCAGATACACTTGAATGATTTCCATAGTTTTATGTGAACATTGATGAAAGTTGGTGCATTTTAATTATCAATGCATCCCTCTTCCCCCATTTCATACACATAAGGATTTTCATATCTGTCATTTCTTATTATAAAATGAGTGAAATTATAGGTTAAAAAAATCACTTATTGTGATGCCATTTTATGGCATATACTGAAAGTTTTTAGATTTAAATGGCAACATTCTATTTTGTATAATCAGCAAAGGTTAAACTGAGTGATTATTGTCAATTTAATACTATTTGTTCAGAATGTGATTGTTACATTCTGTGACATTCTTAGTTCAGGCTTCTGTTTCCCTTGAACAACTTTGTCAGTTTGATGTCATGCATAAAACATTAGTTACCTTGGTAACAGCTTAAGCAACAGTGGGGATGAACCCAGCCACTGGGGATGCACAAGCCAGTGCATTTCTTTGTGCCAGTCCCAAGCCCGGATAAATGGGGAGGGTTGTGTCAGGAAGGGCATCCGGCGTAAAATTTTGCCGAATCATACATGCAGACAACAGTACAGAAATACATACCGGGATCGATCGAGGCCCGGCTTAACGACCGCCACCAGTACTGTTGGCCAAGAGGGTGCTGGCGGAAATTGGGCTACTGTTGGTCGAAGGAGGAGAAGAGGGGGAAGGCATGCCCGAAGGTAGGTAAAGGCTAGGACTGTGATAATGAGGGTCGGAACTTTGAATGTTGGCAGTAAGACTGGTATAGGGAGAGAGCTAGCTGATATGATGGACCCGAAGGAAGGTTGGTATATTATGTGTGCAAGAGACCAGGTGGAAGGGGAGCAAGGCTAGGTGTATCGGAGGTGGTTTCAAATTTTTATCATGGTGTGGATGGAAGGAGAAATGGCATAGGCATTATCCTGAAGGAACAGTATGCTACGAGTGTTTTGGAGGTGAAAAAAGTGTTGGATAGAGCAATGTTTATGAAGCTGGAAATTGATGGTGTAATGATGAATGTTGTTAGTGCATATGCTCCACAAGTCGGGTGTGCGATGGATGAGATAGAAAAATTTTGGAGTGAGTTGGATGAAGTGGTGTTGACTGTACCCAAGGGTGAGAGACTGGTGATTGGAGCAGATTTCAATGGGCATGTTGGTGAAGGGAACAGAGGGGATGAGGAAGTCATGGGTAGGTATGGTATTAAGCAAAGGAATGCAGAAGGTCAGATGGTGGTGGATTTTGCGAAAAGGACGGACATGGCTGTGATGAATATATATTTTAACAAGGAGAAACATAGGGTGACATACAAGAGTGGAGGAAGATGCACACAGGTGGATTATATCTTGTGTAGAAGGGCCAGTCTGAAGGAGATTGCAGACTGTAAAGGGGTGGCAGGGGAAAGTGTAGTTAGGCAGCATAGGATGATGGTTTGTAGGATGACATTGGTGATCAAGAAGAAGAGGATGAGTGTGAGGGCAGCACCAAGGATCAGCTGGTGGAAATTGAAAAAGGGTAATTGTGAGATGATGTTCAGGGAAGAGTTAAGACAGGCACTGGGTGGCAGTGAAGAGTTACCGAATAGCTGGGTAACTACAGCAGAGCTAGTAAGAGAGATGGCTAGAAAGGTGCTTGGTGTGACATCTGGAAAGAGGAAGGAGGACAAGGAGACCTGGTGGTGGAATGAAGAAGTATAGCAGAGTATACAGAGAAAGAGGTTGGCGAAGAAGTGGGATTGTCAAAGAGATGAAGAAAGTAGAGTAGTATAAGGAGATGAGGTGCATGGCAAAGGGAGAGGTGGCGAAGGCTAAGGATAAGGCATATGAAGAGTTGTATAAAAGGTTGGACACTAAGGAGGGAGAAAAGGACCTGTACCGATTGGCTAGACAGAGGGACCGAGCTAGTAAAGATGTGCAGCAGGTAAGGGTGATAAAGGATAATGAGGGAAACATACTCGCAAGTGAGGAGAGTGTGTTGAGCAGATGGAAAAAATTCAGTCAAACGTGTACACTGGTAGAACAGACCTGAGCAAAATAACCCATGCAAAAGACTTGCTGGCAAAATGCAATCATAAATGATGGATTAGAGTTGGAGAAAACATTTATAATTGACAATGCAGCTCAAAATAATTAAGTTTAATAACAGCAGATCATATGCAGAGTGACATGCTACTTTCTGTTTTTTTGGGATGGAAGGAAAAATGCTTATCTGTACTTTAAAATGTTTTTAGGTTTGTTGGAGTTTTAATAGCTAATTTGAAGTACTGAATTGCAGTATGGGTAGTGCTGTGGTACTTAATGATTTTGCTTCTTCATCTGTAAGTGTGTACTTGTGTTTTTCAGGTTGCAGTATCCATGCCAGTGTTTTCTAGTACATTTTCAAATTTGCCATTCTGGATGCGTCTGTCCCCTTACTTTTTCTGTCATTTTTAAAGCTGTATCTGTAGATGGAGTGAATCCGTAGATTCCAGAGGCAAAATATAAAGTGAACTGTATTCTGCATTCCATTTTAATGTGCAACATAAGCTTGACAGCATGGGAAGAGTAATTTGGCAGCTTTACTTATTCAGTATGTGTATACATATGTATCTATTTGTACTTTCTACAGCAGTTCCAACATGGGTGGAAGCACCCAAGGAGAGCTCCTTAGAAGAGGGCAAGCCTGGCTATTTGCACTGCTATACCAAAGCTTCACCAGAACCAACAGTGACTTGGTATCGCAACAACATCGACATTTCTGAAGTAAGTACATCTGAACGATTTCTTGAAGTACTGTGGAGACAGGTTGAGAATATAACATGTTATTCAGGACAGCCTTAGCATGACAGACAGCTACTGAAATTGCTTTGCCCTGATATTTTTGAAAGGGCCAAGATCTGCAAGTTGTACAAACTCTAGTTTGTGTTGTACGTCTGTTAATTTGCATGCTTTTATCCAAGGAAAAACTCATGTGTCATTGTTGTTTATATAGGACACTTATTGTTATATTTCATTAGAATCACCCAGCACGATTTAAAGATTGAAAAATATAAACATTTTGCAGTAAAGTAGGGGGGTACCCACTGTACCAGCAATACGATTTATTTTCATAATGTATTTGTTTTGTGTTACTTTAAAAAGAAGATCCAGTACTGTTTAGATTAAGACACTGCAGACAGATTTTACTTCGAGACTGGTTGTAGTGAGTCGTTGTTGGGATTTTTATTTCTTAGGCTGCTGTGTAAACACAAAGCTTTGCAACAGGTAAAGTAACCAGTAGACCAGGCATTGGCCAAAATCACCTGTGTTCAGTTCTGTTGAACAAGTGACATCTGGCTCTGCACCTATAAGCTGTCTCTTGACTGTGTAGGAGCTGAGTGCAAGCCATTTGTCATTTCCTCTGCAACCACCTTTAGGTGTGACAGGTGGGTTTCTGACTCTACCTACTGCTGTTGGACTAGAAGACCAACTAGTTGTCTCACTGAGAGAGCACTCAAGTCCTCTAGTGGAAGCTCTGTGATTGTACTCTGGACCAGGTAGCCCTGTCCTCATGCTTTTCCTTAATTCTTTGCTTCCTTGCTGAAAATTGGTAGAGTGCCCTCTGTCTGCTGTGCCTGGTGGGCCTTTAACTGTCTCTGGAATATTTAATGTTTTCAAGCTTTTGATGCATGTTGGGATTTAATGCCATTGATTCTGAGCACACCTTTGAGAATTTTTTTTTCTCAAATTTGTATTTTTCAGATACACTTGAATGATTTCCATAGTTTTATGTGAACATTGATGAAAGTTGGTGCATTTTAATTATCAATGCATCCCTCTTCCCCCATTTCCTACACATAAGGATTTTCATATCTGTCATTTCTTATTATAAAATGAGTGAAATTATAGGTTAAAAAAATCACTTATTGTGATGCCATTTTATGGCATATACTGAAAGTTTTTAGATTTAAATGGCAACATTCTATTTTGTATAATCAGCAAAGGTTAAACTGAGTTATTGTCAATTTAATACTATTTGTTCAGAATGTGATTGTTACATTCTGTGACATTCTTAGTTCAGGCTTCTGTTGTTTCCCTTGAACAACTTTGTCAGTTTGATGTCATGCATAAAACATTAGTTACCTTGGTAACAGCTTAAGCAACAGTGGGGATGAACCCAGCCACTGGGGATGCACAAGCCAGTGCATTTCTTTGTGCCAGTCCCAAGCCCGGATAAATGGGGAGGGTTGTGTCAGGAAGGGCATCCGGCGTAAAATTTTGCCGAATCATACATGCAGACAACAGTACAGAAATACATACCGGGATCGATCGAGGCCCGGCTGCCACCGCCACCAGTACTGTTGGCCAAGAGGGTGCTGGCGGAAATTGGGCTACTGTTGGTCGAAGGAGGAGAAGAGGGGGAAGGCATGCCCGAAGGTAGGTAAAGGCTAGGACTGTGATAATGAGGGTTGGAACTTTGAATGTTGGCAGTAAGACTGGTATAGGGAGAGAGCTAGCTGATATGATGGACCCGAAGGAAGGTTGGTATATTGTGTGTGCAAGAGACCAGGTGGAAGGGGAGCAAGGCTAGGTGTATCGGAGGTGGTTTCAAATTTTTATCATGGTGTGGAAATTACCGGCCCATTAGCTTGACAAGCCTTATCTGCAAAGTCATGGAGAGGATCATAATGGACCTCATAAATAAAGACATAGGGAATTTGCAGACTTTGGATCCATCCCAGTTTGGCTTTGTCAAAGGCAGATCATGCCTTCTAAACTTGGTTGACTTTTTCGAAACAGTCACCAAAGCCATTGATGAGGGAAAGGCAGTCCATACAGCCTACCTCGATCTGGCGAAGGCCTTCGATACAATACCCCACTCGGGTATCATTGAAAAACTCATCAGCTTAAATGTTAACCCATACATCACAAGATGGGTTGCAAACTGGCTGAGTGACAGAACCCACAGGGTCAGAGTTGCTGGCGCCATGTCAGACTCAAAGCCTGTCACAAGTGGTGTACCACAGGGCTCAGTCCTGGGCCCACTCTTGTTTGGCATCTACTTTTCCAGTACAAGCAAACACAGGAGGGTTATGGCTGACAAAGTTTGCAGATGACTGCAAACTGGGCCACAGTAGAAAACACATCTGACACAGATATCCTTCAGAAGGGTCTCACAGAAGCGGATAACTGGTGCCAGAGCCATGGCCTAAAGTTAAATGCCAAAAATGCATAGTCATACCCTTGGGAAAAACAAGGTTACCCTAGCTACCAAATAGGTGGCAATCCACTGAGCACAGAAGAAGTTATCAGGGACCTGGGGACCCAGGTTGATAGTAGTCTGTCATTCGACACCCATGTAGCTAAAGTAGTTAGGAAGACCTTCTACATTGCCCACCTTATCATGAAGGGATTCTCATCTAGATCAAGGGAGGTCATAGTCTCCCTATACTCATCACTCATCGGACCAATGATTGAGTACAATGCCCCATTGAATGTATCTGACCCGACACTTGCAGCAGCTGGAGAGGCCACAAAGTTCCTCACCAAAAGGATAAAGGGTCTCAAACATCTGTCCTATGCTGCCCGACTGAAAGAACTCCAGCTCTATTCAGTCGCCACCGCTTGCTCAGAGGTGACCTTTGCCTAACATACAAGGCCATGTCAAACCCAGATTTGATGAATATGCTTCACCTCAAAAATCTAGATCCGTCAGAGCCACAAGGGCGGGAGACTTAAACCTCGACACGGCTATTAATAGGACATGCTGGAGGGATAGATTCATCACCCAAAGCCTCCCTATGCTGTGGAATAAAATCCCGGTATATGTGAGGCAGAGCACCTCGCTGGCCTTGTTCAAGAGAAATCTTGACCAATGGATGGGAGATCGCAGATATACCCCAGGGATTACCTCAGTGTCACTGCTCGACAGAGGCACAGCAAAATAATGGGTATAGTTCCCCATACTAAAGGGGTGGCGTAAGCCACAAAACTATGGGCTAGGCTTGTAAATGCCCTCGGGCAGATAGCCTAGTATGAACCTATGAACCAGAGGCTCGCGATGCACCTGAAGCAAAGCTTCACTTCACTGCAACTTCAAGCCTAAATTCCCTCCCTTTCAGCAAGGCAGCAACCAGGAAAAGAATGGAGAGCAAACAGATAAAAAAAAAAAAAAAAAAACTCTGAATAAGCTTCCAAAACAAGAGATAACACATTCTTCCAGCCTTCCCACCTCTCACTCAGCAGATGTATAAACAAACTATTCTCTTCCAAAATATCCCAAGTCACAGTTTTATCCACCCCCCTTCCCCTGGATCCAGGCTAAAAACCAAATGTCTCCTCTTAGTACACAAGCATCAGTAAACCACGATCACAAGCCATAACCCACAGCTTCCCGGAGACAAAAACTGCAACATACAACAGCTGCCAGACACAGCTGCATCCACACACACCATGTGAGGCTTAGTCAAACAGCACTCAAAGCTATGATACCTGCCATAATTGATATTAACTATGTTTAGACAGAATAATAATGACATTTGTACTAGCTGCCAGACGCAGCTGCATCTATGCACACCATATCAGGATTGATCAAACAGCACTCAACTGCGATACGTGCCATAATTGATATTAACTATATTTAGACAGAATAATGATGACATTTGTACTAAGAGCTTGCTACTATTATTTAACCAGGATATACATGACATTTCTAAATCATACTTTAACTGAAGAAGGCATTAGTCTCCATGACAGCATTTTTTTTTCAAAATACTCTACTGTTACTGCTATTATATGTGATGTTAGTTTGTTACATTTGAGTCTGAACTCTGATGAAAGGTACCTTGTTGAATTAGTTAATTAATTACTTAAATTATTATAATTAATCAATGAAAAATGAACAATATAAGTATCCATGGAGTTCAAGTAGGGGAATAGAAACTTCTCTGCTTGTATTATAGGTTGCATTGTTTGGCTTATATATAATGTAAGTAGTAACCCATCTTGATGTACCTTTGTGAAGAATTATTGGACTCTGAACATTCTGAATAAATCATTACTGTTTCTCAGTAGTAAGAAATCCTCTTTTTTTTTTTTTTTTTTTAAATAAAAACTGATGACAAGTGATGTACCATATCAGTTGATAGTTTGAGAAATGTAGTTGTAAGAGTTACTTTTTGGGACAGCTGGCTTGGAATCAGTTTTTTTGTTGTTTCTTTCTAGCATCAGTCCAAGGATTTGTTTCTTTTATTCTTTTAAGAGTAGGGGCCGTCCATTCCATTTCTTCTGGGATAGACACTGTTGTTTTTGATGAAATATAGTAGCTTCTTCTAAGTCATTAAAGGTTCTCATCTCATTGGCAAAAAGTATTTTTATCTTGGCTGGAAAGACCAGCTGTGCTTTAATGTTGTTTTATTTCAAAAAAGAATAACCACAACAGATGTATTCCAAACGCCAAGATGTCACCAATAAGTGAACCAAAAAACTCTGTGCTTTTAAAAGATTTGAAAGATTTTATTCCATAAAAAACAAAGAAACGTTAAGCGCTTTCACCCATCACAATGTGGGCTTCTACAGAACATTGTAATTGAGAACTCTGAGGCTTAAATTTAAAAGCTGTTTGGCAAACTTTTTTTCTTTAAAGCTACATACACATGCTGATCCTGCTATGATTGTGTAACAATAATAACCA
Organism: Protopterus annectens; assembly: GCF_019279795.1. NCBI lineage: Eukaryota > Metazoa > Chordata > Ceratodontiformes > Protopteridae > Protopterus > Protopterus annectens. The sequence continues at coordinate 1,174,248,074 of NC_056727.1, forward strand.
CTTGTATATGCTGCTATACTTACACACTTTGATCTAAATATATACAAATTAATGTATATATTACTACATTATATATCCCCTCTTAAATTCTTAAAAGATTCACATATAAATATATACAAAAATGAATTTGATCTACCATAATAAATAGATCAGTGCTAAAAACTATATATGCTTAAAACAGCACAAGTATATAAACAAAATCAATTATGTTACAATGTGTATGATGAGGGCAATTCTTATACAATATTCACATGTGTACTGCCTTTAATAAAAATCATGCTTTATAAACATATCAAACCGCATATCTCACTGTATAATAGCTGAAGATCATTGAATTTTTATATATATTTATTTTTATTTGTGTTATTTTAATTTCATTATTGAAATATTTTATACATTGACCCTTAGTGTTGTCCACCTTGTTTAATCTCCAGAATAGGTTTGCTAGAAATATGGTCGTAAAGACCTGGTAATGTGGCCGCATACAATAATAGTTGCCACCACACTTCCTTGAACCCCAGAAGGGTTTTAAAATCTCCTTCCCTGGGGTCCACTCTGATGGTTTCTAATATAGCAAATCTAAATGCATGTGTTTCCCCTACCTTCTCTATATGTCTATATAAAACACTGTTAGTGCCCTTCCTTCTAATGCAGTAAGTATGATCATATATACGTTTTCTAAACCATCTCTGTTTTTCCTATATAAAAGCACGCACATTTGGTGCACTTAGCCATATATATAAGCATTTTGGTATTGCAGTTGCCATATTTAAATCTCACTGTAATGTTTAACCCATTCTCAATTTTAATTTTTTCTTTTTCCAAGATATATACACATTGGTTGCAAGACCCACATTTCTTAGTATACTTATTTACATTATTAGCTCCCATCCCTTCTGATATTCGGTTGTTTGTTCCAAATAACCTTTAATATTTCTTCCCATCTTATAGACAAAACTAGTGTTCTCTCCTATGATGTCTGATAGGGTCTGGTCCACCAACATAAGGTTCCAGTATTTTGTTATGCTTTTCACTTGTCCTACCTCTGGACTGTACCTAAGAATGCATGATCTTTGATGTTGCACTCTGTCTTGGTCATCACATCGTCCCTGCATTCGAATGGCACTACTAACATTCCATGACCCTGTTAAAGGTTTATACTTGGATCCCCATTCCTGTATGACATACTGTCTAACATTATTCATCATATCCAACATATAACCCCTCTCCTTAAACAGGCTGATTATAAATTCTATTTCCTCTATCATAGCTTCATAATGAGATGTCATTTGAAAATATTGTATTTTACCTTTTCTGGATGGCAGCTAGTATATTCAAGATAATCATTGGAAAATGTGCTGTTACGATGAATATGTGATTTAAAGCCCTCTTCTTGACTGAAAATGTAAGTATCCAAGTATGCTATACCTTCATAACTGGAAGAATGTGTAAATTTGAGAAATTCACTACTGTTGTTTAAGAAGTTAATAAAAGTCTCAAATTTTTCTATGTTGTCGTCCCATAGGATATATATAATATCTCGTCCAGAAACCTAGAATAGTGCTCGACACTCCCGAAATACTCACTGGGAAACAGAACAGAATCTTCCCAGTCTAACATGACCGAGTTCACAAATATGGGAGCACATGCTGCTCCCATGGTGGCCCCTCTTGTTTGACGGAAATGTTCTCCCTCAAAAATATAAAATTGTTGTCCAGCACTATAGACATATATTCCATGATCAAACATATGGTATCCCAGTCCAAATTTGTATGTTTTCTAATACTATTGCTTAAGGCATCCAATCCAGCTTGTTTTGGAATGCAAGAAAAAAGATCGATAATGTCAATATTTACAAACATGAGCCCTCTTTCCATCCGTCTGTAGGATATATGTGAATATTGTATAAGAATTGCCCTCATCATACACATTGTAACATAATTGATTTTATTTATGTACTTGTGCTGTTTTAAGCATATATAGTTTTTAGCAGTGATTTTTTTTTTTTTTATTATTGTAGATCAAATTAATTTTTGCATATATTTATATGTGAATGTTTTAAGAATTTAAGAGGGGATATATAATGTAGTAATATATACATTAATCTGTATATATTTAGATCAAAGTGTGTAAGTATCGCAGCATATACAAGTGGTTATATTGTTACACAAGCATAGCAGGATCAGCATGTGTATGTAGCTTTAAAGAAAAAGTTTGGCACCAACTTTTAAATTTAAGCCTCAGCGTTCTCAATTACAATGTTCTGAAGAAGCCCACATTGTGATGGGTGAAAGCGCTTAACGTTTCTTTGTTTTTTATGTAATATAATTTTTCAAATCTTTTAAAAGCATGGAGTTTTTTGGTTCACTTGTTGGTGACATCTTGGCGTTTGGAATACATTTGTTGTGGTTATTCTTTTTGCTATTTAGTAGTAGTCAGCCATGGATGTAATCGGTGAAAATGCACTCCAAACCACAGATGTGGAGAGAGAAGATCTGGTTAAATTGCGGGCGGAGGTTGCATCAATTAAAGGTGAAGTTAGTCGCCTTATTGAAATGTTCACCAGTTCAGCAAGGACAGTTGATAAGTTGGGCGAAGGAGCAGTTCCCAATGCTAGTGGTGGACTGCTTGTCTCAGCTGGCCACTCTAACTGTAAAGACAATATGTAAGGTGCAGTACTCACTGAGCTGGGTTCCTCGACAAATGGAATCAGTTCTAATGACAACAAGGGGAAGCAGCCACATATGCGAACCAACTGTGGTGTCAGTGACAGTTTTGACATTCCTAATGGCCAGGGCTCTGGTGCTAGGAGAAGCCCTGTTGACTTAGCCAATGGTTTAGATGCTACGGAGCCGCTCAACAGCAGCAAAATCAATATTTCAGACTTTACTTTTGACTTCTCTTTATATGACGAGGAGGAGGCGAAACGAACTGGTGCCAAATCAGAGAGCTATACCATTGAAAACCTATTCCACTGTTATTGGTAGCACAAGTTGCAAGGACAAAAGGTACTGTTTCACAAAATGTTCATTCCACTCAAAATGTTCGTGGATTAGGGAGTGGAAAAAAGGACATGCATTTAAATAAATTTTTAATTAGGAATTGTAATTTTGATAAATTCCCACAAAGACATGAAGGGATTATTCATTCTAATAATGAAATGGATTGGAACCTTGTAAGACCTGATTTATTTATTAGGTAAAAAATTGAATTTAATCAATGGGTTGAAAGTTGATCATGCCTATTTACATAAATGTTTAACTTTAAAAATTGTTCCCATGGGCTTAAGATTTTTCAAACTGCCCATAGGTGTCAGTATTACTGACACAAGTATAACTGAATTTAACCATTTGTTCAATGAATTTGGGTTCAATTTTATGAAATTGATTATAAAATGCAATGACGATAAACTTTGTCAGTTGGTACAGGAAGTTGAATCACTTAGTACTAGAATAACTAATGATTTATTATATTCCCAATGGGAAAAGTTATGCATTAAACAATTTTCAGTTGCTGAAAGTTAGGTGCTAAAAATTTGTGAGAGAAAACGTAAGAAGATCACAAGAGATGTTGAACAATATAATAAGGGTCAGTCATATGTTTGGAAAGAAGGCAATTCTAAAAAATCATATGCTGACCTAAGTAAAGTTAATAGTAGGGAGTATATACAAGGAAATTCTCAGGAAGTTAAGAATTATAAATATGGTGGATCAAATTTTCAGCGGGGCTGGGAACCACAGGGACAACCATATTGGCACAAGGGGCAAATGGACAGACCGCAGAATCATTATTACAAAAAAATAAAGCAGAAGGACAATTATTGGGGGAAGAAAAAATGGTAGAATTGAATAAGGACATTGGCAATCCCCAGCTTGACAGCAATATCATAGTGAATGGAGTCACACATACTTGTAATAATTTTAAGATTTATAATTATTCAAGTTTGCTGCTGTGCACCACACATTGAGTTGTTGTATAAGGGAATGAAGTACATACCAACCCCCCTATTTGATTTGGTAGATTGTTTATGTGAAATTAAGTTGTTTGTAAGAAAAATCAACTTAGCTATAATGTTTAAAGATAAAAATATGACATCCTATAAGGAGACAGCAGGGACTAAATTAAAGAAAAAAAGCACGTTCGTACCTCCAAGTTACCCATATGTAGATTTATACAAAAACAGTTATGAAGGAAGTATACAAATTATACAACAAAACAAGAGGTATGAAACCTGTTGGTAATTTAAAGGAAGGTGAAGTTAATACCCTTAAAGCTCTTAAACAGGATGCCAACATCCGAGTGATGAAGCCGGACAAAGGGGGAGGTGTGATATACGACACTATAGAATATACTAAAAAATGTATGATATTCTTCATCTATCAGGAAGCTATGAATCTAGCTCTATTAATGAGATTAATATTGCATACCAGCGAATTGATTCCTTCATAGAAGAATTTTACATAGATGTGGAGGGTTACAGTGAACACATATAATTATTTTAAAGTTAGGTTTCCCAGACTAGCTACTCTAGTGGGTATACCTAAGATTCATAAAAACACACTTCTGTATATATTTAGATCAAAGTGTGTAAGTATAGCAGCATATACAAGTGGTTATATTGTTACACAAGCATAGCAGGATCAGCATGTTTGACGCCAACTTTTAAATTTAAGCCTCAGCATTCTCAATTACAATGTTCTGAAGAAGCCCACATTGTGATGGGTGAAAGCGCTTAATGTTTCTTTGTTTTTTATGGAATAAAATCTTTCAAATCGTTTAAAAGCACAGAGTTTTTTGGTTCACTTACTGGTGACATCTTGGCGTTTGGAATACATTCGTCGTTTTGTTTCAACAGTTTTATTATTGGCCAGACGGTTTTCCTTTGTTCTAGTATTCTGGAAGAATAATCGTTGTCAAACCTTATCAGGCTTTGTTTGTATTTTAAGGGTGATTTTCTCCAAGCAAATTTTAATATTAGTTCCTTGCCCAGAAATGAAAGAAATTTTATAATTATGGATGTAGGTGTGGAGTATTTGTTGATTTAGAAGCAGGTTTTCTCAGAGCTCTATGCGTCCTTTCAATTCCAAATGAAAGTCCCTCTTTCAAGTCTAAAAATTCAAGAAACCAGGTTAAGAATGAAATAATGTCTTCACCTCCAGTGTTTTCAGGCAGACCAAAGATCCTTATGTTGTTTCTCCTTTTCCTGTTTTCTGAGTCATCTATTTTGTTAAGCAGCCATGTATTCTGTTTTAAGCAGAAATTCTTTTTGGAATTTTTCCTCCGAGTCTCCCTTCAATGTCATTTAGAGAAGTCTCTATATTTGTTATTTTTGTATGGTGTTGCTGTAATATAGTTCCTTAAGAGTATGTCTGTTTTTGAGAATTTAATTTGATGCTTTCTAAATCATTTTTTAAAGCCATCCATCTTCAAAGATAGTTCCTTTAAGGTAGATGTCATCAATTGCAGTTATTTTTTCAAAGCAGCATCTGGATGAGAATTCCTTGAGTTGTTCATATTCAGTGACTCAGTATATCTCCAAGTTACTTGACAGGAAATAGAAATTTTGTGTATATCTCCACCAAAATTGATATTTATGTAGTTTAGTAGTTTATCTATAGATTTCTGATGTTTTAAATCTGAGAAAAAAAAATTTCCTATATTATACTAGTTTATGGAGCTCTCAGAATTCACTGCTGTCAGTTGGCCATCTAGGCTCCGCCCCGAGAAATTCTTTCCGATATCAGTTCAGGGTCCTCTGTAAGTTTATCACAGGCATATGCCACTACCAGACTTTAGCTACCCTTGCATTGAGACCCTGTCACCAGATCTATCCTCTGTAACCTAAGTATATCTCATCTATACCTGAACAGGCATGGAATAAGCACTGCTACATTCTGCTAGAACTTTTGCTTTAAGGGTTTCTCCCCTTATCTCTGAATCATCAAAGAGGAGGGAGGTTTAGAAGAGCAAAGTTATTTCTTTTGCAATAGAAAGGGGGTAATGATGCACCCTCTTTCTTGAAGCTCCCTCTAAATGACACTTCCTTTTGAGAGAGATGCATAGGCTGGTGGTGATGATGTTTCAGACTTTTGTACCTTCCTTCCCAGATAATTAACCAGGTATATACTGAAGAATCCTGTGGAATGTCTGGTCATCCCCTGCCATCCAGCTTGTTCTGAAGGGTGTTTGGCTCGGATGCAATTAATTCTGGTCCGAACTGCGGTGGTGGTGCTGCGGTAGGGTTGTCGCCTCATAGCAAGACGTTGTCCCGTTCGATTCTCAGCTAGAGCGTCTTCTGTGTGGAGGCATACGTGAATGGGGCATGCCTTCATTGAAGGTTGTGCGTCAGGGCTGGTAACCCGGTATGTAAAAATCCACTGCCAATCAGCGGACCGGAGTTCCGCTGTGGCGACCCCTAACCGGGAAAAGCCGAAAGAAACAAACTCTCATGAAAGGTGGTGTCCTTTGTGAATCATTGGGAGATTGTAGTGATATTCTGACAAAGCAACCAGGTTCATACATTCACTCAGATTAGGCATCATGTACCACAGCAGCTTTCTACATTACGTCCAGGTAGAGTGCAAGGTTTTGAGCACAATGGTCATAAGGATATTTTTTTCTCTCCCACTTTGTAACACAATGCTTTTAATTGCCTTACCTTCCCCAGTTTCAGACCACCACTAGCACTGGACTGACAGAGCTTCAGTCTAGGATTGAGGAGTGTTTGTAGAAGACCTTTACATTGACTTTCCTCAACGAGCTGCCTCTTATCCTATAGAGCTTCCCTTGTGTTGATGCTGTAGGTAGTGTGGCTGCTGGGATGTAATTGTTCCATATGGCAAGACAAAGGCTGTCGTCTTTAAATAACAGTTGAGACAGCCTATTCTGGGTGCCATTTAGCAGGGAAATGTGCTCTTTGGGCAAGCCGTTTTGTCCTATTGCTGAGCCTCAAAAATGAATAAATAACTGCCCCTCTGAGGACGTCAGTCAGACATCATGGAGCTCTTCAAGCAGGCTCACACTTTTTTTTTGACGGGGTAGTAATGGGCATATTCTTTTGAAAGAATAAAGTTCTTATTCTTAATGTTTTTTTTTTTAAATATACTTTTTAACCCCCCTGTTTCCTGCCAACCATTAGCCCTCCACAGTCTGCCTGCCCACTTATTCTGTGTAGGGTGAGAGCCTTTTGTGGATGCTATCATTAAGAAAGTCCTAACCCTGTTCTCCCTCCACCCTCACCCCCCCCCATGCAGCTGACATGAAGGTTTGCTACTCCTACCCCTTTGGGCATATTACATGTTTCCACCCACACCTATTCAAGGCTGCTACTTGGGAACAGCTTGGTAGAGCCAAGCATGTGCCGTAACCTTAGAACAGCAAGACGTATACCTCTCTTCAGTAGATGTCTACATTGCAACAAGCTGGACCACCTTTCTCCCCCAAGGGGTGGTAACCCAACAACTGCAGCTCACTCCCATCCTCCCCTGCCCAGTTCCTGTGGCACTTGAGCAACCATTTATCTCTGGTCATCTGAGTAATGTGCTTTGACCTTGTATGCCAAGGAGCTGAGCAAACACTGAGGAAATACTTCCTGATTTTGAAAGTGATGTTAGGGTGGGGGGGGCATACTATCTGGAATTGCAGAAGCATGCCCAGTGCACCAGGCGCCAGGTTTCTCTCCTCAGTGTGTCATTTTTTTCTTTTATAGGGGGCCCGCTTAGTGTGACAGAAGGACATAGTGGATGCCTGTTGGCACATACATGATTATCTGAAAATGGGGGCTTCTTTAGGTTAGCTTTAGGCCAGCATCACTTTAAGTACATGGTGCTGTTGTTTGAGCTGTCATCTGTACCTAGAATAATTACTGTTTTTCTGAATATGATGTCCAAGACCTTGCATAGGATGTTCTGATTTTTAGTGCTGACTTATATAATTGCTTTAGTGAGCATACTGACTGGTGACTTAAGTGCAATCAAACAAGGTGTACCAATTTCAGTAAGATACAGTTCAGATATTCAGGCACTATAAACCTTTCTTCTTGTAAAAATAACTGGCCTGAAAGCCCAAGTGCTAAAACAGAACTAATACACTTTAAGAATAACAGACACTGGGCTCTCAATCAGCAGTTCCCAACTTAGAAGGATGAAAGCTATCTGTCCTGCCACCACAGTGCATGCCACAAACCTTTAATGTAACTGGTCTGAAGCGAAGCCCCCAAAATTAATATCCAACACTGAATGAAACTTTAAACTTTTTAGCTAATACCAAGCAATAATAAAATAAATGAAATTGAATACTTTAGAGGATTAGTGCTCAAGTTACACACACAACACAAAAGCTAGATCCAGCAGCAGGCCCGAATCCAGTCTATGCAGCAACAAAGGCGCACCAACTTCAGTAAGAAGCAGTTCAGATATGCATGCACCCTTCAATGCTCAGAAGGGCATAGTCCAGCCTCTCCTCCCACAAGAGTGGTGCTTAATAGAAGGATGTAAGCTACCTGTTCTGCCACTACAGTGCAGACCACAAACCCTCTCAGTGCAAAACAACTGGTTGTTTAAACCAGAAGGCTTAGAATGAGTTACACCAAGCAGTAATAAATACAATTGAGTACTTTTAAGATGATGCAAAAGTTAAAAAAGGTAGAAACACAACAAGTAAAAGCAGATAAATTTTTTTTTTTTTTCTTCTGAACAAGTGCTGAGATCAATTTTTTTTCCGTTTCCCAGATGCTCTCTTTGTACACAGTAGGAGTGCCTGAAATCAGAATATGATCTCACTGCACTCAGTTGTATTCTTTCCACACAGTTAAAATCAATTTAAATACTGTATTTTTTGGAAAAAAAGCAGATAAAGGTACTTAAATTCTCTTATCGTCCAGTTGAATATAGCAAGTTGTTAGCCAAAGCTGAGGTTTTAAGCAGAAAATATTTCACACAAAATTCAGCAAACACACCAGTTCAGCTAATATTTCTTCATTCATGAGAGCAGAAGAGCAGGAAAACTTCCAGCACTAAATATTCTTTTCCACACAGTTAAAATCAATTTAAATACTGTATTTTTGAAAAGCAGATAAAGGTATAAATTCTCTTATCGTCCAGTTGAATATAGCAAGTTGTTAGCCGGCCAAAGCTGAGGTTTTTAAGCAAACTTCCAGTTCAGCTAAATATTCTTTCCACACAGTTAAAATCAATTTAAATACTGTATTTTTTGAAAAAAGCAGATAAAGGTACTTAAATTCTCTTATATGTCCAGTTGAATATAGCAAGTTGTTAGCCCAAAGCTGAGGTTTTAAACAGAAAATATTTCACACTGTACCACTTAAATAGGCAAGGACAGGAAATCAAAGAATGTGACTACCCCCACACCTGTAATTACTAGCAAATAACAAAATTCAGCAAACACTGACTACCAGTTCAGCTAATATTTTCTCTTATACGTCCAGTTGAATATAGCAAGTTGTTAGCCGGCCAAAGCTGAGGTTTTTAAGCCTTAGTGAGTTTATTGGTGTGTGTGTGTGGTGTGTATATGCACTATTGATCCCTTTCTACTGGTGACATTGTGTACAGTTAACTACACTCTTAGAAGCTGTTGCAGATCTGACATAAAGGCCCTGCTGCCATGGATGGGGAATGTCAGGCAGAGCGAGGCATCCAAGGATAACACTGTTCTACGGGAATTTTGCTTTGAAGGCCAAACTGAAAATAGTCAGAGTATCCTGTGCTTATCAGGACTGAGAACAGAGAAAGCATTTTGTATCTTTGTCAGGTAAAATAAACAATGCCTCAGTGAAGTAGCAAAGTCATATTTAATGTTTTTAATGGAATTAAGTGAATTAATTGAAAATCAGTTAAAATTAAATTTAATGAATAACACTGATGGAATGCAAGCTTTACTGATGTATGTAATTCCTTATCCTGTGCATACTGTGAACTGAATTTGATAACATACCTCTAAGGTGTAAAAGAAGAACCCCACACCTGCACATGGATGAATGGACGTGTGTGTGTGTGTGTGTGTGTGTGTGTGTGTGTGTGTGTGTGTGTGTGTGTGTGTGTGTGCGTGTTCTAGTAGAATAATGTTGCCGATGTATAATAACATTCAGTGAGGGGTAGTCTTCTTCCATAAAGTGAAAGTCATTAATTAATAAACAGAAAATTAGTATACCTGGCTAAACTGATCTCTAAGGGACACCTGCCTGCACCAAGTGAGCCGATTGTTGAAGGTCGGTTATTTAAATGGACTTTGTTTACAAGACAGTTTGCAAATTAGCAGTTGTGATTTGTAGTTTCAATGCCCTAGGCCTAGTCATATGTATAAGCCAGCTGTAATGCAGCCAATGTTGATATTACTATAGATATAGATTGCATGTATTGCTGAGAGAAGAACTGTAGTGGAAAGACATTTCTGTAGCCACGCCCCTTATCTGAAAGGAAACCATAGCTATTGATGTGCTTAAACATTTGTTTGCAAAGAATTATTTTCAAAGATTTTAGCTATTGAGCAGAGATTGGGTATTGTTCTATAATCTTTTGTGTTTTGGGAAGATGTACCTTTGGAAGGGGAATAACGGTAGTGTGCTTTGGCACTGGGGGACTATTCCTGAAGTAAGTAAAAGACTGAAGACAAAGGTAAGATGTTTTTCAGTTTTATCCTCTGTTCTGCTATGGAACATAGGATGCAGAGTGTTGATGTTTTCTTGGAGAGTTTTATGTTTTTTAATAAGTTCTTAATTTTTCAGAGATCTCAGAAAAAAGAAAGTTGCTGTGTAGTATGTTAACAAATATAGCCTTGATGATGAGTTGCAATTTAATTAATTGTGGTTTGAAGCTGGCGAGACTGCATGATGGCTTGAATGGCGGCAATGTGAGAAATTCTTTATAGTCATCTGCAGAGAGGCTGCTTGTATTGCTCTTTCTGGGGGTGATAGAAGGGCTGGAAATCAGCCTCTAAGGGATTTTATTTCTATCCACAAATTCTTGGGCAGTCCACTGTCCGGTGGCTTTTTACTTTTCGAATGGTGATGATTTATCAAAGTCGGCTGCAGTTCTGGATTGTTTTCTAATGGGAAGATAACCTTAATGAAGTTGATAATTTAGTGCATTCTGATTGTCCAAGCCTTGTCTCTTTGTTTAATTATATTCCTGATTTTGTTTGAGTTGTTGTATTATCTCACAACAAAAAATATATCAGCTAATGAAGGAAGCCTTATCATAGCTCTCAACCTTCCATCTCTGAAACAAGGAAAGCTAGCCCTCAAAATATAGAACAAATGGGCAAAATGTGGAACACATAGTAGCAAAGTACTGACAACTTCAGCTAGGAATATCATACAATGGTTAAAATATGCTGGTTTTACTCATACAAAATATATTTTAATGAATTAATATGATTCTTTTCTATTTACCATGGATATCAGTTTAAAAATTCTTAATGAATGTGTGACAGAGCCTTTCAATGTGGAACTTTGAGGAACATGAACTTTTTAAGACCCCAAAATAGGTATGTTCCTTGTAATGGGGTACACTTGAGCGGTATGAGTCTCATCCTAGCCATTAAAAGATTGCTTATCTCATAGTTACTGGGAAACTGAATTCCAAATGTAAAGGCAATAGTAAACAAAGTGACCATCAAGATAAGTGTATTGTTATGTTACTACAGACATCTAATTTGTTCAAGCTGTAAGAACAATGCTACCACTGAAAGAAAAAACAACTCAGTACAACAGCAATAGAAAACAGACCAAATTCACAATGACATTATGATTTGATAGCAAATATCTGCATTTCAGAGATTTCTGGGGTTATAGCCACTGCAGGCATCCCAGAGCAAGACATTCAATATTTACATTTATTAAACCAGTACCAGGCTGCAGTCAGTCAGTCTAGAGACTAGTAATGTTTAATAACCTTCTTTCCGCATATAAAATAATGCATTATATATACCTTCTCTATTCTTCACACTGAATCGTTTTGTATTTTTTTTTTTTTTGGTCTTCATCTAGTGTGAATGACCTTTTGCCCCGACAAAGAATCTATCGTCCTCTTTTTCATATAACCAAATATGGTAACCCTAGTTTTACAACAAACAGCTACATAGGGGTATCACATTTTTAACAGTAAAAACAGAGGTGTATAGGCACTTGCTCAGAACACTCCTGTTCAATTCACAATTCCTCTACTGGCTTGAGTTATGAAATGATCTCCTCTCTAGGGAGAATTTTGATATGCTTGCTTTATCATCAAGTTTCACTGGTTCAAGATTTTTCCAACTCGGAGAAAGCAAGACACGCTACATTTACCTATCAGTGATTGTTTATTCTTCAAAGTGCATCATGAAAGTAATTTAAATAGCACAAATGGGAAGGCGGGTAACCTGCAATTTTTTTTTCTTGGTGACATTTGCTCATAAATTGATCTTAAGTGCATGCATTAGAAGAATGTGTGCAATCGAGCTGTCATGTGAGGCATTGTAAGCAGGCTAATGTTATGCATTGTTCTGTGAAGGGAGTATTTGTGGCGAGTCCATACTTTTATTACTGTAAAATGTGCAAACATGTTTTTCAAACGGTAAAAAAAAACACAAAAAGGCCACAGGTCCAAATGTAGCAGGCTTATTAAAATCACAAAACAAACTGATGAGCTGCTAGTTAACCAGTACTTAATATCCAAAGTCAACTGCAAAAAGTAAAAAAGCACTGGATACACTCAGATTCTTTTATTAAAAATCGCAAGTTAAAACCTCTTTTCAGAGGTAGAACTTTCACCATAAGTCTTCCTGAGGCGAATATATCTTGGCAGTAGGAATCAACAGTTAATTATTGAAGTCACATGATACCATTTCAAACAGATTGATGTAGTTCCTTTAAATAGGGTTTTAAAGTGAAATGATCATTTAGTCCTGGTGGTAAATGGGACTTCATCTGTAAAATCCATTTAATTTCCTCACTCAGTTAACATTTTTACATCCCCCTCTTAGTGGTTTATAAATAATTTTCACTATCATGAAATTAAACACGTTCTTAACCTCTATCCAAAATATGTTTACTAAGTGCATTTTTCAGCAATTTACGTTTTATATCGCTAAGATGACCAGCACACCTTTTCTAAAATTTAAGCATGGATATTCTGCTGAACGCATAGCTTTTTTGGATGTTATGTTATCAAGGGATAGGAAAGGTACAGTGTACACTGAAATGTGTAGAAAAGAGGTAAAACGTAATAATTATTTACATCAAAACAGTTTGATAATGTAGTTTTGAATCGGATGCAAAGAGTTGTAAGGCTTAATACAAATCTAGATATGTTAGATAAACAACTAACAAATATGGGTCCGGATTTTATTATGAGGGGTTATTCAGAGAAAGTAGTGGAAAAAGCATTACGACAGGTTAAGCACCAACGGTCAGAGCAAGACATTGCTCCTTATTTTAGTAGAGGACGTCCACAGAGTAATGGACAATGTGTTAAGACAAATAAAATGAGATGTATGCTTACATATAATAGCAATGCAACAGAAATAAAAAATATTATTATTATTAGGTGACATTGGGACATTTTAAGTAATGCTCAGGGGACTAGATTTAGTAGCAGAGGGTCCAGCATTTAGCTATAAATGTAAGAGTACCTTGAAGCAGACACTATGCTACAAGGAACAACCAAAAAGTTTCTTTCTAGGGAATGGGAACAAGCATGGTACCTTCAAATGTAATAATTGTTTGTTGTAAATATTTATATACGAAGCGATCAGTAGTACATCCTGTCACTAAAAAGGAATTTGTACTACAGCATATGGAAACTGTAATGCAAGTAATATAGCCTATATGGCTAAATGTGAACTATGGGAAAGTTATTACGTAGGATTGACCAATAGAAGGTTTAAAGAGCATATAGCTGGTCATCTTAGCGATATAAAATGCAAATTGTTGACAAATGCACTTAGTAAACATATTTTTGATAGAGGTGAAGAACGTGTTTAAATTCATATTGAAAGTAATTTATAAACCACTAAGAACTACATCAATCTGTCTGAAATGGTATCACACGATTTCAATGATTATTTAACTGTTGATTCTTACTGCTAAGATGTATTCGCCTGAGGAAGCCTTATGGTGAAAGTTCTATCGCTGAAGAGAGGTTTTAACTTGCGATTTTTAATAAAAGAATCTTGAGTGTATCCAGTGCTTTTTTACTTTTTTCAGGTTTATTAAAATCCTTAGGGCCTCGGCAAACAAGCTTTCCAAGAGTAAAAATTACACTTACAGCCAGCCTTTAAATACACTAAAAAGAACTGCAGACTCTTTGGTAGGCATGGCGCGATTGGAAATATGTTAGATATCAAGGCTTTTGATTTACAGAATGAGGGTAATAAGAGAGATTTTTGTTACCACATTCATTGTAATAACTGATGAACTGGTTGGGAAAGTACGACAATTCTGGCCCATGTTGGGAAAGTCCGACAATTCTGGCCCATGTTACTTGGGGACAAAGATTTAAGACGAGTTTTATCTAGTCATATTAACCTTTCCTATAAAAGAGCCAGAAATTTGGCAGATATGGTTGTGCATAACTACTATTCCCCACCAGATGTCAGTCTTAGTAGGGATATCATGACCTGCAATGGTACTAGACCGTGTAAAAAATGTTCTGTTTGCAAACAGTTGGTCAACTCCTTTTTATTTATTAATGACTTCAGGTTTATGCCAAATGGCAATTATACATGTAATATGGAAGGAATTATTTATGCCCTAAGGTGTACATGCAATTTGTACTACATTGGAGAGACACTTAGAAGCTTTAAGGTGCATCTCCAAGAACACATTAGGTATATTAAAAATAAATTGGATAGTGCTCTGGGTGGGCATTTTTTGTCTCTACACAATTCTAACCCGGAAGATTTGCAAAGTTGTGTTTTAGAGAAGGTTGAGGTATATTTAGGGGAATGTACTAGTTTAAAAGGTAAACCTTTAAAGAAAGAAACTCTCTTTATCTTAAAATATGGCACTTTGGAGCTCTTTGGGCTCAATAAGGAATGTAATTGGAAGTATGTGAATGAATAATTATTGAATAATTGTTTAATTGTAATTTTTAGTGTATTTAAAGGCTGGCTGTAAGTGTAATTTTTACTCTTGGAAGGCTTGTTTGCCGAGGCGCTAAGGATTTTAATCAACCTGCTACTTTTGGACCTGTGGCCTTTTTGTGGTTTATTTTTCTTGTGCTTTAGTGGTATTTTGGTTTTATGGCCACAAATCCTGCCAACTACATACCTCATGTGTTTTGAGATGATCTGACAGATGGGAATCAAAGGTCCATTGAGCCGTATGTTTTGCAACATTATGAGAAGGGTTCCAAAACCAGTGATGTGGGAACTATTCATATTTCTAATGGTCTTTCTACTGTGGGTGCTACAGCCTCTACGAATGTATGGGATCGCTGTATAGGGTAGCAAAGTCATCATTCCACTAACCCTTTCCAGATGGGTGGGTTCTTCCAGCATGGTATCCCTTTCGGCAGAGGTATGCAATTTACGAGACAAGCTTGAATCTTTGTTGTATAGAGAAGCTAGCACCCATATGAACATCCTGCGTCTCCAATGCTATATTCAGTTAAATATCACCCCCAGAGGTCTCAGAGCCTTTAAGACTACAATTACACCCTTCGATGAGGGGAATCCTGATGTCATCTTTTGCAAAAGGTGGATCGAAGCTGCACATCAGTGCTCCACTGAATGGGTACAGATCCTAATCGAGAGAGAGACCACCTTAAAAAATGGCAGCTTAAAGAGAAAATAACATCGGTGAGTGTGGAGCTGCAAAAACATTTATCCTCTTCTAAGTTGGAGGAAATGCTCCGAGGCTTCAATACTAGATTAGTATATCTGGAATATGAGCTGGTTGAGCGTAAAAGTGGAAAAATCAGAGATATCAAAGATTATAACTTGTATAAGGCATATATACATAAACAGATCAGGGATATTGTAGGGGCTAGGCCCAGGTTCTGTTATAAGAACAGTCCAGACATGTGATGTTAGTTACTGTTTGTGCTTCGAATGTATTAATACTTCATTTTGGTGAGAGGCATCTTCAGCTGAGAGTTGTCTTCCTAACTTTGATTTTGTATAAGGCATGTCTATGGAAATGCAAGGGTAATAGGTCTTCCTCCGGTTATGGGAGGGGCCAGTGTTATAACAATACTTCTGCTGCCAGCTCAGATTCTTTTGTTACTTCGGTAGAAGCGGAAACCATTATGGGGGCTGATAGGGAGATAGTGCATTTTCCTGCTCTTCCACAAGCCCAAAATTCTGCAGATTTCAACAGAATTTTTCAGAGCAACAGTACTACCAAATTATACAACAGTAACAGTAAAAAACGTGGTCGCAATGATGGAGACAATTCAAGAACCAAAAAAGAAGTGAGAAAAAAGTGCCTCAGGAATAACTTCACCAGTAAGTAACAAAACGAAGCACTTGGAGCCTCCAATACTGCGAACTACGACTTTTCAAGAACCCTGGAAGAAACTTGAGGGGTCAGAAGAATAAGAAAGCGTGATGGAATTAACAGGTGTAATTTTTTGAAAGACACTCTAGTCATTAATTTGTCTAAATGTGAAGTTCCTGATATTGTTTTATCTGTGTTAAACATAGGGCTTAAATTTATGCTGACTGCTTTGCCTCTGTTACATACATTGAAAAGTGAATTATTCCTTTTTAGTAGGAAACTACATCTAATAGATTTTTTTTCAAAAAAGTAATGTTAGTGAGCAGGTTGATGTTAATGTGAGTTCTGATGATTCTTTTACTCTTGCCATTCCTTCCAAGATGATTTTGATGGGTATGCTATTAATGCATATAGTAATTTAAATACTAACTTGAAATATGTTATATGAAGGCTTTTGGTTTACAGAATGAGGGTAATAAGAGATTATTTTGTTAACACATTCAATGTAATTGATGAACTGGTTGGGAAAGTCTGACAATTCTGGTCCATGTTACTTGGGGACAAAGATTTAAGACAAATTTTATCTAGTCGTGTTAACATTTCTTATAAACGAGCCAGAAATTTGGCAGATGTGGTTGTGCATAACTATTCCCCGCCAGATGTCAGTCTTAGTAGGGATATCATGATCTGCAGTGGTACTAGACCGTGTAAAAAATGTTCTATTTGCAAACAGTTGGTCATCACCTTTTTATTTATAAATAACTTTAGGTTTATGCCAAATGGCAATTGTACATATAATATGGAAGGAGTTCTTTATGCCCTAAGGTGTACATGCAATTTGTACTATAATGGAGAGAGACTTAGAAGTTTTAAGGTTCGTCTCCAAGAACACATTAAGGATATTAAAAATAAAAAAATGGATAGTCCTCTGGGTAGACATTTTTTGTCTCTACACAATTTTAACTCAGAAGATTTGCATGGTTGTGTGTTAGAGAAGCTTGAGGTGTGTTTAGGGGAATGTACTAGTTTAAAAGATAAAACCTTTAAAGAAAAACTTTTTATCTTAAAATATGGCACTTTGGAGCCCTTTGGACTCAATAGGGAATGTAATTGGAAGTATGTGATTTAATAATTGTTACTGAATAATTGTTTAATTGCTTGTTAATTGTAATTTTTAGTACATTTAAAGGCTGGCTGCAAATGTAATTTTTACTCTTGGGAGGGCTTGTTTGCCAAGGCGCTAAGGATTTTAATAAACCTGCTAAGTTTGGACCTGTGGCCTTTTTGTGGTCATTTTTCTTGTGCTTTATGCTTTAGTGATATGTTTTTCAAACAGTACCTGAGAAAGCTAATTATCATAGATTTAGTCCATTTCTTACTGTTTAACATCAAATTAAGTATTTTGGAGTTTTTGTAATCTCCCACGTTTGACACATTACATCTTCCTCCCCATTTAATCAGTGTAAGATGTGTAACTAAAATATCTACTTTCTCTCTTCCTTTATTTCATAATATCCTAAGCAAATCATTTCCTTATTTCTGTCAATCTTCTTGGCAGGAAACTTTTCCTGAAACAAAATTTGAAAATCATTTAGCTCTGTTACTATCACTAAATTCATGCATTACAGTTTCTTCACTGCCACATTCTGTAGGTACATTTTCTGTGTTCATAATTATTGCATTTCATCTTACCATTTACAGGGATGTTGCTATATCCCTAAAAACATTTTAATTTTCTACGGTTTCTTTTTTCCCTGTTCTTGGATCTGCTTGATTCACCTGACATTTGAACCTTTGCTTATCAAAGACTGCACCTCTGGAATACGGTACCTAGATGGTAAACAGATTTCCCTCGCTGTGAAGTGGTTCAGGCACTCCATTAAGAGCCATCCTTTTTACTATTGTACATCAAAAATAAATTCCCCCATTTTACCACAAACTCTATTCTCTTGATGTTATGTATTGTTTGTGTTACTGCTTTGGGAGGTTTATTGTGTTTATTTTACACCATTAATGTTTTGCTTGTGCTTAATCTGTAAATAAACCAGATTTTGCACAACCACTTTTAACACTTTTAAAAGTCTGGCAGTAGACCATCTTCAGCAGTCATTTGTGCATTGTCCCCATAATCCTCCTTTACAAGCTTTTTCGGTTATCAGTTATTTAAATCGCTTGTTCTTTAACTTCATTTTTAAGTCAGCCTGAAAGTAGGCCAGCCAGATCAATACTATCCCCCAGTCAAAAAATAAAATAAACACTAAGAATTTTATACTCTTTAGTTTATAACGTGTTTTATCGTGTCAATGTTTCACATATATCTTTAAAAAATCTTTGCCTTTTATATCAATGTCAAAGTAAAATGTCAGTATAGTGAATTATGACACATTGTTGGATTTATTAAACCTTGAGCCACTTTTGCCGTTGTTACCTTAAGACCAAAGGTATTCTGCCTCACTCAGGATGTCCATATCAACTGTCTAAAAAAGACAATTTACATTCCCATCCTAAAACTGTAGGAGCTGAGTTTGTTTTGATAATCGTCTGTAGAATGAGATATGTTAAGCCATGTTTCATTGATGAAAGTATGTTACCAGGTACTTTAGCCCACCTGTAACCTCACCTCCTAGACAGTCATAGGACCAGAAATGAAATCTGCTTCATGAAATCTCTATGAAGTGTTAACGATCCTGTCCTGTTTCTGGAAATACTTGAATTTAATTATGTTAGATGTGTGTACTACAA
Organism: Protopterus annectens; assembly: GCF_019279795.1. Classification (NCBI taxonomy): domain Eukaryota; kingdom Metazoa; phylum Chordata; order Ceratodontiformes; family Protopteridae; genus Protopterus; species Protopterus annectens. Next base: position 1,174,267,251 of record NC_056727.1, read on the forward strand.
CAGTTTACAATTATAAACAGAGTAAATGCTGAAAAGAAGACTATTCAGAAATTATTTTCTTAAGCTTAGAAACTCAAAAGCCATCTTAACATTTACTCCCTGTCCAAAAAGCTAGTACCATGGCATGCAAGTCTGTTCATCCTTAGCCAGATCAGCCAATACAGCATTCCTCTGAGGGGTTAGCACCTTGTAAGTTATGAGAGGGGGGACTTATTTCTTAGTCCACAGTTTCTGAAAGCTTTACAGCTGAGGAGATGTGTCCAGAACTAGGGCAATGTTTGCTTTGGCTATAGGCAGGATCTACTTAAGGTACACCCAGAGGGCCCAAGTCAGTCACTGGTCCAGTGATATTGGATTTTATCTTGCTGATTATGACTGCAACAGTGAGTAGTGCAAATAACAGTAAGTCATGTTAGGAACTTTCCGTAATTGTAAATTGTTTGAGTAGATTAACTGCTGCGGTCCATGTCCCCCCAACACCCCATTTGAGCCTCCTGCAATTGGGTGCATACCCCTGCACTACCTTGATCCTTATCTCCTTACCCTTTCCCTTTTTTCCCCTTGAACTGAGTAATTCTCAGATGGGAAGACTGGGGCCTTGTGAGTAGGCCTTCTCATTAAGGTGTTTGTCTACTCTTTTTCTTGGCTTTACTAGTGCTGTGGCACTGAGACATGCTTTTTGCACAGGCCAGGATAAGAAAGATCTGAAGATGGCATTGACCAGTGCCTCTTGTACCACAAATCGCCTGACTTCTGAATGGGAAGCAGCCAGACACAACTGTTGAAGGAAGGCATCACACTAAAGTCATGCTGGGGATGCAGGCTTCCTTGTAGGAATTATGACTGTAGCAGTGATTGTACTAGGACATCTACAGTTATAAGTTTCAAACGCAGCTTTCTTGTATCACTTTTTTATACATAGAATTAATGTTGTAACCATTGTAGACCACATCACACCGAGACTTCTGTACTTTTATCACTTTCTTTTTTTCTTTATACATTCAAAGCTGTGAAGATTGCCAGCCCAGCTAGCTAGAATTTTGTAAATAATCCTATGTCATTTGTAAATATTAATATGATCCATAGGCTTGTCTTACAAATGTAAGTAAACTGTATGTTATGGGCTAAGCTTCAAAAATGTAACCACAGTGCACCTACTGGAAAAGAGCAAAATTCTAAGAAAATAAGTAGAATTGTTTAGGATTGTGGTTATCTCAGCTTGGAGACAGAATGTCTGCAGCTAGGAATTCTTTCTATTATCTGGAAACAGAAATAATTGCAGGGTTTCTAAGGTAAGTTTTAGGATCTCCAGTTCTAGGCAGAACATGAGAGAGAGAAGTATTTTTAGCACAGAGGTGTTATATTTTAAGTTCCTGTTAGCCTGGAAACGAAAGGCAGAGGTGACAAGAATGATGTAATCTGAGATATAACCCAGCAGAAATGTTTGATAGCAATTTAAAAATGGTCTCAGAGAGAAAGTCTGCATTTTGTATCTTGTCTTGGATCTGAACACATCCATCTTCAGCACTTCTCATCTATATTTGCCTTGTTGACTTAGATCATAGTAGCTTTCTCAGAGATGGATAGGAAGTTAGTAATATCAGTCTAGATGTTTTCTGTATTTGTGAGACTGTCCTGCATGTTGTTTTAAAATATTTCCTGTGATTCTGAACTCTGTTGTCACTGTGTTGAGTATTATACAACAACCCCCCCATTAATATTCAAAAACGTGCACGCTGATTGGTCAGTGTGCACGTTGTAAATCAGAGTTATAGTAATGGAAAAAGGTCCGGTCGCCTGGACTTTTTCCATTACTATAACTCTACTCTTTTTTTTACAGCAACGGAGAATGCCTGGACTTTTTCCATTACTATAACTCCTCTAACATAACAACTTTAACAAGCAACGGAGATCAAGATCCTCTGTTGCTTCACACTGTCTCGCCATGTTAAACTCCTTTAACATAGCGAGGCAGCTTTAAAAAAAGTAACGGAGATTCTGCGTTGCTTTTTTTAAAGCTGTCTCACTATGTTTAACCCATTTAACATAGCGAAACAGTTTGTAAAAAGCAACAGAGATCTTGCTTTCTCCATTGCTTTTGCCCACAGCTCTGATGTACTGCATAGGCATACACATGCGCAGTACATCAGAACTGCCGCAGAATACAGGACAGCTGCGGAAGGGCAGCAAGGAGGCATTATACAATGCCATTATTTAAGAAAAGTAATTATTTTTTTTCTTAAATAATGTCATTTTATAATAGCAATAACCCACTTCTGGGTGTGGGTAATGTTGGATTTACCCACGGTTGGCTTTGTTTGGCTCTCATGACCAAACCACACCAACCGTGGGTAAATCCAGCATTACCCACACCCAGGCGTGGGTTATTGCTATATTGTCTTGTGCTTTTATTATTTATTATTAAAGGACCACTACGGGCAAATGAAAAAAACATATATTTTTTATCTTGCCATGATTTGCAGCACCTCCCAAAGCTGCCTGCAGAAAATTAAGGACTCATTCCTAATTTTATTTTTATTTTACTCTTGTCTGCTCTCATAGGGGCAGACATCGTGATTCCTTTGGAAAACTTAATCTGTCCCATAATGCATAGATTGTGAGAATAAATAGCCCTACCATTTGTTGTCAGACTAGACATCCATTCACTTAGAATGGAACATCTGAAAAAAACTGCCAAGTCTGAGAGTCTCCAGCTTGTGTCATTGACTGATCTGCACCATGTTTTACAGATGTTCCTCCTGATGTATAACACATTCTCTGAAAGACGCTTACAAAAGTGTCACCAAATTACTGAGATAGACTTTTCACAAGGAGCAGTTTTGCAAGTTTCAATTTCTGGCCAAGTTGCTCCTCCCATCTCCCCTCCTTCAGTGGGCTACAGTCTCACATTTCCAGCTTGAGTAGATTCAACTGTTTAGTCAGTTTTGCATGACAGTAGACATCAAACAAATCACAGCCTGATGTGCCACTGAAGTGTTCCCTCATATACATCTACATCTCTTCACTTCTGAATAGCATTTCCCAGGAATAAAAAAATAAATAAAAACACACATCATTCCAGAGTTTAGGCCACTCTATCCATTTCTTAAAATGTGCACAGTAAAATATTCAACTTGTTATGCATTCTGGCTGCTGACAAGGTTATGTTTACATAGTTATTCTCTTGTAGTATAACCTGAACTTATGGTATTTAAGTTTCTTAACAATGACCTCTCAAGCCTCTGATGTGACCCAGTACTTTGTTACTATTGCTTTATGTAGTTTGTCTTAGTTGTATACTTGCATGTCTCTCATCCTCTCAGCAGCAGACTCCTGAAGAAAACTTCCAAATCAGATACTTGTATTGAAAGAGTACCAGTAGCTGTAGCAGGGATACCATACTCCCAAACAATGCACTCAAACATAGTACTGACAAACACAGGGGAAGGTATATGTCTCAATCAAGCAATGATGAAATTGCTAGGGTCTACACTGAGCACCCCCCCCCCCCATAAAATATATACTCAGGTGAAAATTGACATCATATTTCAATATACTGTAAATACATAGAGAAATACAAATATTAGTGCACATATATGTACAATAATACACATATGCCCTCAATAAAACAAGATAAATACAATATCAATCACATTTATTTTATTTTATTTATTTATTTTATTTTACATTTGTTAACCGGGCTAGTCTAGCTGGATATATGTCCATTTTCAGTAGAGGCCCGGGGAGAAAAGCTCCACACATTAATCAACATTAAGAGACATATAAAAAGAATTTTAAGTAAATATGAATATACATTTGGTAATAAGAACAACAAATACCTAAGGCACTTACAGTTTATATACTAGATCAGTAGTAAGCATAAAATTAAATCATCTAAAGATTAGCAATTAGTTTTCAATAATCAGTCAAAGAGAAAGAGGTGAAGCAGGAGAATTAAAGGGATTAATGTAGTAATACAAGAGAGGGAAAGAGTGAGAAACAGTAGTCTAGTAAGGAGATGAGGTAGGAAGATGGAAAAGAGTGCAGGGGAGAGAAAAGGAGGAGTGAGGCAGAGCATTAAAGTAGAGCAATGGGGCAAGAAAGGAAATAGTGTGTATAGCTAGTAAGCATAGTATATAGTTATAGTAGAGTGGGGAGAGTGTAGAAGGTTAGTCAGGAGTCCTGCAGGAACACAGCCAGTAGCTAGTAAGCATAGTATATAGTTATAGTAAAGTGGGGAGAGTGTAGAAGGTTAGTCAGGAGTCCTGCAGGAACACAGCCAGTGGTTTTGGAAGTACAGTTTGATTCTTTGTTTGAAGAGTGGTAAGGAGGAGATTAGAGTGATATCAGTGGGTAGTGTATTCCATGTCCTACCTACAGTATTAGTGAACAGAGAGTCACCAGCTAAGTTATGGGATTCTACAGATTTGGTCATGAGTTTAGAAGAAGATCGAAGGGAGGCAAGATTGTTATAAGGGATTAGAAGTTGGGAAAGTATTGGGGTGTTCTCAGGTTGGTAGAGTATCTTGTGGGCAATAGTAAGTTGTGAGATAAGATAGTTTTGTAGCTCTGGCCAGCCTAGGAGTTTTAGGTTATGACAGTGATGTGTTCTGAAAGGGTTATTGGTGGCAAAGCGAGCAATGCTATTATAACAGGTTGCTAGTTTATTTAGGTTAGCCTTTTTAAGGTTTGTGAAAATAGGTGAGGCGTAAAAGAGAGTAGATATCAGATGGGAGTGGGCGATAGTAGCTCTGGTAGAAGGTGTAAGAAATGGTTTAATACGGTATAATGAGCCTATTTTTTTGTTAACTGTTTTGATAATGTTATTGATGTGTTGATCAAATGTGAGATTGTTATCAATGGTTATTCCTAGCAGTTTAGTTGTTGTTTCAGGAGAGATGATAGTGGTGTCATTGGACAAGATGTTGAAGTTTAATGGGGAAGCTCCAGTGGTAAGAGTAAAAAGAAGTTTAGTTTTTTTAGCATTGAGGAGTAGGTACCGTCTAGAAAACCAAGTTTCTACAGTGTTGAAGGTAGTCTGAGTTAGAGAGAGAAGTTCTGAGGAGGTAGGTGCTGAACAAATAATAGTGGAGTCGTCAGCGTATTGGATGCAGGTAGCTTGTGGGATTGCATTGTTAAGATCGTTTATGTAAAGGGAGAAGAGAAGTGGGCCAAGAATGGAGCCTTGTGGAACTCCAATAGAAACAGGCAATAAGGAAGAGATATGATTGTCCCAAAGAACGGCTTGTTGTCTGTTGCTAAGATAGGAAGTAAACCATTTTATAGCCAGGTTATCAAATGACAGGGATTCAAGGATGTAGATAAGGGAAGAGTGGTTCACCATATCAAAAGCTTTAGAGAGGTCAATGAAAAGAGCAGAGGAGACAAGGTTGGAGTTGCGGTAGTTGTTGATGGTGTCAACAAAGGAGAGGAGGGCAGAGGAGGTGCTGTGGTGAGGTCTGAAGCCATGTTGGCAATTGGCTATAATGTTGTTTAAAGAGAGATACTGTACAAGTTGCTGATGAATCAAATTTTCCATCATCTTAGCTAGAGGTGAGAGAAGAGCAATGGGTCTAAAGTTAGTGTAGTCAGTGGAGTTACCACCTTTGTGTAGTGGGATGATATGAGAGACTTTCCATATATCAGGTATGGTTCCCTCTTGGATAGTCCTGTTTATGAGTATAGATAATAGGGTATGCAATCTGTTTAGCAGCCTTTTGAAGAAAGAGCGAAGGGAGTTTGTCAGCAGAGGGGGTGCAGGGTTTCAGTTTGAGAATAAGCTTGTAGATGAAAGAGGTAGAGATGGGCTGAAGAGTGAAGTTGTTGGGGGAGGCAAGCTTACTTGGAGGGTAAAAGTTATTGGTGTTTAGTTGTCTAGCAAGAGATTGAATGGTTTCTATGAAAAAGGAGTTAAAAGCGTTTGCAGTATGGTTAGGGGTATCTGGGTCAGCGTTTAGGGGAGGAGTTTAGCTGTACCAGGAGAAAGGAGTTTGTTGATAGAAGACCAGAATTGTTTGGGTTTATTGAAATGGGTTTCTTGTAGTTTACAGTAGTAGTTCTTTTTGTCAGAGATTATGGCTTTTTTTGTAAGGTTTCTAAGTTGGCAAAATGGAGAAAGTCAGAGCTGATTCTATGGTGTCTCCATTTGGCCCAAACTTTATTTTTAGTTTGAATCAATTTCTTTGTTTCCTTTGAGAGCCATGGGGCAGTATTAGACTTTATTCTAATAGAGCGTTCAGGGGCATGTTTATCCAATATGGAAAGGAAGGTAGTGTTAAAGAATGATACTGCTTCATTAAGTGGAAGTGATTTCAAGAGGTTCCAGTTGCATGTTTCGAGTTCATTTTGAAATAAGTCAGTTTTAAAGTGTTTGGTAGAGCGTATTATTCTTATGTTGGGGGGGTTTTGATAGTCAGTCTTTTCCCTAGAGATATAGGTTAGGCAGTGGTCACTGAGGTCATGAGGCAAAGTTCCTACCTTATATGAAACATTGGGTTTGTTTGAGTATCCAGTCTAAGATACTCTGTTTCTTACTTGGTTTATTAAGCCTGGTTATAGTGGTAATGGATTGAGTAAAACCATGTAGGTTTATATGATAGGAGGGATTTTCATTATTAATGGTGTTCCAGTCTATATTAAAGTCACCCAGAATAATAGTTTCTTGGGGGTAGTTGGAGGAAACCCAGCAGAGGAAGTTTTCTAAGATGGGTATATTGTTGCCTGGTGGAATATACATGCAGATTATATAAAGGGCTTTTTGTGCATTTAATTGAAGTTTAGCAATTATGGCTTCTGCTCTAGCATCCTGAGTTTGACAGGCTGGGAGGGTGGAGATGCTAAGATGGTTCTTAAATAGAATTGCCACTCCACCTCCTTTACGCTTAGAACGATCAAGTCTATGTAGATTATATCCTTGGGGTATAATCTCAGTGTCTTTGGTGGCTGGTTTTAGCCAAGTCTCTGAGAGGCACAAAATGTCAAAGTGGTGAGTGTCTAAGAGGGCATGTAAGTAGGGTACTTTGTTATTTACACTTCGTATATTTAGATGTCCTATGAGTAGGGTATTATTGTATTTAGGCCTAGCTACTTTAGGGGAGGAAGAAATAGGGCCAGGGTTGGGGTGAATGTCACCGTCTTCTAAGGTAGGAGTATTAGGTCTGGGTGTGAAGATGCTTTGAAGAAGGGATAGTTGTTTCGTTTTTTTATCTGAGCGTAAGGCATAGGTAAGATGAGAGTGCCTATGGAATTTAGGAAGGTGATAGCTGGGGGAAGAGGTAGAATTTAAGAAAGAGGTAAGAGAAGTGTGGAAGATAGATGTATGTTTATATGTGTAGTCTGGTTGGTTTTTAAGAGGGTGTTCAATATACTAAGGAAATCAATCAATATACTAAGGAAATCAATCAATATACTAAGAACAATCCAAAACCTAAGAAAATAAAACACAGAAGGAAGGAACATGTTTCCTTGATGCTGTCATCAAAATCCCACTCACTTATTCAGATATTAGATTAAGTACAATATTATGTAGCATTGAAATGTCCTGACGCTGTAAGTGTGAGTGCCATACCTCTCATCCATAATGAGTTCCCCGGTATTTACCGGTTTTGAGGGCAAAATAATGGGGTGCCACGAATTCCCGAGTGGCCCCTTTAATTCCCGATTTTTTTAAATGTTTTATTTATTTATTTTGTTTTTTTTTTTTTTGTATTATGACTTTAAATTTGTGGCTGACAGCACCAGGCATCAACAGCCTACAAAGTGTGCATGATGACATCAGCTACTGCCTTTTCTCACAGATTTAGTTTGAACTCTTTCGGTGGGGAATGTGGGCAGTCAGCCTCCAGGAGGTAAGAAAAGAAGAAATGTGTAAACCTCCATTCAAATTCCTCCTCCGTTAGCGCTGTTGTGTTTGCTGGATGACTACTCAATACTCATTCCATTTTGAATGAACTGTTTAACTCCACTCGACTCGCTCCATTCAGAATGAACCATTTATTAAATCCGCGAACTGTGTAAAGTCTGTTTTTGAACAAACGCAGAATTATTGCTGCCAGCTGTTGTGTGTATTTGTTTGGGATGATGTACTTATTTAATTTGTCCTGCCTGCTGCTGTGTGTATTTATTTTGGCCGGCTGTGTGTATTTATTTAATTTATCCTGCTGCATGCAATGCGCTGTTCAAAGTCTGATGTTTTATCTTTCTGTTCCATGAGCGCAATTCTTTGCTGGGCTGCTGCTGTGTGTTTATTTGGATTGCTCTGTTTGAACAGACAAGGAAGTAACTTTGTTGGACTGCTGTGTTATGTATTTTATTCTGCAAGTCTTTGTTGGGCATTTTAGTCCCGCAATGCTGTGTGCATTCACCTAATTTATCTGCTCCGTTTGAAGTCCGGTGACGTGTGTGTGTTTACTTAATGTAAGTTCTCCGTTTGAATTCCGGTGACTGTTTACTTAATGTACGTGCTCTCTTTGAAGTCTGGTGACTGTGTACTTAATTTAAGTGCTCCCATCAACAAACTTGCTTTAATCATTTATTAGTGGAGTGCAAAGAATCAGATGGGAAAAGTGTCTTTAAGTTAAGCATTAAGGAAGAGCAGGCATTTCAGTGCATTCACTGTGAGAGCTCTTCTAGTTCATTGTGGTGGGACTTATTCATCCTGGCCTTTATGACGTCCTTAAAACAAATGCATGCCTGCATTTATTTAGGAGCAGAGGGTTTATTAAGGCTAGATAAAAATGGTAGTTTCATGGAGCCAATTTTGGGGCATGTCATGGGACAACTAGTAAAGGTGATAGTTTACTTTCCACTATGTACAGTACAGCAGAGAACCAAGTGTCATAGCAAAAAGTAATTTAAGACAGACATGTCAATATATTTGTTAGTTAAATGAGCCTCAGTAGGACTAATAAATGCATATTGCAGATTATTCAGGATTTTCTTTTATTATAACTGGCTAGGGCATCTGAGCAACTCCTTGAATCTCAATTAATTCTTCAGGAATATAAGCCTATGTTAATTGTGAGACAGGATTGCTTTGTTTAGCAGCTTTGTTGTTTAATATATGTCTATTAGTGTTTGTGCATTGTGCTATAAAATATAAAAATAAAATCCAAATGATCATTGTAGAAGTAAAGCAGTATGTACACATTAATGTTTATGGTAAATGGGGCAAAACAGACAGGTAATGGGACATTGGAATGGCTGCAGGGGGACTCTGGTGACATATTTTGGTTGTCTGTTCTTCAGTTTCCGTTTGAAAGTTGGTATCCCATAATTCCACTGGAGTGGGTGAGGTTACATAATTATGTATGCAAATTTGATGGTAATCAGCGTACAGATTTGTACCTATTTTTCATGGGCCTTGTCCAGATTTTTGATGTTTCCAGGTTGGGAGGTATGGTGAGTGTGACCGTTCATTATTCACTCATAATGGAAATGTCACAGTGGAAAAGTTCAAATAGTGGATAAGGAGGAGGAGAGGAAGAGAAGGAAGAGTGAGAAAAAGTATTTTTTAGAAGAAATAATTAGGGTAGATATGGGAGGCAGAAGGAAAACTAAGTAAAAGCGACATTACAAGTAAGAGAAACGAAACCAAGGAAAAGAAGAGATAGCCTGGACAGCAAGATTTGCAGCTGCAGACTGACAAGTGGATTGGTAGCAGGTGTCATAAAACTGCGTTTGGAGAAAAGTTTGGTGACATTGGACAAACAGATTTGTCCACATTAACCATATGTCATGTTTTGTGTGTGTGGTGTAAACGAACTAAAGCCAACTTTGGGCTCCTAAAAACAGAGGTGTCTAACTTCACAGCACCCATGCAAATGGAGAATAGTGGAATGACCACTGAATCATACACCAATGCACTGCATGAACACGTACACAAATGCATGGATCTTGCCGTACCCAATAGAACCAAGATGCTCTCCTCCAAAAAAAGGAAGCCAATCTGGTGGTCCCCTGCCATAAACAAACTATACAACAGAAGGAAGAATAAGGTAAAGTCCTAAGACTGGAAAAAATCCCTCATCAGCCTCAACAAAAAGTTGAGATCCCTCATCAAATCCTTTAAAGCTAGCTTTGAAAACAGAATTGCAGCAGATAGTAAAGAGAACCACAAGGCAGACAACAATATGCATCACACTTCTACACTTTACCTTCATACTATACATCAAACTTCAAATACACTACCTATCCATCTTTCTGCTCTATACCCCATGAGCTGTACTATTCACACTACCCTCCTGTTTAATTTCAGAGTAATTCCCATCCTATCCCATCCTCTTCTCCCTCACCCCCACACCCATCCAAATACACCATTCATCACCACCTATACTCACCCTCTTTAACAAACTATATTAGACTCATACTAGACAGGTTTGCACTGTCTGTCTCCATGGACATCCACCCCAACCCTGGCCCTACCAATGCCACACCCAACTCTCATCTCCATCTACCACATTCCCCCACCCCCAAGAATTTTCGTTTAATTGCAATCAATGCCCAAAGCCTTAGAAATAAAATTCCCATCCTCCACACTTGGCTGTCCCATAACCAACCTGACATTGTTGCCATCACAGAGACCTGGCTTAATTCTAATATAAAAAATACTGTACTTCTCCCACCAGGCTACCAAATGCTATGCTCTGACAGACCCAGCAAAAAAGGTGGCGGAGTAGCTATACTATACTCCTCTTCCTACACTGTTACTCCCTACACCAATCCCATTCCTAAATTTGCCAATTCTGAACTCTGCATTGCCCTCCTTAAACTCAACAAACACAAATCCATATGTATTGCCACCCTCTGTATTCCTCCAGGCAACAACATCCTTATACCTGAAGACATACTCTCCTGGTTTCCAACTAGCATAAAAAACGAAACTGTTATTTTAGGTGACGTAAACATAAACTGGGCCATGATAAACTCTGAATCCCCTTCCTTAAATATCAGCCTCTACAACTACACCCAATTAATAAACTCTCCTGCCAGGCCAAACAAAGGTGAAACCACTGGCACCATCATTGATTTGATCTTAGTGTCTCATCCTAACCTTATCTCAGATACTGGCACCTTTCCTGACTCTCCGTGACCACCTGCCTGCATTTGCTGACCATCACTTCGCTCCTGCTCAAAAGCTACACCACTATGTACAATCTCGGAACCTCTCCAGTTTCACACAACAAATATTCATAGACTACCTAAAAGTAACAGATTAGTCACCCTTAAAAACCTTGCCTCGACAATGCCATTGATTACTTTAATAAAGCTTTCCTGAACCTTCTTAACAACCATGCTCTACTAAAAAGTAAGAGTTAAAACTTTATCCTCCCCTTGGTTAACCAAAGAAACTAAACAAATCATGCACCTAAGTGACAAAAGGTGGAAACTTTACCATAAAAATAAATTACCCCTTGTCCTAACAGAAGTCAAACAACTCCATAACACTGTAAAAAGCTAATAATCAAGGATCAAAAATCATACTGCAGTAAACGTCAATCAGAAAACTTATCCATCCCAAGAAAATTCTGGGACTCTCCTCCCTTCTCCACTCAGGCAGTAAGGATAATCCATCCCCTAACCTAAACCTTTACTGATCTAGAAAATGCCACTAACTTCAATACCGTCTTCATAGAATCCATAGCTAAACTTACCACCAGCTTCTCTCACCACTCTCAACCAACCCCTCTACATCTCCACACAATCCAACTGCCCCTACCCCTACTCCTACTTTTGGCTTCTCTCCTGTCTCTATAAGCAAAATAAAGAAGCCCCTCCTTCAACTCAAACCATGCTCCCCTGCCTCAGATAACCTACCCATGACTTTCCTCAAATTGTCTGCAGACAGCATTGCCCATACCATCTCTATCTTAATAGACCGATCCATACTAGAATCATACACCCCCTCACTATGGAGACATGCCTTTATCATTCCACTCCATAAAGGAGGTAAAAACACTGACACTTCTAATTTTCGGCCAATAGCCATCTTATCCTCACTATCAAAAATCATGGAGATATGTATTCAATCCCAAATGATGGTCCTATATGACCCAAAACAACCTAATAACTTCTACACAACATGGTTTCCGTCCCGGGCATAGTACCATCACTGCCCTCCTCTCCTTTCTAGACTCCATAAACCTTGCTCTCGACTATGGTAAAATAGTTTCTACTCTGTTCCTTGACCTCTGCAAAGTCTTTGATACCATTTTTCACCCCTTACTATTATCCCAACTCTCCTGTCTCAGCCCCCCCACTCCACAGTCACCTGGTTTACCAGCTACCTCTCTGAAAGACAGCAAGCCATCAAATGGAAAAACTCACTCTCTTCCTTTCTACACACACCTATTGGAGTTCCCCGGGGTTCCATCCTAGGCCCCCTCCTCTTTAACATCTTCATTAACTTCCACCAGTCTCTCTGATGCCATACTAATTCAATACGTTGACAATTCAACCATTATTTGTGCAGCAGTCACCCGCTCTGACCTTCTTCTCAAAACTCAGCCCTCTAATACCGAATCATGGATACATAGTAATCACCTCCCCTTAAATGCCAATAAAACAAAGTTAATGATCTTCTCCCCATCAAAAAACACCAATATAGACAGAAACTCTTAGTGATTGCTCAGAGTAACAGCTCCACAGAAGTAGTATCACATACCAAACTGCTCTGTCATAATTGATGAAAAACTAAAATTTGACATCTATATCCAAACTAATATAAAAAACCTCACCAAAAACTAGGTCTCCTGTATAGACAGTCATTACCCTACCCCCTCCACCAGACACACGCTTACCTCTACTTACCTTCTTCCCTCTCTTATGTACAGTGCCCTCCTGTTCACTATTCTTCAGCTAGGCTTACAGGCCAAGTTGGAAGCCTGTTGCAATAAAATCTCCAAATTAGCCACCTACTCTGGAAACTCATTACATCACTCTCTCTCTCCACTCCCTGAAATGGCTTGAACCTCCTAACTACCTCAAACTCCTTAGACGTACTACTGCTCACAAGCTCATTTTCAAACCTTCTAGTTATCCTTCTGTCCACTTCTTTAACCCCCTACACTCCCAACCACTCTCTAAGATCAGAAAACCACAATCTTCTAAACATATACAAGCCTAGTCACCCCCCTGGCCACCTACTATTATCCTTCTCCCTAGCTAAACTCTGGAATTCTCTCCCTACCACCCTTCAAAATACTTAGAGCCACTCAAACTTCAAAACTCTTCTCCAATCTCACCTTCTTTCAAAGTGGTAATGTTCCTATATCTCTGCCACATAAACTCTAAGACAATCTCCCATGCACTCTGTACCTCAATTTTCTATCACACTCTGCTCTCTCACCCTTTTCCTCTACTTCCTCTCCTACCCTATACCTCATAAACTTCCCCCCAACCCACTCCCTTTCTCCATTATATACCACCTTTTACCTCTCCCACCTCACCTTCTCTCTGTCCCTCTCCTCATATTTCTAACTTCCAAATAAATAAAAAAAAAGCTTGTTTTTTTATCTGTACATAAATGTTTTACTTGCATGTTTTTTCATCTGAAATGCCTGTACTTTTAATATGTTCGGACAACATGAATCTCACTTTTGTAAATTATTACCCAAGGTTTGAAATGTTATGTCTTTTTTTTTTAACAAATTGTATCTCTCTGTATTTTTCACTGTTCTACTACTTTATTTACTTTTATATAACTATTGTAAAATTGTTTATATCCTGTGGAGCTTTTCTCCCTGGGCCTCCACTGAAAATGAGCTCTTCCAGGCCCAGTGGACTGTCCCAGTCATCAAATGGTAATAAATAAATAAGGCCGTCTATAGTTATGTGAATCTCGAAGGCAATAACCAGATTTGCTCTGAGCTACTGCACAATGATACCTCCTATACTGAGCCAACATATATTGCCAATATACTGGCCGACAGTTTCAGTGCCAACTTTACCCCCCCCACCCCAGAGGACCAATCACAATACCAGTAGATTTGCCAGGCACCAGTATTACTGCTGCGCAGGTTAAAACAGCACTGTCCAAGACCACGAATACAGCTTCAGTGGGACCTGGCAATATTCCTGGCTGTGTTCTACATGAACTACAGAGTGAACTGGCACCACACCTGTGTGCCCTGTTCAATCACAGCCTCACCTCAGGCTTTGTCCCTACCGAATGGTGCACTGTTACAGTCATCCCTCTCCACAAGGGAGGAGTGACTACAGACCCTGGGAACTATCGACCCATTAGCCTGATGTGCAAAGCTATGGAACACATCATCATGAACCTAATAAACAAGGATATAGGGAATCTCCAAACTCTGGATCCCACATGGTTTGGTTTTGTGAAGGGTAGATCATGCCTGCTCAACCTGGTCGACTTTTTTGAGTCCATCACCAGAGCTATGGATGAAGGCAAGGTGGTTCTTACAGCCTACCTTGATCTGGCCAAGGCCTTTGATACCATTCCCCATGGGAATCCTAGAAAAACTCACTAAGCTAGGCATCAGCCTGTATATCACTGTGGGTTGCAAACTGGCTCACAGATAGAACCCACAGTGTGAAAGTAGCTGACTCCCAAGTCAGACTGCCAACCAGTCATGAGTGGAGTCCCACAGGGTTCAGTCCTGGGTCTTCTCCTGTTTGGTATCTAATTCTCTGAAGTCCAGGCCAACACGAAGGGTCTCTGGCTGACAAATTTTGCAGGTGATTGCAAGTTGGGAGCTGCTGTTAACTCCCTGAGTGATGTTGACATTCTGCAGAAAGGCCACACTGTGAGCAACGACTGGTGTCAGAATCATGGCCTTAATCTCCATGCCAAAAAATGTGTCATCCCCTTTGGGAAAGACTCTGTTCCCGTGAATTACCACATTGATGATAGTCCACTGAACACAGAAGGCATTATAAGAGATCTGGGAACACAGGTTGACAGCAACCTCTCTTGACCACCACATTGCCACTGTGGTCAGAAAGGCCTATGTGGCACATCTCATTACTCTCATTACACATCTCGGGAAGAAAGAGGTCATTGTCTCCCTCTACACTTCCCTCAGGCCAATCATTGAGTACAATGCCCCATTTGGCATGTACCTCACTAGACACCTGCAACAACTGGAGAGGATCCTAGGCCTTAAACACTTGTCCTAAATGGACAGACTAAAAAAACTCCAACTATTCTCTGTCTCATACCGCCTATTTAGAGGCGGTCTCTGTTTGACTTACAAAGCCATGTCTGACCAAGCTCTGTTAGAAATGCTACATCTAAAGAAATCCCAATCTCTCTGCACCACATACTCCAGAGACCTCAACCTCATTACCACAATCAACAGAACATGCTGGAGAGACAGGTTGCTAACCCAGAGACTGCCCATGCTATGGAATAGACTTCCCATAAATGTCAAGCAGAGTACCTCACTGGCCCTCTTCAAGAGAAATCTTGAGTGGATGGTTGAAGTAGAAAATTCACCCTGGGGCTCTACTTGATAGAGGCACTGAGAACTAATGTCTGGTGGCACAATGCCAGAGTAATCCTATGGGCTAGGCTTGTAAAGTCTCCAGGGCCATTAGCCTGGTGCACACCTATGAACCTATAAAGCAGATCTGCAGTGATACCTGCTTGCTGCCCTGCTGAGGGGAGACACTTGTGTAAGTGCAGTGGACTGGCTTCAGTAGGAAGGGATATCAGCATACCTAGGAAACAAAACGAACACCAATGAACTAGATGAGAGATGGCAGTGCAATAGCAATCCAACGGTATGGATAAAACCAGAATCCAAATAAAATATAAATTCAAGTTTATTGAATAGGTAAGCGCTTTCGGCTGTGACACCAGCCTTCCTCAGACAACCATTACAATGAAAGAACTTCTTGTATATAGTAGTCCCTATCCACTAATTACCAATTAAAATCAATTATTCAATAACTATTAATTTCATTAAATGTGCAATTGTAAATATATTAATATATAAACCTGTATAAAAGCATATTAAACCATATTAAAACAATGACATTTTATATTTATTTAACATTGCATAATGCCGTATCTATTATAAACTTTAAGTTTTAAAATACTCGTAATGGAAACGGAGTCATTTAGACCCGGAAATTGTGTGGCATTTAAAAAACTTGCCACCAATATTCTTTAGATTCTAAAATTGCTTTCCAAGGACCTTTTCTTGGAGATGGTCATACTTGCTCCAATACTATAAACTTGAATTTGTGTGGGATTTTGTGCCATACGTCTATATAATGCATTAGTGTGTGACTGTTTATTAATTTCATATGTATGCTCATAGATACGTTTTAGTTTTCATTCTGTTTTGCCTATGTAAAAGGCTGAAAGTGTGAGCATACTGTCGCATAAACAACACCAATTGTGTTGCAATTATATTGGCCTGTAATTTTAATATCTATGCCCATAATTGACAAATGGTCCACTTCTAATATGTAAGCACAATACACGCACATGTTGCATGTCAGCATACCTCACAACATCTTAGAACAAGAAATCAAGACAAGGCCATAAATAATGGGGGGACATAGGCCCAAAAATAGGGACAATTTTTAAATATTGCTCTTACAAGCTTAGTAAGTTGATAAACAGGTTTTGCATTAGCGTGAATTTTTCTTGATATTAAGTCTGAAAATCAAATGCCTGTCATTTTCTGACTTCATTGTTCAGTGATTTGACAAAAAAACTGCAATTTTATGAAAAACAGACAAAAACTGAGACAAAATATCTGGGCTTTCTGTTGAAAGGTATGGATGGGAGACCTGAACTGACATCCATCAATCATTTTCATTTCCCAAAGCCATTACAGCAGTGTTTGCAGAGAGGTGGGAAAAGCCTTAAATTTAACTGGTATATTGTGTGGGTGAGGGTAGCTGTGTCTGTGGTAAGTGAATGTGTGCCTTTGTAAGTGTGGTGTGAATGTTCTGCATTAGGAAATGTAGAGACTGAGTAAAATTGTGCTCAATGTAGTCCCTAGAAATTTCATCATTGCTTGATTCAGACATAATAGATTCCCCTGTGTTTCAGTACTATGTTTGAGTGCATTGTTTTGGAGTATGGCATCACTGCTGCAGCTGCTGGTACTCTTTCAATACAAGTATCTGCTTTGGAAGATTTCTCCAGGAGTCTGTTGCTGAGAGGATGACAGAGATGCTACAGGTATATAACTAAGACAAACTAAAGCAATAGTAAGAGGAAGTGCCAGGTCACATCAGCGGCTTGGGAGGTCATTGTTAAACTGAGAACTGTTGTAAATTGTATCATTATATACAACAAGTTCAGGTTATGCTATAAGAGAAATAACTATGTAAAGATAACCATGTCAGCAGCCAGAATGCATTACAAGTTGAATATTGTACCAAGCACATTAAAAAAATGGATAGATTGGCCTACACTCAGGACTGATGTGTGCTTTTTTTATTATTATTCTTGGGAAATACTGTTGAGAAGTGAAGAGACATATGAGGGAACAGTTTTAGTGGCACACCAGGCTGTGATTTGTTTGATGTCTATTGACATGCAAAGCTGACTAAATAGTTGAATCTACCCAAGCTGGGAATGTGAGACTGTAGCCCACTGAAGGAGGGGAGATGGGAGGAGTAACTTGGCCAGGAATTGAAACTTGCAAAACTGCTGCTTGTGAAAAGTCAGTAATTTGGTGGCATTTTTGCAAGCTTCTTTCAGAGAATGTGTGGTAGATCAGTAGGAACAGCATTTATAAAACTCAGTGGAGACCAGCCAATGACACATGAGCTGCAGACTCTCAAACTTGGCAGTTCTTTTCAGGTGTTCCATTGTAAGTGAATGGAAGTCTAGTATGACAACAAAAGGTAGGGCTATTTATTCTCACAATCTCTATGTATTATGGGACAAATTTAGCTTTTCCAAAGGAATCATGATGTCTGCGCCCATAAGAGTAGACAAGAGTAAAAACAAAGTAAAATTAGGAATGAGTACTTATTTTGCTGCAGGCAGATTTGGTAGGTGCAGTAAATCATGGCAAGATAAAAAATGTATGTTTTTTTCATTATTTGCCCATAGTGGTCCTTTAAATATATTTAAACCTTTTAATTGTGGCTGGTTTTAGAGATATTGAAGCTCTTAAAGTACTTGCATATGTATTTGGTGACACTGTACAGGCCACTCCTAAATAGTCTTAGTCTTGGACATGCATACCATGTGGATAATAGTAACGTTACACAGTAGAATTGGTCACCCTTTGTAGGGCCATATAGTAGCTGATAAGTAAGGATGGTTGGTGGCAGAGATTTCTACCTTATAGTCTGGACAGAAGGGGGAATAGTTAGTAAACCTGTGCCAGCCTTTCCCAGGAGTGTGTGTGTCTGTGTGTGTGTGTGTATATATATATATATATATATATATATATATATATATATATATATATATATATATAAATCACATCTCAGTGCGTGTCAGCTACTTGGGCAAGGACATGAAGCACTGGTTGGACAGAGAGGGTGCTGGATGTTTTGGCTTGACCACTCGATTGAGATCTTAACCCTATAGCTGTGCCAGTGTGGAGTCTTATTGGGGATCTGGAGAGAGAGTGGGAGAAACCAGCCCCAGACGGACTGTGATCTCTCTGTGTTCTTAAGGAAAGTTGTACTTTGCTGTGTGTATAATTGTCATCTTGCCAATGTGTACATCCCTCACTGGTGAGGATTGAGGCTCCTTGATTACTGGGCCAGTGCAGGGGTGTCACAAAAGCTGTTATAAAAATTTCCTTAACCCGATTAAATCAGCTGAAATGTGAAAGTAGAATTCATTAACACTGCTAACTCTTTTGTTTTATAAAAACTTGTAATGCACAGATGTCTGTGGTTATCTTACCATAAATGTGCCTGTAAGACTGATTTTTTTTCTCATGTTTCCTGAAAGCTGCTCAGCTATTTTTTTAGTAGTATATTTTGATCTGAGCTCTTCCCAGGACCTACATTTTATAAAGCCTTACATCCCTACCCGTATTTATTATGTCTGCTTCGTGCTGATGTGAATATGCAGTCTTGAAGACATAAATCTTGTTTGTTTTATCATTAGTCCAATGTAATAAATCAGTATTTCAGTTTTTAAACCATCATTCAAAACAGTAATCTAGTAGAACACATGAGCGAAATCACATTTTGTATGGACTCTCCTTTATGAGTTTGAAATGAATCATCCCCCTCTGCTTCTTTCTCTTGTAACATGTGATACAATGCTGCAACTTTTCTATTTTCCTTTCTCTCTCTTTTAATATATATATATATATATATATATATATATATATATATATATATATATATATATATATATATATATGGAACCACAACTTGTTTCTTATGCTGTACTTCTGATTTGTATTTTCTACTACACCACTACTTTCTCCTCATGTCCACTTTGCTGACTAACTTTTTTGACCTGTATTTCTGTAATTGTGTTAGCTTGTAGAGACATAACATTTGGTTATTATTTCTGCTGTTGCCTTGTGGTTCCTTATTCATCTGTGCTTTAGTTAATAACCTCATCTCAGAATTGTAGTATTCAACCCAAAACACTTAATGAAGGGGATGGGATGCTGGAAGCACAGTACATGCATGGAGAATGTGAACCAACCATTGTGGCTCTCATTTGGAAGGAGGAAATGGTTAGATAAACAAGAGACAGGTAGATTTTGTGCAGATAAATTCCCTGAATAGTCTAACATTGTTTCGTGGAATTCAGTGACAAAGTTTAAGGGTTTTATCCCCACCTGTTTAGTTCCTGTGATACAGGGTCTGATTCCCTTGGCCCTCATTTGCCTACTGTGTGACTGTGAGAAAGCAAGTCACTTAAGACATTGCCACCAGGTTGCCCCTGAAAAGGTGACTGTGTACCCTGTGGGCTTACCCGGTTAATAAATGGGTATTTTTACTACTACTACATTGGCCAGACTTTAGATATGTAAATCTAGGTGATGTAACAAAACCTTTAGCAGATTTAAAGGTAGATCAACTAGGAAAAAAGATCAAGCAGTGGCTGAAGCAGCTGGTTGGTTAGTTTTAATAGCGTTATTGTATCTAGATCATAAACAAGTAGAACTCTCAAATAAATGTTCTGATTAGAATAACTGTGCAAAGAACTTGAACATAAACACAGTCTAGACAAAAGTGTTTTAGAAAAAGCATAGCACACTGCAGAGGCTGCAGACTGTAAACTGATCTGTTTATCAACAGGAATACAGCAGTATGTTAAGGAATAAGCAACTCCCCTCGAGCTACGGTGCAAGCATTAGTGTGCAAATGAGAGTCAGATCCAGTTGTCTAGGATGGTGACTGCTCATCAAATGCTGAAAATGAGAAGTATGATTTGTTAAGGGGTTTCACTAACTGAAGTGTGTCCTGCAGTAGAGAAGAAAGATGTGAGCCAGTCCCAAAAGTGGACAGAAATAAGAACATGTACTCAGGATGGTGTTAACTTGGTTCCTTCAAGTTTGGAATACAGGAGGAAATACAATGCATTTAAATGTAATAGAGGTACATATGATCCTGTCTAGCATATCATTTTCATTTAAAACTGGATGTTCTTCGTGTTTCACTGTTGCAGTCATTACATTTTGGTAATCTGCTGGCAGGTTGCCCTCAGTCGGTCTGAATAACAAAGTCTTGGGTCCTGCGTCGGTTGATGTCTCCTCTTCCATTACGTCAGGTCGTCAGGGGTATAAAACACGCAGCCGATGCCATTTTATTCCGTCTTTCTTTCTGCACGGTGCCCGAAGCAGAAGCAGTTCGCAAGTGCCGGTCGGCCGACTCCTGAAATTTTCTCATTCGAGTTTCAGAACCGAAGTCTACAAACTAAAGCTAAGTACCCCGTTGGGGAACCTTTTTCTTGCTCCTTACTGATGTCCGTAAAAGTTAATTGCATTACTTGTGGGAAGCAAATACCTCATAAGGATTTTCATTTGTACTGTATTCTTTGTCTAGGCCCAGATCACAACGTGCCTTGCTGTCGGTTTTGTGCTAGATTTAACCAACACACTATTAAGCGTCGGTATATTTTTGCTTCTGAATATTTTGGTTCAAGATTTAATCATCCTGAAATGTCGGTTAGCAATCCGACTACCGGAGTTCACAAAAAACACAAAGAAGAAGACAGAGACAGACCGTAGAGGTCCAAAACAGATTAAGCTTCTCCTAAGCCAGTCGCCGGTACTCAGTGAGGTGCTTTCGCAGCCCCTGATACCCGCTACTTTTGAGTCGCAGGCCTCTACCGAGATGCATATCGAGTCTGGTATGCTGTGAGATTCTCAAAGTATTGAACCCACGGATGTCTCCCTTGGATGGGTCCGGAGCTGCTGAGCAGGCACCAGCTTCAGAGGGTGTTGTCAGGCCTCAACATTTTTATATTAAACCAACGCCAGCCTCAAAAACAAGGTCAAAAACATCTATGTCTAAAAAACGGACACATGAGCCATGTACTCAGGCCCCTATGCCTAAAAAACAGATGATCAAAATGGTTGAGGATTTAATTACCTTGATCAGGGGTTCCCAACCCCCCACCCCCCAATAAGAGGCCTAGGCAAGGCACTGAGTATGAATCTTCAGATCAGGTTTCCATTTCTTCTGATTCCTCTTCTGATCAGGAATTTTCTATTCCACCCTATGAGTATTCTGATGCAGAGGAATCCATTCCATCTGCATCTCCTCCTGAGGATTACTCTTTTGGAGAGACTGCATACTTTAAGGGAACATTTTCACTGGGAGAGTCAGGGCTTCTCTGAATCAAAAAAGAGGCTTAGGGATTTCCTTCTTCCTCAGCATAGGCCTTTGGCAAAACCTCCTATATTAGACATTGTTGATGTGTTTTCTGAATCAAGCATGGCTCATGATTCCCTGCCTTCCAGCTCCTAGTAAGCCAGACAGATATTACAGGGTCCCTGACTCCCACAAATTTCTATTCAAAAATCCTGCTGCTGATCCTGAGACTATTTCTCAGGGTCCCAAGGGTGTAAAGGCCTCTACAGCCAAAAATCCTACCCCCTCTGACAGAGATTCCAGTGTGCTGGATAGATGAGGAAAGAAGGTTTATATGTCTACAACCTTTGCAATCAGGACCTTAAACTGCCAGTTTCATATGCTTAAATATCAGCAGCATGTTATGGGCTTACTGAAACAGAAAATTATGTTGATTTCTGATTGTGTAGAAAATAGAGTTGCAGGAAATATTGCATTCAACAGAACAAGTTAGAAAGCATACTTTGCAATGTGGTTTTGATTCCTTGGAGGCCTCTTGTAGGGCCGCTATTACTGGATCTGTGATTAGAAGGCATGCCTGGCTCAAGGAGCAAAATCTGCCTGATCATGTTAAGCCTAAATTGTTGGATGCCCCTTTGCAGCATGATACTCTGGTTGGTAATAAGGCAGAAGAGGTTTTAAAGAAAATGGAAGACAAAGCTAAATCTATGCAAACTGTAAAAGATTTCTTGCAAGTGCAGCCACCCAGGATCAGTAGACACTGGCCTACTAAAAATTGGTCATTTCCTGTGTCCAACAGAGCCACTCAAGGCAAATCCAGGCACTCAAAGGCTCCAGATACCAATCACAGGGTTCTTACAGGTCAAAGCAATGGGGTGCCTCCACCTCCAAAACAGGAGGAAACAAAGCACAACCCTTCAGTAAGCAGTCTCAATGACTTTCTACCATCACCAAGCACTTACCTTTTGGCAGCCCCCTTGGGGGGGAAAACTAGCACTTCATGCTCAAAATTGGCAGTTAATTACCTAGGACAAGTGGGTATTAAACATAGTATCCCAGGGGTACAGATTTCACTTCCATACTTTGCCAATTCCAAAAGGATGGCCGGATCTGCCACAAAACCAGTGGGCAGAGGCCCAGAAACAAGTCATGTCCCTCATGGATATGGGGGCTATTTAACTGGTACCAGAAAAGGAAAAAGGACAAGGTTTTTATTCAAGACTTTTCCTGGTACCCAGAAAAGACAATTCATGGCGTCCAATACTGGACTTATCAATTTTGAACACGTTCCTGGACATTGCAAAATTCAAAATGCTGACTTTACAACAGCTACTACCTATGCTAGGCAGGAATGCTTGGTTAGTAACTCTAGACTTGAAGCATACCTGCATATCCCAATAAGGAAGTCATGCAGAAGATACCTCCGCTTCAAAGCAGGTTTTTTGCATTACCAATTCTCTGCAGTGCCCTTTGGCTTATCTACTGTGCCCAGGTTCTTTACAAAGTGCCTGGCACCAGTAATTGCATTCTGCAAACAAAGCAGCATTCAGATTTACCCTTATCTGGACGACTGTCTCATTCAAGCAGAGGGCAAAGACACTCCTCTTCAACATCTGGTGTTTGTGAAAAGGCTTCTAGCATGCCTAGGGTACACCATAAACGAAAATAAATCACAACTGGTACCCTCTCAAATGATTACATTCCTGGGTGCAAGCTTGAATACAACTGCCCAGATGGTTTACCTTACACCAGACAAACAAAGGCAACTAACAACATAATTCAAACAAATGACAACAAAAACCCAGTTATCTTCAAGACAAATTCTGCCGGCTTTGGGGTTCATGGCATCCTGCATTCTACTAATTCCATATGCGAGACTGCATATGAGGAAACTACAATGGTACCTAAAAAGTTTATGGTGTCAACATTGTCACAGTCTGGAAACGATGAATCCTCTCATTCCCTGCCTACAACAAGAGTTTCTTTGGTGGGCAGACATGTCACCAAAACAAGGGACTTTCATTCACTCTACCCCCTGCCACCCAAACCCTAACATTCAGACGCATCAGACTATGCTTGGGGGGCCCACCTGGCGGGGCGATGCATTCAGGGCAAATGGAGCCCAAACCAAATGCATCTGCATATCAACCAGAAAGAGATGCTAGCTGTTCAGAATGCTCCGACAGCCTTCAAGGACTGCCTCCAGGACAACTACTGATAGACGGACAACACCACAGTTATGTGGTACATAAACAAGCAGGGCGGTACACCTTCCTACCCCCTTTGCAGACTAGCCATGGCCTTGTGGAACACAGCCTTGACTTACCAAATGCATCTTCAAGCTTCATTCCTGCCAGGAAAACAAAATACTCTGGCAGACAACCTAAGCAGAAATTTTATGGACCTGCACGAATGGAAACTGGATCCACAAATTTTCAGCATGTTAACACAGAAATGGGGGAGCACAGACATAGATCTATTTGCCTCTCCCCAAAATAATCAGTTGGACAAATTCTGCACAAGAACTCATCACAAAAAAACATGGAAAGTGGATGCCCTATCCTTCAGCTGGAAAAACCTATCAGTCTATGCCTTTCCCCCTCTGCCTCTACTCTCCAAGGTCTTACTAAAAGTCAGACAGGAAAAAACAAAAATGATCCTGGTTGCTCTGGACTGGCCTCGCCAGCACTGGTACCCACTTCTAAGGAATATATCTCAATTTCCTCCATGGTACTTGCCTCAAATACCTCATCTACTGTCTCAGCAGAACAATCAAATTCTGCACCCTCGGCTCCAAACTCTGAATCTTGCAGCATGGCTGATCAGTTAATTATTCAAACACCACCTCTCAGTAAATCTGTGATGGATGTCATTTTGGAAGCTAGAAGGCCTAGTACTAGAAAATCTTATGCTGAAAAATGGAAGAGATTCTGTGCTTGGAACCAAGCACAAGGAACAGGCACAGCAAAGCCCAAAATTCCTCAGATTGTACAATATTTGACTGAGATGCTTGACAAGGGCCTATATTTTTCTTCAATAAAAATCCATGCCTGTGCCATCTCGGCTCATTACAACACAGAGCCTCCCCCCTTTTCTCATCCTGTGCTTAAACAGTATCTTAGAGGAGCCAAAAATTTAAGGCCTCCCAGAAGATCACCAACTCCTGCATGGGACCTCAACTTTATGCTGGAAAAACTCACCCTGCCTCCTTTTGAACCAGCAGCTACTTCCACCAGGGCTGCCTCTACTTCAGCAGCTTTTCTCAGAGGGGTTCCAACCAAAGACATTCTAGAAGCTGCTACTTGGAGCTCTGTTCATACCTTCACAAAGCATTATTTGCCTCTCTTCTCCAAATCCAGGGCAGGCTTTGCCACTGCAGTTCTGCAAGGCTTTATAGCCGCTCCTAATGCTGTTTAGTTCCATCCTGCCCATCCATAGCTTTGGGATTCTACCCAAATGTAATGACTGCAGCAGTGAAACATGAAGAACATAGTACAGTTGTGTACACTTATCATAAATGTAGATGTTAGAGTGTATTCACTGTTGCAGTTTCCCACCCGCCATCCCCCTTTCTATGCCTTTGTGGTGTATTTGCATTTAGATGAAGGTAAAGTTTATTACTAAAAGTGCATTTATATATATTTCAGTATTTATTTTCATATATATATATATATATATATATATATATATATATATATATATATATATATGCTCCCCATTTGGGGGAGCACCTGACATCTGGGGCAAGAAAAATTGAATAAAATGGAGTCTGCTGTGTGTTTTATACCCCTGATGACCTGATGTCATGGAAGAGGAGATCGCAACTGACGCAGGACCCAAGACTTTGTTATTCAGGCTGACAGAGGGCAACCTGCCAGCAGATTACCCAAATGTAATGACTGCAACAGTGAATACACTCATCTACATTTATGGTAAGTGTGCACAACTGTACTTTCTTAATGCATTAGGCCCACATGCTGGGACAGTTCAGAATCTGATGGCTTTGGTAGCAGCTGCCTATCACCTAGCATGGCCAAAGCAGCTGCAATTTTTGATGAACGTAAATCCTGGAAAACAGTAAAAAAAAAAAAAAAAAACACTATACAGCAGTTGGGATTGCATTGTTAAGAGATTTCACTGTTAACTGCTGTCTGTTCACTACTCATTGACAAGGTGGTGCTATAAAGATAGTAAAACCGATTCACAAGTGCTATGACAAGTGGATTAATAAAGAATGCACGTGTATGTTGGAAAGGGGAGTTAATCACCTGTTGCAGGCAGTACTGGGCTGTAGCTTTGTTAGAAGGGCGGTTAATGTTACCAGTAGGAGGCAGAATGTATTGCAGACATTAAACTGAGAAAAAGAGAAGAGAAAGAGCAAGAAAACACACAGGACAAATACCAACAGACAGCAGAGTAACAAGTAATCCGAAAACAACTGTTCTAAAAATTGGGAGTAGCAGCAAAAGTTACTGATGGGATAAGCACAGAAGAAATGTTTGTGAAATGGAACAGAGAGGAAGGGGAGAGAAAAAAAATAGATTCATAAAAACAGTCCCTGTAACAAGTGCATTAGCTGGGTGTCACATTCAAAGCAGTTACACCCGAGGAGCGATGTCCTTACCTCCTTACAATTTATTGGCATAGGAGCCAATAGCATGTCTCTGCTTTATTAAACACAAGCGCTGAAAATTATTTTAGTTCATAGTTCATAGATTAGTACTAGGCTTACTGCCCTTGGGGGCCATTTTAAGCCTAGCCAATTACCCCATGTGAGAATCAAACCCTGCACGTTGTGTTTGTAAGGTAAACACCTTAGTCATTATGCCAGCTCTCCCCCCTCTCCAAGGATTCCAAGGACTGACTGTAGAATTTGATGGCCAAGGAAGTAGAAACAAAGGTTAAAACATCCTTTGTAGCATGGAGTCCCCTAGGTGACTTAACAGTTGTAAGAGTTTCCATACTAGAGCATATTCTGGGCGTAGGTATACTAAGAGGGAAAAAATTAAAACATACAGCTGGACCCTTCAAATTTGGAGCATGGTATTATTCTGTCAGTACAGTCAGGGATGTCATTCATGGTGAAGTTAATTGGGAACAGATTTATGTCCCACTGGCAAAGATGTTGGAGAACATTAGACAGCATTGAATAGACAGAGGATGTTTGGAGGTGTTGGACACTGTTTGGGAGTTGTTGCAGGTCAGCATAATCAAATTGGCTGTGAGACAATTCAGTAGTCCTGTATGGCCAGTGAAAAAGCTCAATGGAGTATGAAGGACGACCATAGAATGCCGAGGACTGAATAAGGTTACACAGCCACTGGGAGTCACTGTTTCTGACATTGACCATTGTGGAAATGTCTTCAGTTGCTGGATCATGCCATGCTAATTTACCCTTGGCCAGTTCTTTTTTTTCTTGATTCCAATAACAGGAAAGCAAAGCTCAGTTTTCTTGTGAACAGCATGGTAGAAAGGAAATCTTTTGACTGCTTACCCCATGGTTATGTGCACAGCCCCACTCTGTCATGGGCTTACAGCAAAACACTTGCTAAACTGCAGCTTCTAACTATTTATGCTACATTACATTGATGACATGATTACAGTGGAGCTTGCTGATGTCAAAGTTGCATTGCAAATTAAGATACAGCATATGGAGAATTGTAGGTGGGATTTGAATGAAAATAAAATGCAACGAGGGATTTCTGTAAATTTTCTTGAAATTATACAAAATGGAGGAAAAAGGAAGTGTCAGCTTCAACAATAGGAAGCATACAGAAAACTGTGCTACTGAAAATAAGGCAAGAGACACAAGCTTTTATATGCGGTGGTGCAGCGGTAGCATTGTTGCCTCACAGCAAGAGGTTCTCCCGTTCGATTCTCGGCTTGGGAGTGCCTTCTGTGTGGAGTCTGCATGTCCTCCCCGCGGTCGAGTGGGCGTTTGAAAGGCATGCGTTGAATGGGCGTGCCTTTGTTGAAGACTGAGCGTCGGGCTGGCAACTCGACACCATAAAAAACAACTGCCAATTATTAGTGGACCGGAGTTCCGCTGTGGCGATGCCTAACCGGGAATAGCCGAAAGACAAACAACAGCAACACAAGCTTTTATAGGATTGATGGGATTTTTCCTTCTGTAACTTTGTATTTCATAACTTTAAACAGGCAGTTTGTCAAGCTTAAACTCCACAAGGAGTCTTAACACATTTTTATCCTTGAATTTCCTTTTCATATCTTTTACATTATTCAGACTTGCCTTTCCATGGCTCTGCTTTATACTGTTAAAGCTGTATTTCCTTTCTTCCACCCTTAACTTCCATTGCAAGTTTCTTGTGATACACTCTGCATTTTCATCCTTTTTAGCTTTTTAATGCTTTCCCAAAGCTGCTCATGTTTGTACTTTAGAATTCATGTTACTAACCAAGGGACAATGTCCTTGATTGTTCTTAAAGTCAAATATAAATGTATCCATGTTGTAAAAGCTACTGGGTTAAGTAACCCCAACTGTTTTTTTTAATAAATGAATTGTATTCTCCTTTTTATGGGGGTTCGAACCTTATTCTTAACTGCTGCAGGTATATCACCAACACAAGTCAATTGCCCTTTCAAAGCAGAACTCATTAGATGTGCTTTAACTTTTCAAAAAAAAAAAAAATCTGAATATTTTCCATATTACAGCTGTTTTAGTTTTGTAGAGTATCATTCTAGTGTTTTGTAGGGATCCCTCTTGAAATGCCAGCACTTGTTATGTTGAATGCCAACAGACCAGAAAAAATTGAAAATTGCTCTTCTCCTTTAAAACTTCTTTTTTGCAGTGAAGCAAGCCTCCCTGCACCTCTGATGTGTGTGTGTGTGTGTGTGTGTGTGTGTGTGTGTGTGTGTGTGGAGGGGGGCAAGTCCTTTACACCCCTTAACATGGCTATCTCAGAATCTATATGCAGGTCTGTTTTTCTGCCATCCAGTCTCCATGTTTTGGGTTTGGGACTCTGTAGAGGTCCCATCATTTCAGCTGGTTACCTTTTTTAGTCATTTCCTAAATGAAGTGATATCAAATAAAGCTGTTAGTTGAATGCTATTGCTGCAAACCCGTTTCACAGATTTTAACAAAATGTTTCTTTTTTTTACAGGATCCTCGCTTTAAGATATTTGAAAATGGGACCCTGCGCATCAACAATGTAGATGTTTATGATGCTACAACATACAACTGTGCTAGCGAAACAGATGCTGGCAGAATTGAAGGTTCTGCTCGTGTACACGTCCTAGGTAAGTACCAGGCTGAAGAAACTGCTACCTTGGTTAAAGGTTTGTTGGATGTGTTTATTGCCAATAATACTAACCTGTGGTGTTGGGCCACACAACACCCCTGGGAGGGTGTTATTTCCCCAGTAATATGCAGGTTCGACATTATTGCTTGCTTATAAAACTTATTTCTAGTTTATTCCTTTTTAAATTCATGGTTTTGGGCATTTCATTCTTTCTGTACATTTTCATTTTAGTCGAGATGTGGACCAGCTCACACTACATATGAATGGAACAATTTTAATGTGTAATTCCTTTGTATAAGCACAAAAGCGATTGTGCTGTTAAGGCACTTTGCCTAATAGACTTCATTGATGCTGATGAACAAAATACTAAATTTTTTAAAGCAAAGGTACAGAAAGCTCATTTAGAAGATCAAGTGTTGGACATTCAAAATAAGAACAATTGGATAATGGTTACTGCAGATAATGTTGGCGAAAGATGTTCAGACTATTAATCTTGTTCAAATTTCATACTTTAACAGACGTGTACAAGGTAATATAAGGTAATAAAAGTTACAGTTCTGGTTACAGTTGGTAATGCAGTTGGTAATGCAGTGTAGTTGGCTCATTGCACGCTCCTTTTGAAAATGTATCTGATTTCTTGCCTATTGTATTAAAATGTCTGCAGTATGTGGGTGTTTTTTTTTTTTTTTAATGGAGTGCAACTCTAATTCTGTATTATTCTCACATTTAGGTAAATGTAGCTTATGTAATTCACTGCCGTGTTTGGTGAAGCCTGATATGATATTTCAAGATTCTGAGAAACAATCCTTTGATATCTGTTGGAGAAGGTATTCACCTAATACACTTTATCACATGTATTGCATACACGTAAATGTCCACAAGGATAAACATGGCCATCACAACACTCTGTGTGATAGTCACAGGCATTGTACAGCCACTTTCTTTCTTCTGATAATTTTCTGAAAGTCAGTATAATTAATCAGTTGAAACCCTGTAAGCAGTTCTGTAAGGGATTTTGTAAGTACTTGTGGAGGGACACTCAATTTCTTTTCATTTGTGATAAGATTAGAGAATTTTCTATTGATTAGTAAATTTCCTCTCCTTTCACTGACTCACCTTTTCAAGGAAATGGGATGAAACCTATAATTTACCTATATTGGTAGTTATAACATTAGTTAAACAGTTCAAGTTTGTTAATTATGTGAGTCATGACTGATATGCAGTTGAATGCAAAGATAGACATTTTCAGAGAAAGGGCATAAATTAGAAATTGGAATGACCTTGTTGTAAGAGAGGTCTAGAGCATTATATATATATATATATATATATGCTGACAAAATTAGAAAGCCCTTAGCTAGGTAGCATTGACTGCAAAAATGTTGAAATTGTATAGTACTGGATGATTAGGGGGAAAGTATTCTTAATAAGTTATAGTATCTTTTAACACCTTTATTGAATTATCACTTAAGGCACAGGCATGTTATCATTTTTCCATTTACATTCATTTATTTTCTTTCTTTAACTGTCATCAGTTCAACATTACATAAATTGCTCAGTTCCTGTCCTACCTTAAACCTTAATCCTCCTCCTGAACATTATTCTGAATGCATTTTTCCCACAAATTCCATTTCTTTCTATGTAATTTGCTCCTCACCTTTCCTAAGCACCGCCTTCCAGTTATTTTATCTCCGTTAGTGTTCAGTACTTCAAATACAGTTGTTTTAAACTGTGATTTCCATTTTCAAGTAATTGTTTTCTTAGCAGCCAACTGAATTGAATTTAAGGCCTTACTTTGTCTAGATTTTTCTAATCTTGTGTCCTAGTCAAAATCATTTCCTAGTTGTAGCCATTTGTTAAGCCAATATTTCTGAAAAGGTACTCTGTACAGAATTGTTAAAATCTGCCCCAAATTACATTCTAAAAACGTGTTGCCAGTTATCTTTTTCTTTCCCTGCACAGGAACT
This sequence comes from Protopterus annectens, assembly GCF_019279795.1. NCBI lineage: Eukaryota > Metazoa > Chordata > Ceratodontiformes > Protopteridae > Protopterus > Protopterus annectens. The sequence goes on from NC_056727.1 coordinate 1,174,298,206, forward strand.
CTGCTTGGGGATATACAGATACCTAAACAAACACTTCCAAGCAAAAATCCTAAACCTTTTGAAACTTTGTTGCATATTTGGGAGTCATACATATGTCCTTGCATTGTTCCCCTTAAAATTGCTTCCAGTCTGTCTTCCAAAATCTTTTCTAACCTCCTCTGATTTTTGTAGTTATTGTGCAATATTTTACATGCCCTACTAGTTATCTATTTTTTAACAGCACCTTCTGTTCTAGATTCAGTTAAGAACTGAACCAGATCAGGTCTTTCACTTAGGACTCTCCTATCCCTTTTTCATTCTTTCTAATATTACACATTTCTGTGAACTTGCCCTCCACTAAAATCTTGGGATAACCCCTGCTTATAAATTTATTACGCAGACTAACCCCTTTGTAAGTTAAATATTCATCCCCTCTGGTCAGTTTGTTCACTCATTAATTGTCCTTTAACTATATTTTCTTTCATTTTTATAATGCATACTACTATAAGGTAAGTATTCATTATTCTGCACATTCTTACTAATTTTAGTAAGTAACTTTCCATTCTCTCTATATAAAAAAAAAAAAAAAAAATACTACATCCAGATAAGTAATACTGACATGGTACGTTGATGTGAATTGTAAATAACTGATGTCATTTATATAAGTTAAAAAATCACTGAACAAATCTACCTCCTCTCCATATCATAAACACATCAAGAAAACACTTGTAGATCACTATATTTTCAACAAAAATATCTGTTAGTGTTGGCCTTCTCCCATTCAGTCATGAAAATATTAGCATAACTGGGTGCCATTGCAGCACCCATTGCCACTCCATTTGTCTGGCAGTAAATTCTGTTCTTGAAATCAAAAAAATTATAATTTAAAATTATATCTAACATTTCCATCAAAGGACTGACAGTATTGACAGAAAATAACTTGGACTTAATTCAACCCTGTTTTCATTCCTTCTACGTTAGGTGTTAACAGTATTTAATGACTTAATATTGAGGGTGACCAACAAATCAGAAGCAAAAACAGTATTTCCTATCTTACTTATAAATTCAAAAGTGTCTTTAATATAAGAATTGCTTAATTGCACTACTTGTTGCAAATAATTACAGACTAACATAATTAACAAACTTATCTACATAAATTGCCATTGCTTCTATTTTCCCTTTGTCACTGGCAGTAATCTGTCTAAACACAGGGGGTTGTCTAAATCAATATGGATGTTCGGCAAACCAAAAATCCGACTGAATTTGGGGCAGTCAGCTCTTAAATATTTCCTGATATTCTCTGTGACTCTACCACTATAGAACCATTCCTCTACAAGGGAGTCTATAAATGCATAAGCTCACTTAACTTCATTAAAAGATGCTGTGTTTATCTGCCAGCATTTCTAACATTTTTTGATCATAGCCCTGTCAGTCACCACAAGAGAATTTTCCTTGTGTGTTTTAATTATCAACATACTGTTATTGATCAGTTTAGAAAACTCTTTTCTGAAGTAGAAATAATATTTGTACTGTGGTCTCTTATCCAACAATTCTATAATTTGCAGTTCAGTCATGACTAAAAACATTCCCAGTTCTTTTTTTAAGTGGAGGATTGAAAATACTAGGTTCATGAAACTGTCTGTACTCATTTTACAATCATAGGAACACTTAAATTTTACTTTCTAACATAATTCCTGAGGCTGTCGATAATATCACATGTGTTTGCTTTCCTTGCTGGAACAAAGTTCCAGCCTTTACTTAGCACATTACATGCCTCATAATTCAATGCAATGGAAGATAAATTGATAATTTTGAAAGAATGTTCATAGGTACCTGTTATCTGTTTTCTCCAACATTTTAGCATATTTTTGTTGAAAATATAGTGATCTACAAACATTTTATTGATGCGTTTATGATATAGAGAGGAGGGTAGATTTATTTAATGATTTTTTTAACTTGAATAAATAACATTAGTTATTTACAGTTCACATCAACCTACAATAATGTCAGTATTGTTTGGATGCAATAGTTTTTAAAGAGAATGGAAAGTTACTAAAATTAGAAGAATGTAGAATAATGCATACCTACCTTATAGTAGTATGCATTCTAAAAGAAAAAGAAAACGTCGTTGAAGGTCTATTAATGAGAGTGAACAAACTGACCAAAGGGGATGATTATTTCAGTTACGAAGGGGTTAGACTGTGTAATAAATTTATAAGCGGGGGTTATCCCAAGAATTTAGTGGAGGGCAAGTTCACAGAAATATGTAATATTAGAAAGAATGAATAAGGTTGTATCTCAGGAGTCTAATATTTATTATAATGCCTCTGTGCAAATTAGTAATAGTGTGGACGCGAGGGCTATTAAGAACATAAATAACTGGAAGATCTTGGAGTTGCCGTGGGGTCTACAAAGCAGTAGACCACCATCCTGTTTTTGTACAGAAGATAGGAAAAAGTTGTAATTTTTTTCTCATGCTAAATTAAATGAAACTAATGCACAGTAGACTAGCACAGGGATGTTCAAGTGTTCTTAGTTTTTGTGATTTTTTTTTATACATTGTTGTGAATGAATTATAAATAATTTTAAACTTTGTATAAAGGGACATTATACTTGTAAATCAAAATATTTTGTTTATTTAGTGATGTGTAGACCTTGCAGTTAATTTTATATTGGCCGCACTATTAGAAAATTGCTCAAAAGAATTTACGAGCACAAACACACCGTTAATATGAGGATGAAAGTAATGTTCTTGGTAAGCATTACAAAACTGGCAAGTACGTTTATTTTAAATTTATTGTTTTAGATGAAGTAAAAGATTTTGAGCAAATGTTTAATGCTGAAAATGAGTTACGTTGGCAAAAGTATGTATGGCAGGTGAAATTGAATGCTTGCTATCCACCTGGACTTAATAACAGAGAAGGTTTTGTTGGCTATCTTAAAAGGAAAATGCTTAAGCATTAAGCATTGTGTCATGTGATGTAATCAGTTATTTATTTATTTTTATTTTACAGTTTACCAGGGTAGTCCATTGGGCCAAGGAGACCATTTTCATTGGAGTCCTGGGGAGAAAAGCTCCAAACAATGATAAAACAAGTGATTTAGACAAACATACAAAGAATGTTACAAAATATATAAAATGTATACGATTTGTAGAATACAATGAAAATGAAAAATATGCTAACAAAAGAAATAACATTAAATGCCTCTACAGGGCAATCAAAGGATGTATCTATCTGTAAATATATTTACATAGTGTATAGTAGCAACTTCTCAAGTCAGATTAGAAGAAAGAAAATAAAAGAATGAGAAAATAGGGAACTTAAGGACTAATAGGTGAAGTGAAAGATATAGGTGTGTAAGGAAGAAGTAGGGATGGAAGATGTAGGAGGAGAGTTAGGAGAATTAAACAGGGGATCAGTGTTATGTAATTTTGAGAATTAGAGGTAGGTGTGGTGTGGAGAACTAGAGGAGAGAGTTCTGAGTAATGAGAAATTAGAGAAGGGAGGTAGGATATATTTAAATGTTTTTAAACTGTATTATTCAGTCTGAAGAGGTCTCATTGTCATGGAGATGAAAGTGCTTTCTGACAATGTATGGTGAGTAAAGCTGGTTTTATTGCTGGCTTTTTATTCATTAATTCATTCCTTCAAATCAGGTCATCTTAAACAACCTTGCTCTATGAAGAGGATGTTTGGCCTGTTTCCCTCCTGGATAAATTCCTTGAAATCTCTATTAATTATTGACTACAACATTTCCTTTGGATGATAGAAAAATATACCGGACCAATATATAAAACTAAAGAGACTAAAAACATTTTCCCTGCTTGTATTTTACTAACCATATCCATAAACAAAAGCTTCTAGTTTCTCAGTATTTTTTATCTTTTATTTAGTCTCTTTCAACATATCAGAAGCAAACATAACAGAAGTGTTTTTAATCCATGCTTCTAAATACTTCATCTACTTGCGTCCCCTGTAAGAATTGTTATTGCTGAACCAATTCATATCTATCCATCCTCAACCCTTTTTCCCATTTTGCACATGGGATCAGGGTGTTACTTCAACAGTGACAGTCATCTCGAGCCAGGGTTTCATTTGCGGGTACATAATTTATAGCTATAAGCTTTGTTTTATCTTTACTTTTATATCCTGAAAAGAGTTGAAACCATTTCAAAATGTTCCACAACACTGAGGTGTCCTTTCCTGGCTTTATAAAGTACAAAATGTCATCTACAAGTAGATCCAACTTTTCTTGATTACCATTCCAGTTATATCCTTAAATTTCTGAGTCTCTTATTTTTATTGGCCGTAAATATAAAGCAAATAAAGAAAAAGAGGACACCCCTGCCTGGTTCATCTGTTTTAAGTACAACTTATTGGAGAAAAACGCTCCCACTTTAATTCTTGCCTATAATCCTTTAGATATCCTCCTAATTAACATCATTATTGTATCGGGGACTGCAGACATCCCAATTTGTTGAATGCTTTCTTTGCATCAGGACCCCCCACCAACAGCTGTATTTTCTTACATTCTCCTTCCTGCTGGATTATCGTTTTTATTAATATTGTCAAATGCTTGCCTCCCTTAAGGCAAAACCACATTGATGCGTTATCTGTCAGTGTTGACAGAATCTGTGCCAGTCTTTTGGCTAGTAAACTGAAATGGATTTATATGAAGCTGAGTCTGATGGGCCTTACTTTTCAGTACTGCCACTACAGCTTTCTTCCAAGATGTTGGTGCTTATCTTACTTTTAACATACTTTTAAACAAAATCTTCCAGATTTTTATCACAATCTTCACTCCTACATTCCACAGGAGTACCGTCTGTTCCTGGAGACTTCCTGCAGATTGATTTATACATCAGTTTCTGTCTTCTCAACTGCTGTGTGAACTAATGGTTGTTGATCCTTATCTTCCTCTAACCTTGGTGTAATTACCTTCTAATATTTTCCGTTGTGCTGTTTCTTGGTTTCCACATTTCTGTGCTTTATAAAGATTTTCTTAAAACTTCCTGAAATACCTGTAATGCCTGTATAAGATCTCTGGTTATTTTTCTTGGCATAGGCTGTTTGAGAACAGTGCTTTCTACTTTTTGTTGCTCAAGTTGTTATGCTAAATGTTTTTGTGCTCTGGACTTATCAAAAAAAAAGATGTTCTTCGTTCCACATTGCTGCAGTCCTTACTATTGGGTAGTCCGCTGTCCAGTGAATACCAGAGACGTCATATCCTCAGTCTTTTTTGCCGCATGGTCCGATGCAGAAGCAGTTTTGCGAGTGCAGGTTGGCGTTCTGAAATATTTCCGAATCCGGAGTTTCAGACCGAATCGAGTTGGCAACATTTTGGTTTTCTTGCCTCAGTATTTAACCGGTTGTCAGAAAAAGAATAACTGTATTTCTAAACAGATACCATTACCATACCTTGTGTATACCTTGTTTAGGGCCTGAGCACGGCGTTGTTGGATGCCGCTCTTGTGCTAGGTTTAACAAACGCACTATTAAGAGGAGGTTAGACTGTGCCAGGTTAGTGTTTGGGAAGCTTATAAAATGCCGTCGGATGCTCCGGCGCGCGCAAGGACAAAAAGCGAAGCCTAGGGTTGATGAACCGCAGTCCGGACGTCGGTTCTTTAGACTCAGTGGAGCCAGAGGTTTTGCCAGGAGTTTCTATGGAGTCTCAGGCAGAAACTTTACTGTTACAGGATGTGCCTTCTCAGGAGGTAGGCCAGGCTGAGGGGCTTCTCAGGTAACTGTTCTTCCCTCTCTTCCCAAGGTAGTTAGAGCCTCTCCTTCTGTTGCCAAAACTTCTTTGAGAGGTAGGCCAAGTTCAGCTTCAGTGGGGGCTTCTCCTAGCATTTCGGGTTCTGTACCTAAGAAACATATGCTTAAAATGGCAGAAGATTTGATTACTATGATTAGAGGTTCTATGCCCTCCTGATAAGAGGCCTAGGGTGGAACCGGAGTTTGATAGTTTTGAACAGTGTTCAGAGGCTTCTGAGTCTTCTGAAGATTTGCAGGAGTATCCTCCTTATTCTGATTCTGATGTGGATGATTCCACTACAGCTTCTCCTCCTGAGGATTTCTCATTTTCAGAGACTCTGCATTCCATGAGGGAGCACTTTAAATGGGAAGGCCAGGATTACTCTGATTCTAGGAAAAGGCTTAGGGAATTCTTGTTTTTACCCCAGCATAGGCCCTTAGCTATACCTCCTGTGTTGAATGTGGTTAAAAATCCTGTTCCCACTGATAAAGAGGCAAGGGCTTTGGATAGGTGGGGAAAGAAAGTGTATACTTCTTCCACTCTAGCCATGAGAGCGTTGAATTGTCAGTTTCACATGCTGAAATATCAAAATTTTCTCCTTTCACAATTGAAATCTAAGGTGGATGCTTTGGCGGAAGGTATTGAGTGTAAAGAGTTGCTGGATTTGGTTCATGTGTCTGAACAAGTGGGTAAGCATTCTTTGCAATGTGGTTTTGATGCTGTACAGGCCTCCTCGAGGGTGGCTGCCACTAGTTCTGTTCTTCGCAGGCATGCCTGGTTGAGGGATCAGAATTTAGCTGAGCATGTTAAGACAAGGATTTTGGATGCTCCTTTACAGTCTGATGTGTTGTTTGGTTCGCCTGTGGAAGCAGTTTTAAAGAAAATGGAGGACAAAGCTAAGTCTATGCAAACTGTTAAAGATTTTTTGCAGGAAGTTTAGTAGAAATTGGCCTGCTAAGGGGTGGACATATCCTGCTTATGATTCCCAGTCTAGGGGTAGGTCTAGACGTAGTAGGGGCAGAGCTCAAGGTTCTTTTAGGCCTAGAACAGGGAGTTCACCTGCTCAGACTTCTGGTGAGGGCAGGGGTCAGTCCTTTAAGTAAACAGACCCAATGACCTGCCTTTTCAGCTGCCAGTAGATTCTCGTCTGGCAGCTCCTTTGGGAGGAAGACTGTCTCTTTTCAAAGAAAATTGGGATTTAATTACTCAAGACAGATGGGTGTTGGATATCATTCACCACGGTTACAGGTTTTATTTCCATACATTGCCCCTTTCAAAGGCATGCCAGACGTTCCTCCTCCACAAAGAAAAGAGGCTCACAAGCAAATTCTCAGTTACTCCAGATGGGGCCATTCAGCCAGTCCCTGTATCAGAAAGGGGCCTAGGATTTTATTCTCGCCTGTTCCTAGTACCAAAGAAGGGGAACACGTGGAGACCAATTTTGGTTATCTCTCCTCAACACTTATCTGGACATTCCCAAGTTCAAGATGTTGACGTTACAACAACTTTTACCTCTGCTGGGCAAAGATCACTGGATGGTAACTTTAGATCTCAAGGAAGCTTACCTTCATGTGCCTATAAGGCTAAGTTGCAGGAAGTATCTGCGGTTCGAGCTGGAAATTCTCATTATCAGTTCTCTGCATTGCCCTTTGGCTTATCTAGAGTATTCACAAAGGTTCTGGCTCCGGTGATAGCTTACTTCAGGCTACAAGGAATTCAAATCTATCCTTACTTGGACGACTGCCTGATTCTGGCTCAAGAAAGGAAGACCTTCTACAGCATCTGGAATATGTTATAGCAGTGCTAAGATGCCTAGGGTATTCTGTGAACGAAATAAAGTCCAGTCTAGTACCCTCTCAAGACATGTGCTTTCTGGGTGTGAGACTGAATACAGCAGCCCAGATGGCCTTTTTAACCCCGGACAAACAAGAGAGTCTATCACTTTACTTCCATCAACTATCTCATCAGTCCGTGCTGACTGCAAGGACAGTCCTTCAAGCATTAGGGTTCATGGCATCTTGTATGGTGCTTCCCAATGCCAAACTGCATATGAGGAAGCTACAATGGTATCTCAAAATGTATGGACACAGCACTGCCAGGATTTGGACACTGTCATTCAAATAATACCTTGCCTTCAAAAGAATTTTTGTGGTGGGCTCAGGAATGTCACCTAAACAAGGGACTCTCTGTGACCCGGCCAGAGGCGAGTCAGATTTTAACGACAGATGCCTCGGACATTGCTTGGGGAGCTCATCTAAATGGAAAGTGGATACAAGACAAGTGGCCTGCCAGACTACAGCATCTACATATCAACATGAAGGAGATGTTAGCAGTCCAGTTTGCATTAATGGCTTTCAAGGAGTTACTTCTTCCAGGGCAGGTGTTGATTCTAACAGACAACACAACTGTCATGTGGTACATCAACAAGCAGGGGAACACATTCTTATCCTCTATGCAGGCAAGCAATGATTTTATGGGAGACTAAGCTTGCAACTAACTCTTCAGGCAAGGTTTCTGCCAGGAGCACAGAACTCCTTAGCAGATGTGTTAAGCAGACAAATCATGGATCCCGTGGAAACTGGATCTTCATGTATTTCAGAAATTGACAGTGTCATGGGGAACTCCAGACATAGATCTGTTCGCTTCTCCACTAAACCACCAGCTGCCAAAGTTTTGCACAAAGGGTTTCATCACACAGCTTGGAAAGTGGATGCTCTGTCTTTCAGTTGGAAAAACCTTCATGTGTATGCCTTTCCACCTCTGCCTCTTCTTCCAAAGGTGCTATTAAAAGTCAGACAAGACAAGCCAAGGATGATTTTGATAGCTCCAGATTGCCCTCGGCAACACTGGTACCCATTACTAAGGAAGCCTCCATGGCCTTTACCTTTGATTCCTCATCTGTTATCTCAGAAGGACGGTCATCTGCTCAATGTCAAGCTTCACTCTCTTCATCTAACAGCCTGGCATATTCTGTGTTGAAACACAGCAGGTCTCAACTTCCTCAACAAGTTTTAAATGTGATTATGGAAGCTAGAAGACCTAGTACAAGGAAAGTGTAGAAAAATGGAAGAGATTTTTATTTTGGAGTACAGCAAAGAATTTGGAAATTTCTGAGCCTAATTTGAGTGTGGCTCTTCAATATCTTACTGAGTTATTGGACAAAGGTTTGTCCTTATCTTCCATTAAGATTCATGCTGCAGCAATTTCAGCTCGCTATGATTGTGACCCACCATTGTTTTCGCATCCTTTGTTCAAGCAGTTTCTTAGAGGGGCAAAGAATATAAGACCCCCACGTAGAGCTCCTACTCCTGCTTGGGATCTCAATTTTGTGTTGGAAAAACAACCTTTTGAGCCTGCGGCTACTGCTGAATTGAAATACTTGTCATGGAAGACTGCTTTTCTGTTGGCTATTACTTCTGCAAGAAGGGTGTCTGAGTTGCAGGCCCTTATGGCAGTAGAGCCTTTTTTGATTTTCCATAAGGATAGGGTATCATTACGTACTAATCCTTCCTTTATGCCTAAGGTGGTTTCTAGTGTGGCTTTAAACCAAACTATTCATTTGCCTACTTTTATGCAGACCCCCAAAATAAAGAAAAGATTTTGCACACTTTAGATGTACACATTATTAAAGCAGGACTAAGTTTTTAGGCAGTCTCAGCAGTTGTTTTCTTTTGCTTTGAGTTCGGGGCAAGCCTGTGTCAAAACAAACTATTTCTAGGTGGATTGGGTTTTGCATTGCATTTTGTTATTCCCATCATGGCAAGGAGATTCCAGCTGGGATTAGGCCTCATTCCACTAGGGCTACTGCCACTTCAACAGCATTTCTAGGGGAGTGGCAGCTAAGGATATTCTGGAGGCAGCTACTTGGAGTTCAGTGCATACTTTCTCTAAGCATTATCACCTTCCTATCTACTCTAAGTCTAGGGCTGGTTTTGCCACAGCTGTTTTGCAAGGCATGTTGTCAGCTCCTACTTCTTTATGATTTGCCAGCCTCCCTTACCTCTGCTTTGGGATTCTACCCAATAGTAAGGACTGCAGCAATGTGGAGCGAAGAACATAGTACAGTTTGTACCTACCATAAATGTAGATGTTGATCCACATTGCTGCAGTCCCCTCCTCCTTCCCCTGTTTAGGGGTGGTTGTGTAGGTGAGGTTATATGTTGATATTTTTGTATATATTTTTGTATATATTGTACATATTTTGTGCAGGTATTTTGGGCCTTGTCTTTTAGGGTCTTCTGACATCTGGGGCAAAAAAAGCTGAGGATATGACGCGGTGCGCGCGCATAGTACCCCTGGCGTACTGGCGTCAGTCTAATGCGCCCTGACCCTCTGGTATTCCCCCGGACAGCGGGACTACCCAATAGTAAGGACTGCAGCAATGTGGATCCTCGAACATCTACATTTATGGTAGGTACAAAACTGTACTTTTCTAAACAGCAATCATAAACTCGTGTATGTTATCCAGATACTGTCTTTTTTTCTCTCTGCTACTCTGCAATTGCTGCTCTTGTTCTGAGATTCCCCTTACTCCATCAATAATTTAACCTTTGTCATTACTCTGAACAATTCATATTACTTCTTAACCATATCTTTCTCTCTTATATATTTTTATCCCACTCAATAACTATCCCTTCTGAAGAGTGTTCTATCTTCCCTAACCATCCAGATAATTTCCCCTACTCATGTCTTGAATTCCTCTAATTTTAACAAGGACGTGGATAAGAAGCACCAGTGTCTCATTGTTACTTAATTACCCTGCATTTTAATCTTAGTTTTTACCAATGCATGAGCTTCAAATAGTTGTTGGATGCTTGTCAAAGATTTCAATTAAATGCACATATTCCTGTGAAATATCACTCCTGTCTAGTTTAGCCCCATTAATGTACCTTAGGAAATCTTATCCTTTTGTTTTTTTTTCCTGTTGGGGGTCACCACAGTGGAACAACTGTCTGCAGAATGATTGGCAGTGGAGTTTTTATGGTAATTTTCCAGCCCAGTGCCCAACCTTCCACAGAAGAGACACAGACACACCTAGGGCCAATTTAGTGTCCAATCCACCTGTCGCATGTCTTTGGGATGTGGGAGGAAACTGGTGCACCTGAAGGAAACCCACGTGACCACAGGGGGGGACAAGCAGACTCTGCACAGAAGGCACCCCAGCTGAGAATCGAACTGAAGAAACCTCTTACTGAGAGGCGACATTGCTAACTACTGCACCACTGCAGCCGCCCGCTATATATATGTGCAGTATGGGTGCATACAGTCAGTTATTTATAATAAACTTAACATAGTAGAAATAAACATTATTAATGAATACATTCTAGTAAATGTTGCTTAATGTTTTACTTATTTGTTGTCGCACATTGGCTGTATGTTGCACATGCAGTCTCTGTCAATGCCTTTGTCAGTATTTTTTTCTTTGTATTGCCAAGTTAATTTATTACTTGTTATTATCTTTGTCAGTGTGGCCTGAGTTGAGGCTGAAAAGGATCCTGGGGACCAGTTCACTTTCCTGGTTACCAAATAATAAATATATATGAAACAGAAAAGGGGGAGGTGAACATGACTGAAGTAATTAAGGAACTAGTAAAGCACATTTTAATTCTGCATCATTCTTGAGAGAGAAAAAAACTTCCCATTGAAGACATTGGGAAGTAGAAGACTGATATAGTTAGAGTCCTACTACTTGTCACCTATAAGTGTGCCACAAGGATTATTTACTGCAGTGAGAGTTTTCATACCTCAGCATGATAGTGTAGGGGAAGGTATGCCAGTTTTTCAGAAATACAAAACAATCCCTTTACAAAAGCTACTATTTACATAGCTACTTCCAGCAAAAGTAGGTAACAGCTATTTATGCATAAAACAAGCTCTGACAGACCCATAAATGAGTCTTAGCAAGGGAAACATAGAAGTAGCTCTGTTACAGAGAAAGGTACGTTTAGATGACAGTGCTTCACAGTCCTGCCATTCTATCTTAATGGCATGAGAAAACACCACTTCCTTATGTCTAGTATGGCTCGTATAAAGACTTGAAATGTATTCTGGGAAGAAGGAATGGATACCTTGGGGAATAATATGTAAATTGTCAGAGGTCCTTGTACTGAATTCATATCTTCCATACCAAATATTTTCATACTTTTCTTCAGAAATTTGCCCCCGTTTGTTGTATTTTCCCCTTCTAGGTCCCCTTGTTTGTTCTCAGTAGTCCCACCTATAAGTAATATTCCCCGCTGAAAGCTGATTATTTCTCACAAAAAAAATAAACTCCATAATAGCAGTTTTTGGTAGACTATAAGTAAATGCCAGAGCAATCTTCCTCCCTTGCCAGTAACACCTTACTACCACAAGTCTACCATTGTTTGTTTTTCCTCTTCTGTCACTGTTGAAACCATTCTAGCAATTAGTACTATTATTACTCCCCTTTTCCTTTGTTCCTGATATTCTGCTGAATATCTACCCTGAAATCCTTTATTAAATTTACATGCTGATTTCATTACCAATGTGTCTCCTGCACCATTGTATTTCCATTCGGCTTTTCTTAATATAATTTAGTACTCAGCACTTTTGTCTATGACTGAATGGCCAATTACATTCCAAGATAATCTAGGTAGAGTCACCATTATGAAAAGCTATTGTTTCTACCCATTGTACATGACATTTTTGAATGTGCATTTCCAACTTTGTCTCACATTCATGCACTAATGTATGGCAGGCTGATCATTCATACACTTTTTAACTCCATTTGAATGTGTTACAGTTTTAAAACTTTTTCCTTTAATGAACTTTCAAACAAAAACCTAAATGCATTTTCAGGGCCTCCTATCCCCTATTAACTTAGAATATACATGCAAAATAATATACTTTTTCAAAAACAAATTAAATTTTCAGTTTCACCCTCCAGATATGAACAGTTGCCTTAGATAGACATTTGCAACCACAGACATGACCTTATTTAAAATTAAGGTTACCCTTACTAAAGTCTGTTTTACATCCTGTATTTCCACTTACACTGATTGCTGTTATTTCTCTTTCCCTTCCAGATATGTAAAATAGCTTGCATGCTTTAAGAAAACATTAACTTTTTGCCGTAAGAAAAAGTGCACTGGCTGCCTTTTAAACTTAATTGTGCACTGTTCTATTAAATGTACTAAAGTATTAATGCTGCTCTCTTATTCACTTCCTATAATTTCAAATGTTATTTTTCCCCGAACTGCTTGCCATTGTACCTTTATTTTTTTCAAATCCCCTCAGCAAGTAAAGTTCAGAACTCTCGAGTAATTGCCATCAGCTGGTCTCCATGTAAAAGTAGTCAGCAATGAGAAAAAAAGGTAGCAACTATGCAGATGCATGACAGAATCTTTCTAAATTTCACTCAGAACAGAATGTAGAGAATTCCCCTGGCCCAACTAACTTCATCTCCCACTAAGAACATTTGCTAATGGAAAGAAAAACAAGCTAATATCTTTGCAGATTCAAAAACAAAACCAATTTTTCTTGGCTTTCATCACTTCCTCTTATTTTAAAGCCTATTTGCTTAAAAAAACACTTGTTTATAGCTTACGCCGAGGACATTAATCTAGAAATCCACACAAAAGGGAATTTATTCTCAGCTCTACATATATGTGCAGTACTGCACCCCACTTCTCACCCCAGTAGCTCAAGAGCACAGCATACTAACAAACTTTCTTCAGACCCTCATTTATTCGTTTGTATTGTAAAGCCTATATTTCTTACTTCTAAAATGATACCTGTTGACTTTAATGTCTTTAACACACAACATTCACCAAAAACAACCCCCCCACATTTAAAATGCCCCTGACTGCACCACTATACCCAACTGCTTTGTACTGTAACATGCAGTTTATATCATGAAATAGTGTACAAATACGGTTAAGAACAATTGCTTCACTCTATACTTTTTCCTTTGTGTCCTTGTAAATATTGACAAAATGGGGTATATGCTTTACAGTCTAACCACACATTTAACAAAGTCAATAACAGTCAAGTCTTTCTCGGACACTTTTTCTAGCAAAGCCAACTTTCATAAATGTGATTGATTTATAGACTCCAATTTATTCCCAAATGTCATTGTTGCTTGTCTTTTTCCTGATGATCTTCGGCCACAGACTCTGGTTTAAGTCTAAGGTACTCCTGATTCTTAGTCAGCTCCTGTGCTTTTTTCTGTCTGAAGCATTTTCCTTTGGAACAGTGGACAAAGTTTCACTTGCAGAGCTTCCTTAAGCTTTGTCAGAATAATGAGAAGCAGAGTCCCCTTCTGTTTGCAAGTTCACTTTGGGAAAGCAACCAAGACGAAAAATATCTTGGATCCTCCAGGAAAACCTCTTAAGACAGATGGATGCAGCAGCCTAAACTGACACCTGCCTCTCAGTATTCCCTGATTGCAGGGATAAATTTGCTTCTCCTGCTTGATGTACAATGAGCAGCCATTTTCCAAAAACACTTTCTTTCCAGTTTTTAATATTTTTCCCTTCTGCCCCAGTCTTGTCAGGATCAACTCCTTATGCTGATATAATTACAGCTTTAGTATTATAGGTCTTGGCTGCTTTCCCAAGGCCAGGTTTAGAGCATATATTCGATGTGCCCTTTCAATTAACAATTCATCCTGCTGTGGAACTCCTGTCTGATGCAGTTGATTGTATTAACCATATGAAAGAAGAAATAATCTGTTCATTTCTCTGGTACAGCAGAACATCTTGTTATCTCTGACCATGCTATTTTCTAACTTTATCATTTTTGAAACTGTTTTTTTTTGTTTTTGAGAAGCCTCCTATTCAGACAGCTTTTTATTTATTTCATAGTCTTGATTTTTACAGATGTTCATCGTGCATACAGCTGCAGTAATCACAGATGGGTTTTCTGCCGTCAGGCGGGTCATCGGTCGGCCGAATTCCAAAGTCTAGGTCCGGCGTTGGTTGTTGTCGCTTTCTTTCCTGACGTCAGTGAGGCAGGAGTATATAAGACACAGCCGACGCCATTTTCTTCAGTCTGTTTTGCCGCGCGGTGCCCGAAGCAGAAGCAGTTCAAGTGCCAGTCGGCCAGCTCCTGAATTTATGAAAAATTGGAAACCGAAGTCTTCATTAAAGCTAAGTACCCCGTTGGGGAAATTTTTCTTGCCTCAGACCGATGTCAGAAAAAGTTAACAATTGTATTTCTTGTGGGAAGCAAATACCGCATAAGGATTTCCATTCCATCTGCATACCTTGTTTAGGCCCAGACCACGACGTCTTGGGCTGTCGCTTTTGCGCTACTTTCAATAAACGCACTATTAAGCGTCGGGCGGAGTTCGCCCAACACTTTTTTGATACAGCCTTTGATTATAAAATGTCGTCGGAGACTCCGACTACCGTTTTGTCCAAAAAACATAAGGACAAGGACCGACACGCGAGGTCCGCGGTCCCCACCGACACCACGCCAAAACTGGCTACACGTGGTCCGGTTCTCAGCGAGACTCCTATGCAGTCCCTGACTACCGACGACACTTCTTTGGCGGTGTCTTCTGTAACCGAGACTGCAGGTACCTCGGCCCAGACTACAACCACCGAAGCCACTGTGAGCGTTGAGCCTCCTAATGTGGACAGGTCCACTTCCACCCATGGTGTCTTTAGACCCTCATCTTCCTTTTCCATTAAGGCCTTTACCAAGTCCAAATCAGCCAGGCATCCCAAGAGGCCTGTTGCACAGGGCCCATCTCCAGGCCCCATGCCTAAAAAGCAGATGCTTAAAATGGCTGAGGATTTAATTACTCTTATCAGGGGTTCCCAACCCCCTCCAGACAAGAGACCCAGAGTGGAGGAAGATTCTCCCTCTTCTGATCAGGGCTCCATTTTTTCAGAACATTCTGATGTAGAGGAACACTCTTACTCCCCTTTTGAAGATTCTGATGCAGAGCAGTCCATTCCTTCTGTATCTCCTCCTGAGGATTTTTCTTTTGGGGAAACCTTGCACACCTTGAGGAAACACTTCCATTGGGAAGGCCAAGACTTTTCTGATTCCAAGAAAAGACTTAGGGAATTTCTTTTGTTACCTCAACACAGACCTCTGGCGATACCTCCTGTCTTGGACATACTTGATGATGTTTATTCGGAGGCTTGCCTTAATCCGGATTCCCTGCCTCCTGCCCCAGTCAAGCCTGATAGGAACTACAGAGTTCCTAACTCTCACCAATTTCTTTACAAAAGCCATAATGCTGACCCTGAAACCATTTCTCAAGGCCCCAAGGGAATGAAGGCCTCTACTGCTAAGAATCCACTACCTTCCGAAGAGAGTCAAGATCCTTAGAAAGGTGGGAAAAAGGTATATACCTCGGCCACCCTAGCCATGAGGGCCTTAAATTGTCAGTTTCATATGCTTAAATATCAGCAGTTTCTGTTATCACAATTAAGAAATAAAATGTCTCAACCTGAACAACCAGACTTGAAGGAGTTGCAGGATATGATGCATAGTGCAGAACAAGTGGGTAAACACACCTTACAATGTGGCTATGATGCCCAAGAGGCCTCAAGTAGAGCTGCTGTTACAGGATCAGTCATTCATAGACATGCCTGGCTTAGGGAACAAATCTTGCCTGATCATGTGAAAGCTAAACTATTAGATGCTCCTTTACAAAAGGATGTGTTATTTGGTACTAATGCTGAGGAGATACTATGGAAAATGGAAGAAAAAGCCAAATCTATGCAAACTGTCAAAGCTTTTCTACAGGTTCAACCACCACGTTTTAGCAGAAATTGGCCTTCTAAAAACTGGTCCTTTCCAGCCACGGACAAGCCCCAAAGAGGTAGATACAGGTGCACAAGGGGCAGAGGACAATCACAAGGATCATATAGAGGCAGGCAATGGCAAACTCCAGCACCAAGAGGTGGCGAAGACAGTGCACAACAATACAGGAAACAAACCCAATGACGTCCTGTTTTCCATGCCAAGCAAGTCTCAGCTGGCAGCACCCTTGGGAGGAAAACTGGCATTATTTACAAGAAATTGGCATATTGTCACAACAGACAAGTGGATCCTGGACGTTATAAACAGAGGCTACAGATTTCATTTTCACACTCTTCCAAAAATGAGAGGCATGCCAAACCTGCCACACAATCAAAGGGCAGAGGCACAACTACAAATTTCAAAGCTCATAGACATGAAAGCTATTCAAGAGGTACCTATTCACGAGCAAGGTCAAGGTTTTTACTCCAGGCTATTTCTGGTACCAAGGAAAGGATCCGACTGGAGACCCATTTTGGACTTCTCCATCCTAAACACATTCTTACTCATACCAAAATTCAGGATGCTCACATTACAGCAGCTTCTTCCCATGCTGGGCAAGGAGTTTTGGCTGGTAACATTGGACCTCAAGGAGGCATACCTGCATGTCCCAATCAGACAAAGCTGCAGAAGATACCTCAGATTTCTTGCAGGTTCAATACACTATCAATTCTCTGCATTGCCCTTTGGCTTATCTACTGCGCCCAGAGTATTCACGAAATGCCTGGCATCAGTAATTGCCTACTGCAGACTTCAAGGGATACAAATTTACCCTTATTTGGACGACTGCCTGATCCAAGCGGACAGCAAGCACATACTTCTGGAACATCTGGCTTATGTAACACGGTTACTGCATTCTCTGGGATACACAATCAACAAAGAGAAATCCAGGCTAACACCATCTCAGAAAATAACTTTCCTGGGTGCCAACTTGGACACAAACACCCAGATGGCCTATCTTACGCCAGAAAAACAGGGGCAACTAACTCAATACTTCAAAATACTAGCAAATTGTACCAGGCTTACTGCAAGGAAAATCCTGCAGGCTCTGGGCTTCATGGCATCTTGCATTCTTTTAATCCCATGTGCAAAGTTGCATATGAGGAAACTTCAATGGTACTTAAAAAACCTTTGGTCTCAGCACAGCCACAGTTTGGAAACAATAATACCAATAATTCCATGTTTGCAAAAGGAATTTCTATGGTGGGCCCAAGCATGTCAAACAAACACAGGTCTCCCATTCTGCAAGCCTCAAGCAAATCAAGTCATCACAACAGACGCCTCAGATTACACCTGGGGGGCGCACATGACAGACAGGTGCATTCAGGGCAAATGGCCCCAAAAGGAAAAGCACCTTCACATCAATCAAAAAGAAATGCTAGCAGTGATAAATGCAATTACAGCTTTCAAGGACTTCCTGCATCCAGGACAATTATTGATAAGAACAGACAACACCACAGTAATGTGGTACATAAACAAACAAGGGGGAACACATTCATACCCCCTGTGCAGACTAGCCATGACACTTTGGAACTTGGCTCTGGAAAGGCAAATCGAACTTCAAGCACAGTACTTGCCAGGTTTGGAAAACACACTGGCAGACAATCTAAACAGAAATATGACAGATCCACATGAATGGAAGTTGCATCCTCAAGTGTTTACAAAGATAATCCAAGCGTGGGGGAGGCCAGACATAGATCTCTTCACCTCCCACAGGAATCATCAGTTGGAAAAGTTTTGTTCAAGGACCTTTCATCCAAAGGCCTGGAGAGTGGACGCCTTTTCATTCAGTTGGACAGCATGGACAGTTTACGCTTTCCCACCTGTGCCTCTTCTGCCCAAGGTGCTCTTGAAAGCAAGAGCAGACAGACCGAAGATGATACTGATTGCTCCAGACTGGCCAAGACAACACTGGTACCCACTCCTGAGGAGCCTAACACATACTCCTCCCTGGTCCCTACCTCTAATGCCTCTTCTGCTGACTCAGCACAGCTACAAAACTCTTCACAGTCAGCTGAAAACACTCAATCTCGCTGCATGGAAAATTCCTTAACACCACAACAGACTCTACTCCCCAAAGAGGTGCAGGATGTCATTTTGGAGGCCAGAAGGCCATCTACTAGAAAGGCTTACTCCGCAAAATGGAAACGGTTTTGCTCTTGGAATGAGAAAAAAGGCCAGGATCCTAGAAAACTGAATTTGCCTCCGGTATTACAGTATCTAGCTGAGCTGCTGAACAGTGGACTTTCATTTTCCTCCATAAAAATCTATGCCTCAGCCATTTCTGCAGAATTCAACACAGATCCACCCTTATTCTCTCACCCACTCTTAAGACAGTTCCTCAGAGGGGCTAAGAATACAAGACAACCAAGGAAACAACCAATTCCAGCCTGGGATCTTAATTACATTCTAGAAAAATTAACATTGCCTCCCTTTGAACCAGCTGCCTCAACAGATTTGCAATATTTGTCCTGGAAAACAGCTTTCCTCCTGGCCATTACCTCAGCTCGTAGGGTTTCGGAACTACAAGCCCTCATGGCTGTGCAGCCCTTTCTCATCTTCCATCAGGACAGGGTTTCCCTTCGAACCAACCCGTCATTTATGCCTAAAGTGGTATCCAGGGTAGCTTTAAATCAAGCCATACACTTACCTACCTTTTACCCCAATCCTCAAAACAAAGGGGAAAGGCTGCTACACTCCTTAGACATCCATAGACAGCTACATTATTATTTGGACAGAACAAAGCCTTTCAGGAAATCAGAACAACTTTTTGTGTCCTATGCTGTAGGAGCTCAAGGGAAGCCAGTTACCAAACAGACAATTTCAAAATGGATGGGCCACTGCATACGGTTTTGTTACTCCTATCATGGAAAATCTGTCCCTACAGGCATCAGATCCCACTCCACCAGGGCCACAGCTACCTCTGCAGCCTTCCTCAGAGGAGTTCCTACCAAAGATATTTTGGAGGCAGCCACTTGGAGTTCTGTGCATACCTTCACAAAACACTACCACCTGCCTTTATATTCCAAAACTAGAGCAGGCTTTGCCACTGCTGTGTTGCAGGGCATTTTGGCTCATCCCAGTTCCACCTAGTGCCTACCACCCTGTGCGTAGCTTTGGGATTCTACCCATCTGTGATTACTGCAGCTGTATGCACGATGAACATAGTACAGTTTTGTACCTACCATAAATGTAGATGTTAGAGTGCTAATACAGCTGCAGTACAGTTTTCCCTCCCTCCTTCCCCTCTTGGTAAAGGCCTAGGGCCTAACCCCTCTTCATACAACCTGATTGGGTTATCCTTCTATGGTATATTTGCTTGTAACTACTGTTTTTTGATTATATTGCATTTCATGTATATAATTATAATTTATGTATTGCCTTCCTTTTGGGGGCACCTGACATCTGGGGCAAGCAAGACTGAAGAAAATGGCGTCGACTGTGTCTTATATACTCCTGCCTCACTGACGTCAGGAAAGAAAGCGACAACAACTGACGCCGGACCTAGACTTTGGAATTCGGCCGACCGATGACCCGCCTGATGGCAGAAAACCCATCTGTGATTACTGCAGCTGTATTAGCACTCGAACATCTACATTTATGGTAGGTACAAAACTGTACTTTTTATCAGTTCATCCTGTGAAAATAGCTAATCTATTAACTGACAGGTTTGGCAAAAATTTCACCCACTGTCCCCTCCAAACATTCCACAAAGCATTCCTTCTACATCTTCCCATCTTGCATCTCCAAAGAGCAAGTTATGAATGCTCTAAGGCCAAAAACACAGCTTCTGTGGGACTGGATGGCATCCCATGTTGTTTTAAATGGTCTAAAACGTGAGTTAGCAACTCCATTAGGTACCCTATTCAACCACAGTCTGAGTACTAGTTTTGTTCCTGCTGAATGGAAAACAGCAACCATCATTCCCCTTCATAAAGGAGGTACAGCAACAGACCCTGGGAACTACAGACCCATAAGCTTAACTAGTCTTATATGTAAGGCCATGGGACAAATCATCATTGACCTTATAAATAAGCATATAGGTGATCTCCAAACCCTTTATCCGACAGGGACGAATCATCATTGACCTTATAAATAAGGATATAGGTGATCTCCAAACCTTTGATCCAACAGTTTGGCTTTGTCAAAGGCAGGTCATGCATGTTAAACTGGTGGACTTCTTCGAAAGTGTCACCAGAGCCATAGATAAAGGCAAATCTGTGCATGCAGCCTGCTTTGACTTAGCCAAGGCCTTTGACACAATCCCACATTCGGGCATCATTGATAAACTCTCCCAGTTTAATATTAACCCTTATGTTGACAGGTGAGTTGCTAACTGGCTCACGAACAGATCACACCCCATCAGAGATGGGGACTTTACCTCAACCAGCAGACCTGTCAACAGTGGGGTTCCACAAGGGTCAGGCTGTAGCCTATTCCAGAGCAGTGGCAACCTCTGAGATGCATCTGTGTCTCCAGCAGGTCTTGTTTATGTTGCAGGACAGGTTAAGGTCCCTAGAGCAGGTGACCCTTGTCCCATTTGACTTGTGGATGTGCAGCATTTTCATTAGGTTTGGATCCGAGATTGCTCTGTAGGCCAGGCACAAGTCTCTAAGTAGTCTGTACACTACTGAGTACAGTGACAGTGACTTCTGTCTGTCAGTGTATGACATGTGCTGGAGACCCTGAATTTTTCTTGGTTAAAAATCTCTGAGGTGTCTCGAGTTGCTTCAGGTGCCTGGTAAGGTACATAGCAAAGGGAGTATTGTACTCCATTATTGACCTGATGGGGGTCGAGTACAGGGGAGTTATGACCTCTTTCGCTCTTGAGGCAATGCCTTTGCTAATGAGGTGTGTGACGTAGAACACTTTCCTTACCACAGCAGACACATGGTGGTCAAAGTTTAGGCTTCAGTCAACTTGCATTTCCAAGTCTCTTGCTACTGAGTTGTTGTTTGGGGTATTATTATTTGTATGATAGTCTGCAGGGATGTCATTTTTAATGAAGGGGTTGATCATGCATTTTTAGCATTGAGTTTGAGTACATGGCTTTGACACCAATCATTGGTTTAAGTCCCTCTATTAACATCATATAGAGATTCAGTGATTTGCCCCTAATTTTCAATCATCTGCACACTTAGTCAGACACAGCCCATCTGTTTTGGCCTGAACTTCTGAAAAGTATAATCCAAACAATAGGAGGCCCAGCAGTCAGGTCTGCTGGTTGAGGTAAAGTCCCCAACTTTGACAGTGTGTGATGTGTCGGTGAGTCATTTAGCATCCCACCTGCCGACATAAGGGTTGATATTCAACTGGGAGTGTTTATCAATGATGCCCAAATGTGGGATTGTGTCAAAGGCATTGGTTAAGTCAAGGAAGGCTGTATGCACATATTTCCCTTAGTCTGTGGCTTTGGTGAAGTTTTCAAAGAAGTCTACCAGGTTTAACAGGCATGACCTGCCTTTGACAAAACCAAACTGTCAAGTCAAGGGCTTCTGTGGGAAATCAAGCTGGAGAAAATTGTTATTTGCAAGGGTAAAGGACCATTGATCCAAGAGTTTTCAGGCTTAGTACGCGGGTAAGTAAAAAAAAAAAAAAAATTGGATTCTTGCAAAAAGTCCATCAACAGACCACAATATAGTATCAACATACAGAGAGTACATATTTTTTTCAGTGTAAAGCCATTAATACACACATCCAGATGAGTAGAAGTGAGCATTATGAGCTGTTACACACATGTAATAGAAGTGTAGTAGCAGTTTCTTTCGGCTTTTCCCAGTTAGGGGTCGCCACAGCGGAACTCCGGTCCGCTAATGATTGGCAGTAGATTTTGACGTGCTGGCTTGCCGGGCCTAACACACAACCTTCAATGAAGGAACGCCCTAAGGACGCTCTAACTGAGAATTGAACGGGCAACGTCTAACTGTAAGGCGACAACGCTACCGCAGCACCACCACCGCAGTACATGTAATAGAAGTGTAATGATTAAAATACTAAAATTAGTCTAAAGTTGTCACACAATATGCAAAATGTTATGCACAAATAAGTGGGTTGACTTCTTGTAGTGTAAAGAGATGAAGTTCTGACTCTGACTACAGTGTTCCTGGTTTATCATTCTTGGGCACTGAAGAAATTATCAGGGTGGGTAGAAGTATGTGGCCAATGCCTACTTGCCCATTCTGGGGAGAAAGAGCTGCTCTGCTGTGATACTGACTCATAGTGAAGCAGAAGAACGGCATGTGGCATGTGGGCTGGAGTAGTGTGCTTGGCTTTGCCAGACTTCAGTAAGCAATAATCTTGCAAAGATTGTGCTTGGCAACATGCACAACCCCACAGAGGAAGTAGCAGGCCCTTATGCAAGCAAACAGAGTCATCAGCTACGTAGGATAAAAACTTTAGCCATCGTCAGAAAAAAAAAAACTGTCTACCTGGATGATTGCCTCTTATGATCAGCTATAGCCTCAAGGTGAAAGAAATGGGCTTATTTCTCATGGGAGGATGTATGGTTGATGGGCAGCAGAGAAAAAAGATACATATGCGCCTTTAAATTATTCAATCTGTTATTTCTGACTATATCTCTCTCTGCCTGCTTAAGAAAGGGTGGCTGGAGCTTGGAGAACCACCATCTGGAATAGATGTATTCTGAGCATTCTAAGATGACAAGTTTTACTGCTGTTTAGGCTTCCCTGATTTGTCCTATTTTTGTATGTTTATTGATTTGATTACTCCACAGAACCAACCCGACAGATGGGACCTGAAGCTTAGTACACCACACCACTTGTTTCACAATTCAAGTAGCCCTGACTTCCTTTAGTTTTTCATATCTTATTACTGTAACATTTAGGCTTTCTAAAATAAGTCTACAACATTTACAGAGGCTGCACTTAGATATCTTATTTTCTTTTCACTAATCATGTATTTAGTGTTATTTCTCTCCGTAATTCCCTTAATGTTGCCCCCCCTTTTTAAAAAACATTAATGGTACATCACCTAGTTGTTTTTTCATCTCTGCTGTAAATTGCTAAATTCTAATTTCTGTTAATGATATTACAAAACTGCATTTGTATCACTCCCAAAATTAAAAATCAAGACTTTGTTTTATTGCTCTTATTAGTTAAAACGTCATTCACTCTAATACATCCTCATTATATAATATAGGTAGAAATTTTGTTTATATTGGGTTTGTTTTTGAATGAAGGTGCATTCTTATGAAATCCCTAACAGTAAATGAGATGAAAGGGCTAAGTTTCGGATTTAGTAAATAGTTGCTGTATTGTGAAGTATACTGTGTGCTCAGTGTGTTTTCTTTTTCCCTTTTTTTCCCTATTTTGCCTTTTGCTTATTTTAAAGCTGTCTCGCTATGTTAAACCCATTTAACATAGCGAGACAGGTTTTAAAAAAAAAAGCAACGGAGAAAGCAAGATCTCCGTTGCTTTTTACACACTGTCTTGCTATGTTAAAGGATCTCCGTTGCTTTTTTTAAAGCTGTCTCGCTATGTTAAACTCCTTTAACATAGCGAGACAGTGTTTTAAAAAAGACTTGTACTAATGGAAAAAGTCTGGGCGACCGGACCTTTTTCCATTAGTATAAGTCGATTTAAAATGTGCACGCTGACCAATCAGCATGCACGTTTTGGAATATTAATGGGGGGTCATGGAATAACAGACTTGTGGGAGCAGCACAGACTTCATCTCTGATTAACTGTATTATAGTAGAGTTTATCTGTTGGTCACATCAGATGTTGAGCAACTTTAGAAGATGGTCTTTGTAACTGGAAAATATATGAACTGTGACCAGAGATGCCCCAGGCCTGCTTTGAGAACTGATACAGCTCACTTTGAAAGTACCAGAAGCATGGAGTACTTTCTTGATTGAGAGGCACGTCATTTTAAAGGAGAATATTGCCTTCATTCTTGCCCTCAGGAGCACTGGATGGAGGTTAAATACAGGTTGGTAATGTGGTGTATAGGTGTATAATGAAGCATGGTGGGGGGGTCACTTATTCATGAGTTGTGCAAGTCAGCATTGATGGCCTGAGGCATAGCCTTCCATCAAGGTATTTGTCTCTTAGCTTCTTACATTTTCTCACTTGTAAAATCAAAGGTAGAATGCATAGGTTTGTCCCTAGCCTTCATGAAAGGAGACTGGACCTGAAGCATTTCAGAGCTTAAAAGCTGATATGGGGATCCCAAAAGACAGATTTGTTTGCATCACATGAGAATTGCCAGTTAAAGAAATCTGGTACGAGATTCTCATGCAATACACCAGAGCAGTGAATCTCTTGCATCATGTTAAGTTGTCATTCTCGCCTTCATTCTTGCTGGATGGGTTTGGAGCCGATCCTCGGCTCCGACTCTGCATATACTATAGCTCGAGAGCTATTTTTACCGGCTCGAGGCAGCCCTATATCCCACAATACCATGCGCTAACTCCCCAGATCTCATTTGCCACTTCGCTGCGAGGTTGCCTTTTTTACCGGCTCAGGTCAGTAGAAGAAATTTTCAATAAAATTTCTTTTTTTTTTGAGGTAGTTTATTAGGTTATTTTCCCTACTTTTGTTCCCTATCGATATTATTACTCAATATTGTTTGTTTCGTAAGCCCTACCCACCCCTGTAGTTAACTTTTATAATCAGGCCTACAGGCTTTAGTTTTTCTGTTTACTCACCCCTGTGTGTGTGTGTGTTGTTGTTCTAGTCAGCCCCCTCATCCCCCCCTTGTGTGTAAGTGAGTGAGTGTGTGTGCTGATTGAGTGACTGTCTTTAGGGCAATGTCCAAAGACGTTAAGGTCTCGGGATTCAAGAAGTGTGACTCGTGCTGTCAGAAAATGTCTCTGACAGACTGTCACACTTCTTGTGTCTATTGCTTGGGGCCTTTACACCTGCAGGACTCTTGTTGCGTTTGTCACGGATTTAGTTCAAGAGTCCTGCAGGAAAGGCGTAACAAGCTCATTCTAAGGGGCTTGTTAAAGCCTGATGACTCCCCGTCCAAGTCTGGCTCGGGGAAGTCATCAAAAACCGCCAAACCCTCGGCTCCAGTTTCTGAGCCGACGGCTGGTGTTGTCGAGACGGCTCCAACCTCGGTTCTGGCTGGCTCAGAGGCGAGCAAAGTGGGTTCGCTTCGAAACCATCATCGGAGCCAACCCCAGTGCGCAAGCGCTCTAGGTCCCCTTCTTTAGAGTCCGTCAGATCGACTCCGAGGTCCCCCCTCCTATCGGAGCGGAGTCATAGGACTCATTCATAGAGGTCTTCCAGGCTCTCCGATCACGACATCAAGAGGGTGGTCAGTAGACTCATAAAATCTCAGGCGCTGGCCCAAATGCTTCAGAGACTATCTCACCAGACTGTGGCTCCTTCGATACAGTTATCCATTCCTCCTTCGACTCATCTCTCGAGTTCGGAGCCGGAGTTCGTCGGAACCGTGACCTTGCCCATGTCAGAGCTGATACCTCCTCCTTCGGCTCTGGTGTCGTCGGCTCCGACCTCTTTATTGGTTCCGTCCATGGAGAGGTCCGGGTGCCGGGACTCCATTGTCGGCTCCGAGGGGGCGAGTGGCATCGGACCCTTGTCCGACCCCGTTCTCCCTCTCGGAGCTTCGGCTCTGGTTAGTTCGGCCCCGACATCATTCTTGGAGCCTTCTCTGTTGGTTCCGGGGGCGGTTCCGGCCTCTTCGGAGCCGGGGCTACCTTTGGTGTCTGATAGGGGAACCTTTGAGGTGATGAGTGTGCTGGACCCAGTGTCCACTCCAAGGTTAAGTTCTGCGGCTCCTCCCTCTGTAGTGCCTGTTACGGTCTCTGGCCACCCTCCTATACCCGACAGCAGAGATCCAAAGCGTAAGGTACCCACTTTGGGTGTCTCCTCCTCTTCCGAGGGCTCCCCTGAAATTTCAGGGGAACCCCCTAGGAAAAGAAAGTGCAAGAGGAAGCACATAGACTCCCCCGAGTCTGTCACGTCAGACACCGACTTGGATGAGTCTGAGGGTTCCCCCAGATCCCCCTCTGAGGATGTCTTCTTTTCAGACATCCTGGAGATCCTAAGACAGAGGGGAAATTGGTCCACTCTCAAACCTTCCGAGGACGAGTCTGTTTACCTTGACGCCTTTGGATCTCACCCTTCCACCTCCTGGGTGTCTCCCCCTTTCAACCCACTAATGGAGGTAACGGCTAGAAAGGCGTGGGCAGCTCCTGATTCAATGGAACCTACCCCTAGGAAGCCTTCTAAATTTATTTCTGCACCAGATGACAAATCCTCTCACCAAAGGTGTTTCAGTTGATGCTATGGTGGTAGCAGCAGCCACTAAGAAGGAATTAGCTGATCCTTCTGTACCTGTTCATCCTCCTAACAAAGATTCCAGGACCATGGACAGGTACGGCAAGCGGACCTTTGCTTCAGCGACATTTTCTATGCGATCGCTGAACTATTTGTCATTTCACCCGCCTTCAGAGAGACTTGCTCACAGAGCTGGGTGAAATGGTACAGGATCCTTCTGCTGCGGGGTTTAAGGACAAAATAAACTCTCAGCTGGCTACCCTGAACTCCATTGTTAACTCCTCCATGCGGCTAATCTCTTATGCAGCCGATGGAGCGAGTAGGGCCGCTGGCACAGGCGTTGCGTTGAGACGTCACGCTTGGATGCGACTCTAACTTTGCCGACCCCTTCAAGGCGTCCTTCACCAACACCCCCTTTGACGGTTCGGAATTGTTCTGGCCTCAGGTGAAGAATACCCTCACCAGATGCGAGCAAGATGGTAAGACTCTCTCTGCCATGGGAGTCCGTTTTTCCACGCCTTCTAGACCTTATCCTAAAGGACAGAGGGGTGGAAAGATGTGGTTCCGCAAACCACAGGGAGTCGCGCCTGCCACACGTGGTGAATTTCCCCCTAGAGGCAGAGGGGGGAATAATAACAGACGCTGCCCCAGGGGCAGAGGGGGTCCACAGAACCAGGGTTCCAGGGAATCTTTCGCTGACCAACCCTTTCAGCATCCCTGAGAAGCTGCCCGACTGTCCGCCTTCGGAGGCAGTCAGGGGAAGATTATCTCTGTACCCGGAAGCCTGGCAATCCATCTCCCAAGAAACATGGGTACAGAAGATCATATCCGAGGGTTACAAAATTCCTTTCACTTTCCCTCCGGTACAACCGCCAAAACCCCTACCAGACGTACCACCCACACAAAGGGGTCAGGCTCAGCTAGAAATAAAAAAGCTGTTAAACAAGAGTCATCCAGGCAGTCCCAGCAGATCAGCTAGGATCCGGAATCTACTCCAGATTCTTTTTGGTACCAAAAAAGACAGGAGATTGGAGACCCATTTTGGACCTCAGCAGGTTAAACAACTATGTATTAAAGACAAAATTTCGGATGGTAACACTGCAGTCCATTCTACCCTTTTTGGGCAGAGACAACTGGATGTGCTTGTTAGACCTCCAGGACGCGTACTACCACATAAAAATACACAGGTGCTCCAGGAGGTTTCTCCGCTTCTGGCTGGGAGTCAGTCATTTTCAATTCAGGGCCCTGCCCTTTGGTCTCACCACAGCCCCCCGGGTGTTCACCAAATGTTTGGCAGTGGTCACGGCTCACCTGAGACAGAAACGATTCCAGGTGTTTCCATACTTAGATGACTAGCTCATTTCCACTACCACCAAACAGGATCTCATAATGGCCAGGGATTATACTATCCAACTTTGCAACAGCCTCGGTATTTCTATAAATTTTGCAAAGTCCTCCTTGTCAGTGTATAAACTTTATAGGCGCCGTATTAAACACCACAGAAATGTCTGCAACTTTACCAACTCAGAGAGTGACAGACATAAGGCGGAATGTTCAGCTTCTGTTTCAGCCCGCAGAGTCCAAGTCAAGCTAGTATTGAAAGTGTTGGGCCTCATGGCGGCGGCGTTTCTTCTACTTCCATTAGCCCGCTTCCACATGAGACTCCTTCAGTGGATGCTGTTTTCTCAGTGGTCCTTTCAACAGCTGCCAATGACCCACAACATTTTGATAACACCATCTTGCAAGAAACATCTCTCCTGGTGGATGGTTTCCCCTCAGCTTTTTCAGGGCAGACCCTTTGTTCTCCCCCCTCCAGTTGCCACTGTCACAACGGATGCCTCCCTGATCGGGTGGGGTGGGCATTATCAGGGCAAGATGGTCCAGGGCACTTGGCAACAGTCAGAATGCCACCTGCACATAAATGTCCTGGAGATGAGGGCGGTGCTTTTGACGTTGCAGGCCCTTCAGAGCTCTCTTCCCACAGGGACTATAGCAATTCAAACGGACAATATGTCTGTGGTGTGGTACAT
The DNA here is from genome assembly GCF_019279795.1 of Protopterus annectens. NCBI lineage: Eukaryota > Metazoa > Chordata > Ceratodontiformes > Protopteridae > Protopterus > Protopterus annectens. The sequence continues at coordinate 1,174,327,019 of NC_056727.1, forward strand.
AAAGAATCAGGGCGGAACAAGGTCCTTACCCCTCTGTCGAGAAGCACTCAGACTTTGGCAATGGGCGATTTCATCTCAACGGTTTCTGATAGCAACGCACATCCCCGGGAAGTCCAACGTCATAGCAGACAGATTGAGCAGAACTATCCTCATGCCTCACGAGTGGTCTCTAAATCAAGCGGCAGTAGACGGAATTTTTCGGAAGTGGGGCCAGCCTTGCTGCGACCTTTTCGCAACTCCGCAAAACAGCAAGTGCCTCGACTTCTTCACACTTTTTCCTCTACCAGGCCAGCCCCTCAGGGACACTCTTGTTCACGTTTGGCCCCGGGGTCTTCTTTATGCCTTTCCTCCCTTTCCATTGATCCCGCAACTAATTCAGAAAGCAACCGCATTGAGATCCAAAATGATCCTCATTGCCCCGTTTTGGCCTCGACAAGTTTGGTTCCCGTTCCTGCACAAATACCTACTGGAACAGCCTTGGCATCTGGAACCCCTTCCGGATCTGTTGACCCACCTCACGGGCAAGCTGCATCAGTCTCTACATTCCATCAACCTCACAGCTTGGTTGCTCCACTTCCAGCCATAGCCAGGCTTCCCCTTTTTTCTCCTCCTGTTGGTGATATCATTTTGGCTTCCCATAAGTCCAATACTAGGAAGACTTATGCGAGTAAATGGAAGCGTTTTTCACACTGGGCACAAACTAGATCCTTAGATCCTTTCCATGCACCCATTCATGAGGCTCTAGACTTTCTGGCGGAGCTTTTTCATTTGGGGTCATCGGCCACTATCAGGGTACAATTAGTGGCCATTGCTAATTTTCATGTTGGACTCTCAGAAGCAAATATTATGTCCCACAAACTCTGTAAAGCCTTTCTCAAGGGCATCTTGTTGCTCAGACCTCCAGTCAAAAATCCACCCCCACAATGGGATTTGAATTTAGTTCTAACCTCACTAATTCCACCCCCTTTTGAACCGGCAGCTTCTTGCTCCCTCATACTTCTTTCTTGGAAAACGCTGTTTTTAGTAGCTATAACATCTGCCAGAAGGGTATCGGAACTTCAAGCCTTGTCTGTCCGTCCTCCCTATTTGGTTTTTCATAAAGATAGGGTAACTCTCAGAACAAACCTTTCCTTCCTACCAAAAGTGTTATCAGAAGCAAATCTAAACCACTCAAATCTAAACCACTCCATTGATTTGCCCATCTTTTTCCCAGACTATACCAACAGGGCTGAACAAAAATTACATTCATTAGATGTTCATCGCCAATTACGGTATTACCTAGACAGGACAAAACAATTCAGAAGGTCAGACCAGCTCTTCCTCTCTTATGCTGCAGGCAAGAAAGGGCTTCCAGTATCGAAAGTTACTCTTTCCAGATGGCTGACATCTATTATTACCTTGATCTATGAGTTGAGACACAGGCAACTACCCTCTAGGCCTAAAGTTCATTCAACCAGGGCACTATCAACGTCAGTGGCTTTTCAAGCAAGGTTACCACTAGATGCCATTTGTGCAGCAGCTACATGGGCATCCAAACATACCTTTATTGCCCATTACAAGCTTGATCTAGCCTCCAGAAATAGAGCTGATTTTGGTTCCACTGTACTCAGGTGTCTGTTCCATTGAGCCACCCAGGACTAAGATGCTAGGGACACTGTCCCATCCAGCAAGAATGAAGGCGAGAATGACAACTTAACATTAAGAAGTTATGTCTTACCATAACGTTCCATGTTAGTTGTCTTCTTCTCGCCTTCTTTCTTCCGTCCCTCCTGCCCCCTAGCCTGGATAGACTCGAGGTTCTGAGTCCTTCCATTTCTGGAGATACAATATGTTGCGTGTCTCATGGTATCCTTAGTGTTACTAGCAGGTAATCTGTACTCGTAAAAGAGGATTATAATATTATTATTATAATATTACTTTTTATACTATGTCCTAGCTTCCAAACGAGATCTGGGGAGTTAGCGCATGGTATTGTGGGATATAGGGCTGCCTCGAGCCGGTAAAAATAGCTCTCGAGCTATAGTATAGGCCGAGTCGGAGCCAAGGATCGGCTCCGAACCCATCCATCAAGAAAAGGCGAGAAGAAGACAACTAACATGGAACGTTATGGTAAGACATAACTTCTTATTTTACACCCATCCTTTCTCATCCCAAAGGTCCTACAAAAGGTAAGCTAGGACAAAGTCTTATGTTGATGGACCCTTTTTTGCCAGTCGCAGCCCCCCACATGGGGGTGGGAGGTGAAGCCCCATGCTTGGGTGGGTTTTAATCACTTCATTTTGTGTATGTTGCCCTGGTAGCCAAGTGGTTACTTTCCCAGTGAACATTTTCACTGGTTTAAGGTTAAGGGCAGGATTTGCTGTTATGGGACTTAGATATTCTGAAGTAGACCCGTGTGTGTGTATATGTGTGTGTGTATGTATATATGTATGTATATATATATATATATATATATATATATATATATATATATATATATATATATATATATATATATATATATATATATATATATATATATGTAATAGTATACGTTTACACCCCATCAGCCCATTATCACATTAACTTTAACTTGCTTCTCTCCACTTTTATTACGCTGTGAAGCCTGTACATTTTACAACTAAGGGAAAAGTACTTGCTTTCTTTAGTAGCTTTAATGTATACAGCCATCACTGATAAGACTCGTCCCTCACCATTTAATTTACCCCAACTGCACGCTATACAAAACTATAACTGTAATACAGATATTAAAAATAAAAAAAGTTTGAATATAGTTAGGTTAGTTCTTTATTACCTTCAGTGTCCATATAAACGCAACTGACAGTAAATGGGGAATATGCTTTAAATTCACCAACAAGTGTAACAAATTCAACAAAATTCTAGTCTTTCTCAGACACTTTCTTGCAAATCTGTATGTCACATGTCTGTGCCTATATCAGATGAGATTGATGCTATACATTCTCCCATTTATTCACTGATTTCACTTTTGTTGGTCTTCCTGATCATCTCCATATCCCAACACCAGTCTTTGGTTCAAGTCAGAGGTCATCCTGATTCTTTTAGTCAACTCCTTTGTTTCTTTTTTCTGTCTCTTGAACATTTTCTTTTGGAACCACGGAAAGATTTCACTGGCAAAGTCTTTTTAGGAATAGGAAAGAGTTCCCTTCTGATTTCTGAATCGCTCTTTGCTGGCCAAACTCCTTTATTTCATCCTTCACATGTACTGCATCAAAAATATCTTTGATCCTCCAGGAAAAAAATTCCAAAGTAGGCTAGATAAAGCAGCTTGAATTCTCACAACTGCCTCTTGGCATTCCCTGATTACTATGAACATTTTGCTTCTCTTTTGCCTGGTATACATTGATTAGTCATTGTTCACAAAAGTTCTGTCTGTCTTCGTCACAGTTGTCAGAAGCAACTTTTTCTGCTTGGTATGATTGCATCTTTACTAATACAGGTCTAGACTGCTTTCTCATGGCCATCTTGGGAGCAACATGCTGTTTCAGTTAACAAATCCTGGAGTGGAATACCATTCATGTTGCTTTTTTGTACTTTCATGCAGTCAGTCTGCTCTTTCAATTTGTTTTCTCTGCAAGTGCTGAAATTCTAACTCTTCTGGTTTTTGAATTAACTCTTCTTAAGCTTCATGTTCAGTCGACCTTTTCTTCACTTTTAACTTGTGATTTTTGAGGTTGTAGCAATTCATGTGAATAGCTAGTAAATGCTTATATTTTCTAGCCATTTGTTGTTGTAGTTGATAAATTCCTTCAGTATTTTATTTGTTAACTATTTGTACTGCGGTGGTGGTGCTGCGCGGTAGCATTGTCGCCTCACAGTAAGACGCTGTCCTGTTCGATTCTCAGCTAGAGCGTCTTCTGCGTGGAGACATGCATGAATGGGCATACCTTCGTTGAAGGTTGTGTGTCAGGGCTGGTAACTCGGCACGTAAAAATCAACTACCAGTCATCAGTGGACCGGAGTTCCGCTGTGGCGACCCCTAACCGGGAAAAGCCGAAAGACACAACAACAACCTATGAGTACATTTGCTTTATTTTTTCCTCTGAATTACTGGAAGCCATGTCCTGTACCAGTGCTGAAACTTTTTTTTTTTTGCTGAACAGATGTGGAGTACTTCCCAGCCAGTTTTCTCTCTTCTCCGATGTTCTTCGTGTTTCACTGTTGCAGTCATCACATTTGGGTTATCTGCTTGCAATAGCCCTCAGTCGGCCTGATTAACAAAGTCTTGGGTCCTGCGTCGGTTGCTGTCTCATCTTCCATGATGTCAGGTAGTCAGGTGTATAAAGCATGCATCCGACGCCATTACATCAGTCGTTCTATCCATGTGGTGCCCAGAGCAGAAGTAGTTTGCAAGTGCTGGTCGGCTGACTCCTGAAATTTTTGTTTTCGAGTTTCAGAACCGAAGTCTTCAACTAAGCTAAGTACCCTGTTGGGGAAATGTTTTCTTGCTCTAAACCGATGTCAGTAAAAGTTAATAAGTGTATTTCTTGCAGAAAGCAAATTACCTCATAAAGATTTTCATTCGTACTGCATTCCTTGCTTAGGCCCTGACCACGACGGGCCTCACTGTCAGCTTTGTGCCTTATTTAAACAACGAACTATTCATCATCTGTTTATTTCCGCTTCTAAATATTTTGGTACCCTGTTCAATTATCTAAATATGGCTTCAGTGCGCCACCCGACAAATGACATTCCGATAAAACGCAAAGATAAATACAGAGACCGCATAGGTCCAAAACTGCCGACGAAGCTTCTCCTAAGGTAGTTGCCAGTTCGCTGGTACTCAGTGAGGCATTTTCGCAGCCCCTGATACCTGCTACTTCAGATTCGCAGGCCTCTACTGAGACCCATTCGGAGTCCGATATGCCGTGAGATGCTTCAACTGTGGAACTTGCGGATGTCTCTACCTTGAATGGGTCTGGAGCCGCTGTGCAGGCACCGGCTTTTGAGGGTGTATTCAGGCCTACTGATTTGCATATTAAACCGACTCCATCTTCTTCAAGGCCTAAAACTCGATCCATACCTAGAAAACAGATGCCCAGACAGCATGGTCAGGCCTCTATGCCTAAAAAACAAATGATAAGAATGGCTGAAGATCTTATTACTTTAATCAGGGGAAGCCACCCTTCCCCCTCTAAGAGACCTAGGACTGAGTTTTCTTATGATTCTTCTGGTCAGGACTCTGAAATTTCGGTTTCCTCTGATGACCAGGATTTACCCTTATCTACCTATGAGGATTCTGATGCAGAGGACTCTACTCCCTCTGCTTCCCCTCCAGAGGATTTCTCTTTTGGTGAAACCTTGCATACTCTTGGGGAGCATTTCCGCTGGGAAAGCCATGGTTACTCTGACTCTAAAAAGAGGCTTAGGGATTTCTTACTCCTGCCCCAACACAGGCCTTTAGCTATCCCCCCTGTACTGGGCATTGTTGATGATGCCTTTTTGGAATCTAGCTTGGCCCCTGACTCTCTACCTCCTGCTCCCAGAAAACCTGATGGATATTACAGGGTTCCTGACTCTCAGAGGTTCCTCTTTAAAAATCCTACTGCGGGTACTGAGACCATTTCACAGGGACCCAAGGGCATTAAGGCTACTACTGCCAAAAATCCTACTCCTCTGAAGATTCCAGGGCGCTGGATAGATGGGGTAAGAAGGTATACACTTCTGCAATTAGGGCCTTAAACTGCCAGTTTCATATGTTAAAGTATCAGCAGCATATTACTGGATTGCTTAAACAGAAAATGTTGTTGATTCCTGACTGCTGAAAATAGATTTACAGGATTTAATGCATTCTGCTGAACAAGTTGGCAAACATACTTTGCAATGTGGTTTTGCTTCATTAGAGGCATCTTGCAGGGCTGCTGTCACTGGGTCTGTACTTAGAAGGCATGTTTGGCTTGCCAGATCATGTTAAAGCTAAATTGATGGATGTTCCCTTAAACCAAGACCGCCTGTTTGGCAATAAAGCAGAAGTAGTACTTAAAAAGATGTTGGAAAAAGCTAAATCTATGCAAACTGTTAGATTTCCTGCAAGTACAGCCTCCCAGATTTAGTAGGCATTGGCCCTCAAAAAATTGGTCCTTTCCTGCCTCTTCCAAGACTTCAGTCCAAACCCAGAACTAGCAGAACTCCCAGGCTTCATTCCCAAGGTACTCACAGGACTAAGCAGTGGGGGGCTCCCACTTCCAAAGCAGGGAGTGGTAAGACTCCCCCTATGGTAAACTGTCTCAATGACTTAACTTTAAATCTTCCAAGCCCTGCACAACTGACTGTTCCTTTAGGGGGAAATATTTCCCTGCAGGCAGAAAATTGTGAACTCATTACCCAGGACAAATGGGTTTTAAATATAGTTTCTCAAGGATACAGATTCCACTTTCACTCCTTACCAACCCCAAACGGTTCGCCAGATCTACCCCCAAATCAGTGGGCAGAGGCTCAAAAGCAAATTCTGTCTCTCTTAAGCATCAGGGCTGTTCAACCTGTTCCAGAAGAGGAAAGGGGACAAGGTTTCTACTCCAGACTTTTCCTGGTGCCCAGAAAAGACTACTCCTGGCATCCTATCCTGGACCTCTCTTATCCTAAACACGTTTTTGGTGGTCCCAAAATTCAAGATGCTAACTCTTCATCAGCTGCTTCCTATGCTAGGCAAGGATGCCTGGTTGGCAACAATGGATTTAAAGGAAGCCTACCTGCACACCCCAATAAGAGAATCTTGCAGAAGATAGCTACGCTTCAAACCAGGCTACATGCACCGTCAGTTCTCTGCACTGCCCTTTGGCGTATCTACTGGGTCCAGGGTATTCACAAAGTGCCTAGCTTCAGTCATTGCATTTTGCAGACAAAGAAATCTCCAAATATATCCATACTTGGACAATTGTCTGATTCAGGCAGAAAGCCAGGACATACTATTGAATCATCTGGCGTTTGTACAGAAATTGCTAACTTCTCTGGGGTACACCATAAACAAAAAGAAATCTTATCTTGTACCCTGCCAACAAATTGTATTCATGGGAGCAAGCTTGAACGCAACTTCTCAGATGGCAGAAAAACAAGTTCATTTGACAGCCTACTTCAAACTACTGGCCACAAAGACCCAGCTATCTGCAAAGAAAATACTGCAAGCCCTGGGGTTCATGGACTCCTGCATTTTCCTAATTCCATATGCAAGACTACATATGAGGAAACTACAATGGTATCTAAAAAGCCTGTGGTGTCAACATTCTCAGGATCTAGAAGCAATGATTCCTATCATACCTTGTCTACAGATAGAGTTCCTTTGGTAGGCAGAGGCCTGTCACCAAAACAAGGGACTGCCATTCACTCTACCCCCTGCCTCCCAAACCCTAACAACAGACTCATCAGACTATGCATGGGGAGGGGCTCACTTGGCAGGGAAGTGCATTCAGGGCAAATTGAACCCAAGTCAAATGCACCTGCATATCAATCAAAAATAAATGTTAGCTGTACAGAATGCTCTGACAGCCTTCAAGGACCACATTCTTCCAGGGCAATTAATGGTAAAGACGGACAAACACCACTGTTATGTGGTATATAAACAAGCAGGGGGGTACCCACTCATACCCTCTCTGCAGACTAGTCATGGTTCTGTGGAATACAGCCTTGAGCTACCAAGTATACCTACAGGCTCAATTCTTGCCAGGAAAGCTAAATACACTGGCAGACGAACTAAGCAGAAATCTTATGGACCCACACGAGTGGAAACTGGAACCAAAGATATTCAACATATTGAGAAACAAATGGAGGAGCCCAGATATAGACCTGTTTGCCTCCCCCAGAACTACCAAGTGGAAAAATTCTGCACAAGGACTTCCCACAAACCAGCTTGGAAAGTGGATGTCCTGTCCTTCACCTGGAAAAACCTATCAGTGTATGCCTTCCCCCTCTGCTTCTCCTCTCCATGGTACTACTAAAGATCAAACAGGAGAAAACAAGGACGATACTGATTGCACTAGACTGGCCATGCCAACAGTGGTACCCCTTTTTACGCAGTGTCACTGTTGGCACAATGGCACCTGCCTCAGATCCCCGCCCAGCTGTTCCAGCAGGAGGGACATATATTCTGCACCCACAGCTTCAAACCCTGAACCTGGCAGCCTGGCTAATTACCTGATCTCTCCATTACCATCCCTCACTATGCAAGTGTTGGATGTCATTCTGGAAGCAAGGTGGCTAGTACTAGAAAGTCCTATGCTGAAAAATGGAAAAGATTCTGTTCCTGGAACCAAACTCAGGGGATGGGCATAGCAGTGCCCAATTTACCTCTGATTCTTCAATACTTAACTGAGATGCTGCACAAGGGCCTTTCCTTTTCCTCCATCACAATTCATGCCTCAGCCATTTCAGCTCATTACAACACAGAACCACCCCTCTTCTCTCATCCACTGTTGAAGCAGTTCCTCAGAGGGGCCAAAAACGCAAGACCACCCAGGAGAGCCCTTACTCCAGCCTGGGACCTTAACTTTGTATTGGAAAAACTCTCTCTACCTCCTTCTGAGCTAGCTGCAAATGCAGAGTTGAAATTATTTTCTTGGAAAACAGCCTTCCTTTTAGCCATCACTTCAGCAAGAAGGGTGTCTGAATTACAGGCCCTCATGGCAGTGGAGCCTTTCATCATTTTTCATGCAGACAGGGTGTCCCTCAGGACCAATCCCTCTTTCTTGCCCAAGGTGGTATCCAGTGTGGCCCTTAATCAGTCCATTCATTTGCCAACCTTCTTTTCTAATCCACAAAACAAAGGGGAATGAATACTGCACTCCTTAGATGTGCACAGACAACTTAGGTTTTATTTGGACAGGACTAAACCTCTCAGGTTGCATTTGCTGAAGGGGCAGAGGGGAAGGCCATTTCATAGCAGGCCATTTCTAAATGGATAGGCCATTGCATTAATTTCTGCTATAAACACCATGGAAAACCTACCGTACAGGGGATTAGGCCACAGTCAACCAGGGCTGCATCTACCTCTACTGCCTTTCTCGGAGGTGTCTCTACCAGGGATATCCTAGAAGTTGCTACCTGGAGTTCTGTACATACCTTCACCAAGCATTACCATTTGTCATTTTTCTAAATCCAGAGCTGGCTTTGCCACTGCAGTCTTGCAGAGCCTTATAGCTGGTTCTAATGCTATCTAATTTCCTCCTCCCAGCCTTAGCTTTGGGAATCTACCCAAATGTGATGACTGCCACAGTGAAACATACATAGTACAGTTGTGTACACGCAGCATAAATGTAGATGTTCGAGTGTATTCACTGTTGCAGTCCTAAGTACCCTCCCTCCAGCCCCTTATCTTCTTTTGGCTATACCTATATGCTCCTTTACTATGCTTAAAAAGCTTTTTGGTGTATTTGCTTTTTTGTTGGAGGTGTAACCTTGTATATATAATCGCTTCCCATTATGGGGGCACCTGATATCTGGGGCAAGAAAAACTGATGTAATGGCGTCGGCTGCATGCTTATTCCCCTGACTACCTGACATCATGGAAGATGAGACAGCAACCGATGCAGGACCTAAGACTTTGTTAATCAGGCGACTGAGGGCTACTGCAAGCAGGTAACCCAAATGTGATGACTGCAACAGTGAATACACTCAAACATCTACATTTATGGTAAGTGTACACAACTGTACTTTCTGTTTGGTGTTCTTTGGATTTTCCATCTTCTTTGCTGGCATCCAGACAGTGTAATTACTAGTCAGTGACTGATTTTTACACAAAGTGACAGTTTCACTGGCTTTTTTTCACAGCTTCTACTTTCACTTTGAAAGAAATCAAATTAACCTTTTGATAAGTGGGCAGCCGTCTTAGATGTCTGCTTAATCATCAGAAAAGAAGAAACGGGAAGAAATAGCAGAGCTGTTTAGGGGTGAATGTGCTGAGAGAGGAGAAAGTGCAAATTTATGTTTAGCAGCCAAATAGATAGTAGTGGTCTTCTATCTCCTACGTCCAGAGGAACAGAAAAAAAATGTTTAAGGAGATATATTGGGTATACCTCAATTTGACCAATTAATTAGATTTAGCCTGAAGGTCTGACCTTATTTTGAGGAGCACTTTTTTTTTCTCTTTCCCCACGTTTTCCTTCTCCATCGATGGCCGATAATTTGTTTTCTTACTACAGTGCTTGTATCCAAGAGAACAGTCACTGGAAGGGGGGAGCATTGTCCAGATAGCCATTGGCAGTTTTTATATATTTTTTTTAATTTACATTTTAAGCATTTATTTTTTAATTTATATTTTAATCATTTGTTGATTGGGGTAGTATACTGATCCAAGTGTACCTGCTTTCAGACACAGCTCGGGAGTTACAGTTAGAGAAGAAGAAAAAAAACATACAAGGTGCGACGCCCCTCCACTGCACCAGTAATCAAGGAGCCTGAGTTCTCACCACTGGCAACAGAGGGGGACATTTAATGGGAGGATAACGGATGCGCAAACAGTATTTCCAGGTACAGCTCTCTGCATCAAGTACAATTTCTCTTGAGCACACAGAGACCACAGTCAGTCCTGGGCTTGTTTCTCCCTCTTTCTCCAGATCCAAAATAAGAATCCCCACTGGCACAGTTACAGATTTGAGATCTGTGCTGAGTGACCAAGCCAAGACCTCCAGCACCCTCTCTGTCCAACCAGTGCTTCATGTCCCTGCCCAAGTAGCTGAGACACACACTGAGGTTTGATTCACACAGACGCACACAGACACACACAAAGGTGAAAGGCTGGCACAGGTTTACTAGCTATGCCCCCTTCTGCTCAGACTGTAAGGTAGATATTCATCGTGTTACATTGCTGCAGTCGTTACACTTGGGTTATCCTGCCGTCAGACAGTTCCCCAGTCGGCCTGAGTTCCAAAGTCTTGGTCTGGCGTCGGTTGCTGTCGCCTCTTCTTTGACGTCAGTGCGACAGGGGTATATAAGATGCAGCTGACGCCATTTTCTTCAGTCTTTCTTGCCGCGCAGTGCCCAAAGCAAAAGCAGTTCGCAAGTGCCGGTCGGCCGTCTCCTGAGATTTTCATTCCGAATCCAGAACCAAAGTCTTCTACAAGGATGTGTTATTTGGAGTTAAGGCAGAAGAGGTATTAAAGAAAATTGAGGATAAGGCAAAACCTATGCAAACGGTGAAGGATTTCTTACAGGTTCAGCCTCCTAGATTTAGCAGAAACTGGTCAACTAAGAATTGGTCCTTTCCAATTACAGACAGACCTCAAAGGGGAAGATACAGACGTACAAGAGGTAGAGGTCAAACACAAGGTCCTTACAGGCCTCGACAGTGGGTTGAATCAGGCCAGAAAGAAGGGGAAGACAGGCCCCAACCATATAAAAAGCAGCTCCAATGACTTCCCACTACAGCTGCCAAACAAATCCCTCTTGGCAGCCCCCTTGGGAGGAAAACTGGCACTCTTCTACCACAACTGGCAAATGATCACCAAAGACAAATGGGTTCTCAACATTGTATTTCAAGGTTAACAGGTTCCACTTTCACACTCTGCCAAGGTTAAAAGGAATGCCAAATCTGCCACCAAATCAATGGGCAGAGGCTTAGAAACAAATTACAGCACTCATGGATATGAGAGCTATTCAAAAGGTACCATCACAGGAGCAAGGACAAGGATTTTACTCAAGACTTTTTCTGGTACCCAGAAAGGACAAAGCCTGGAGGCCCATTCTGGATCTTTCATCTCTAAACACTTACCTGGATGTTCCGGAATTCAAAATGTTGACACAGCAGCAGCTTCTTCCCATGCTGGGCAAGAAAGCTTGGCTCGTGACTTTGGACCTCAAGGAGGCATACCTGCATGTCCCAGTCGGACAAAACTGCAGAAGATACCTCAGATTCATAGCTGGTTCAATGCACTACCAATTCTCTGCACTGCCCTTTGGCTTATCTACTGTGCCCAGGGTCTTGACAAAGTGCCTGGCACCAGTAATTGCATTTTGCAGACCGAAAGGAATTCAAATTTATGTGTACCTTGATGACTGCCTGATTCAAGCAGAGAGCAAGGACAGTCTTCTAAAGCATCTGGCATTTGTAAAAAAGTTATTAAGTTGCCTGGGGTACACAGTAAACGAAAAGAAATCAAAACTAGTGCCCTCACAAGAGATTATATTCCTGGGTGCCAGCTTGAACACAGCGGCCCAGATGGCTTATCTCACACCAGACAGGCAAGGACAACTGACTCAATACTTTCAATTGATGGCAACAAAGACCCAACTCCCTGCAAGAAAAATTCTGCAGGCCTTGGGTTACATGGCATCCTGCATGCTACTAATTCCATATGCCAGACTGCATATGAGGAAACTGCAATGGTACCTAAAGAATGTATGGTCTCAACACTGTCAAAGTTTGGAAACCGTTATACCACTAATCCCTTGCCTTCAACAGGAGTTTCAGTGGTGGGCTCAAGCTTGTCACCTCAACAAGGGACAGCCTTTTACACAACCCACAGCCAGTAAACACCGACAACAGATGCATCAGATTATGCCTGGGGAGCACACATGGCAGGCAAATGTATTCAGGGCACGTGGCCCGCAGAACAAAGGCATCTTCACATCAATCAAAAAGAGATGCTAGCTGTACAAAATGCCCTTATAGCTTTCAAGGAACTGCTGCATCCAGGACAACTACTGCTAAAGACAGACAACACCACAGTTATGTGGTACATAAACAAGCAAGGGGGCACTCACTCCTACCCCCTATGCAGACAAGCTATGACCTTGTGGAACACAGCTATAAACGTTCAAGTTCATCTGCAGGCACAATTCCTGCCGGGAGAGAAAAACACACTGGCAGACGACTTAAGCAGAAACATCATGGATCCCCATGAATGGGAATTGAATCCAGAAATATTCAGAATGATAACACAGAAATGGTGGAGCCCAGACATATATCTGTTTGCATCCCCAATAAACTGCCAGCTACAAAAATTCTGCACAAGGAGTTACCATCCACAAGCATGGAAAGTGGATGCTCTCTCATTCAGCTGGGAGAACCCACAAGTATACGCTTTCCCACCACTACCTCTCCTGCCAAAGGTACTCATAAAAGCCAGGCAAGAAGAGCCAAAGATGATCCTGATTGCACCAGACTGGCCACGCCAGCACTGGTACCCATTCTTGAGGAGCTTAGTACAAGAACTACCCTGGATTTTGCCTCAAATCCCACATCTGCTGACTCAGCACAACAATCAAATACTACACAGCTAGCTAAAGACCTTAAATCTAGCTGCATGGAAGATTCCTTAGTCAAGCAAGCAATGCCTCTCTCCAAAGCTGTTATGGATGTCATTCTGAAGGCCAGAAGGCCTAGTACCAGGAAAGCCTATTCGGATAAATGGAAGAGATTCTGTGCCTGGAACCAAGCTCACAGCCTTGACCCTCTTGTCCCAAACATTCCTCAGATACTACAATACTTAACTGAGATGCTGGACAAAGGCCTCTCCTTCTCATCCAACAAGATCAATGCCTCTGCCATCTCTGCTCATTACAACATGGATCCACCAATTTTCTCTAATCCTCTGTTAAAACAGTACCTCAGAGGGGCTAAAAACATAAGACCGCCCCGTAGAGCACCTACTCCAACTTGGGACCTCAACTTTGTTTTGGAAAAACTAACTTTACCTCCTTTAGAGCCAGCTAACACAGCAGAATTAAAATACATCTCTTGGAAAATTGCTCTGCTCCTGGCAATATCATCAGCACGAAGAGTTTCAGAATTACAGGCACTAATTGCAGTGGAACCTTTCCTCATTTTCCACCAGGAGAGGGTGTCTTTAAGAACTAACCCTATGTTTATGCCAAAGGTGGTATCCAGTGTGACTCTAAACCAAACTATTCACCTGCCAACTTTTTATCCTAAACCACAGAATAAAGGGGAGAGACTACTGCACTCTTTGGACATTTACAGGCAGTTACACTTCTACTTGGACAAAACCAAAGCTTTCAGAAAATCTGAGCAATTATTGGCAGCATATGCTGCAGGAGCACAGGGAAAAGCCATTTCAAAACAGACGGTTTCAAAATGGATAGGACATTGTATACGTTTCTGCTACACATGCCATGGAAAACCTGTACCTAGCAGCATTAGATCTCACTCCACCAGGGCAACAGCCACTTTAACTGCCTACCTCAGGGGAGTACCTACCAAGGATATTTTGGAAGCAGCAACTTGGAGTTCTGTACATACCTTCACCAAGCATTACCATCTGCCTCTATACTCTAAATCCAGAGCTGGCTTCGCCACTGCAGTGCTACAGGGCCTTATGCCTTATAGAACCAGCCACCCTACCTCAGCTTTGGGATTCTACCCAAGTGTAAAGACTGTAGCAGTGTAACACGATGAACATAGTACAGTTTTGTACCTACCCTAAATGTAGATGTTCGAGTATATACACTGCTGCAGTCCAGGTTACCCTCCCTCCTTCCCCTCTTACTGGCTGGTACGTACCTATGTCTTCTACCCTTACTACCTTGGGGAGTATTTGCTGGTAGCTGTAAGTTGTTTTTTGCTTTTCTTATGTATGTTTTATTAGCAATTGGAATTGCCTACCTATTTAGAGGCACCTGACATCTGGGGCAAGAAAAACTGAAGAAAATGGTGTCGGCTACATCTTGTATACCCCTGTCGCACTGACGTTAGGGAGGAAGCGACAGCAACAGACGCCGGGCCAAGACTTTGGAACTCAGGCCGGTCTGGGGAACCGCCTGACGGCAGGATAACCCAAGTGTAATGACTGCAGCAGTGTATACACTCGAACATCTACATTTATGGTAGGTACAAAACTGTACTTTTTCACTGCCACCAGTCAATCCTGCCAACTATCTTAAGGCTCTCCCAAGGGTACCCAATATACTGAGTGATGATAATATTAATACAAATGGTAGTTTGACCAAGAGCAAGGCTATTAGGAGTGGCCCACACAGTGTCACTGAGTAAATATGCATGTTATTTCAAAACTTAAATATCTCTACACAAATCAAACACAACGAAATGTTTAAGTATATTTAATAATAAATGAACTAGACAATACTGAATATATATTCACAGTGACATCAGAGTTCAAAACCACAGGAAATTTTTAAAACAACATTGCAGGACGGTCTCAAATAAAGAAAAATATGTAAACTAAGGTTCGCTATATTCTAGACTATATCTAAGAATTATACTATCCCCAAGAAGTTTACTGCATATAGAGCAAGACAGATGTGTTGAATGTTTTTTCTTGTTGTCCGGTCCAAGACAGAATGCAGAATGCCCTGTCTCACTGTGAGAGACATAAAATAATACCCAAACTATTAGTGCCTGGGATAGCTTGCAGAATGACATCACTTTTTGTCATCTGACTTCTACCTGTAAAAATACATAGATAACGGCTATTGCTAAGATATTTGGCAGTAGCTGGAAGTCATAAAACAATTGCATTCCTTCATGCTTCCCAAATTATCATTAGATGTTATTCGTGTTTCACTGTTGCAGTCATCACACTTGGGTTATCCTACCAGGGGTAGCCCTCATTCGGCCCGAATACCAGAGGCTTAGTATTTCTGCGTCAGTTGCTGTCGCTCCAGAACTGATGTCGGGTAGTTAGTGGTATAAAATCAGGCAGCCGACGCCATTACATCAATCTTTCTTGCCGAGGAGCCCAAAGCAGAAGCAGTTTGCACGAGTGCCGGTCAGCCGCTACCTGAGTTTTTTCCAATTTGAAGTTGAAGTCTTCTAAAGCTAAGTACTCTATTGGGGATCCTTTTTTCTTGCTCTAACCGATGTCAGAAAAAGTTAACAATTGTCTCGCCTGTGGAAAGCAAATACGACATTGAGACTTCCATTCTTACTGCGTGACCTGTTTAGGCCCACACTACAACGTCCTTCGCTGTCGCTTTTGTGGTTTGTTCAACACCAGAATTATACGTCGTCTGGCCTTTATTGTAGCTAAATATTTTCGCTTTGTCCTCATATTCCGATATGGCTTCGGTAAGCCATCTGACTACCGATCTTCTGAAAAAATGTAACCCTAAAGACAGAGACAGACCGCACAGGTCCAAAACTGCCGACGCTTCCGTTAAGCTAATAGTCAGTTCTCTGGTCCTCAGGTGCTTTCACAGCCCCTGATGCCTGCTTCTGTGGATTTGCAGGCTGCTACCGAGACCTATTCGGAGTCCGGTATGCCGAGAGACTCTTCTTCGACTAAGGATCCTGCGGATGGCTCTAGCTTGGATGGGTCCGGAGCCGCTGAACAAGCATCAGCTTCACACTACCGATACTCGACACAAACCAACGACTTCTTTCATGTCTTCAGTTATTTCTAATACTACCAAGTTTCTAAGGCCCAGGGTAAGAAAAACGACCAAGCTCAGACACCTGCTTCCATGCCTCAATCTCAAATGCTTAAAATGGCAGAAGACCTTATTATGCTTCTTAGGGGAAGCCAGGCTCCCCTTCCAAAAGAAAGAGACTTGTCCCCAGTAGTTTTATCTGAACAGGAGTCCGATGACTCTGAGGTTTCTGAATATGAAGACATGCAACCCCTCTCTGCTTATGAGGATTCTGATGCAGAGGAATCCATTCCTTCTGCCTCTCCTCCCGAGGATTTTTCGTTTAGCGAAACACTACATACTTTAAGGGAGCATTTTCTGTTGGAATGTCAGGATTGTCCTCAGTCCAAAAAAAAAGACACTGCGAGTTCTTAGATTTACCACAGCACAGACCTTTAGCCATTCCTGCAGTACTGGATGTTGTGGAAGATGTTTTTATGGAGTCCAGTTTTGACTTCTGACTTCCTTCCTCCTGCTCCCAGGAAACCTGACTGGTACTACAGAGTCCCTGACTCTCTCAAATTCTTTTTCAAAAAATCCTACTGCTGACCCAGAGGTCATCTCCCAAGGACCTAAAGGAATTAAAGCAACCTCAGCTAAGAATCCCACCTCCTCAGACAGGGATTCCCAAGCTTTAGACAGATGGGGTAAAAAAAAAAGTATACACCTCTGCAACTCTTGCCATTAGAGCACTACATTGTCATTTCCACATGCTGAAATTCCAGCACCATACCATGGAACTCCTCAAACAAAAAATATCTACCTTTCCTGCTTGTGCCGAAAATAAAGAATTCCAAGAGCTTAAGCATTCTGCAAACCAAGTTAATAAGCACACCTTGCAGTGTGGCTTTGACGCCCTAGAAGCATCTTGCAAGGCAGCAGTCACTGGTTCTGTCCGTAGAAGGCATGCTTGGTTTAAGGAACAGACCTTGCCAGACCATGTCAAATCAAAATTATTGGATGCACCATTAAAGACTATTTGTTTGGCACCAAGGCAGAAGAGGTCTTAAAAAAAGATGGAAGAAAAAGCTAAATCTATGCAGCCAGACATTTTACAGGTCCAGCCTCCGAGGTTCAGTAGGCATTGCCCCTCCAAGCACTGGTCCTTTCCGTCCCCCTCCAGGCCAGCTGAGCCCAGACCCAGGGGAAGCAGACCCCCCCCCCCCCCAAGACCAGCAGTCCCAGGGAATGCAGAAATCTAAGCAATGGAGCTTCTCCATTTCGAAAAAATGGAGTGCTAAGCCACCCCCTTATGGTAAGAACTCACAATGACTTTACACCTTCACCCCTTACCTCTGCCCACCTGCTTGTGCCCCTAGGAGGAAAACTCTCCTTCCATGCAAACAACTGGGCCTCTATTACCAACAACCACTGGGTCCTCAACATAGTGTCACAGGGATGCAAATTTTATTTCCACACTCTGCCAACCCCAAAAGAGTTCCCAGATATTTCTCCAAACCAGTGGGCAGAGGCCAGGAAGCAAGTCCTTTCCCTGCTGTCCATGAGGGCAAAACAGCATGTTCCTGCAGACCAGATAGGCCAAGGTTTCTATTCCAGACTCTTTCTGGTACCCAGAAGAGGGCACCTGGCACCCAATCCTCGATCTAGCCATTCTGTACACCTGTCTGGTGATACCAAAATTCGAAATGCTCACCCTCCAGCAGCTTCTTCCTATGCTTTCCAACGATGCTTGGTTAGCCACCCTAGACCTGAAAGAAGCCTTACCTACACATCCCAATCAGGGAATCTTGCAGGTAATATCTACGTTTCAAATAATGAACCACACAAAACACTATTAAAAACAAAAAAGAAGATGCACAGGAATGGTCTGTAATCAGGAACTGCAAGCTGGCATCAACCACAAAGGATGACAGTTTACCTAGGTTTCGTCTTTATTGACAGATGACTTCAGGACAAATACTTGTGCAAACTTTAGGCAATAAATACACTCCCACTAATTGAATTCAATTAATTAATTTCAATTGCATCTAATTAAGCATACCCAACTCTCATTAAAATTTGACTTAATCAAAAGCTCAAAAATAAAATGCTTGCTATAAACGTATGCTTTGCACGTAAATTTTCATATAAAACCACTAAACTATGCATTATCAAATATAAATAATATTTAATACACATAGCATATTTAATTTTAATTTTAAAGCATAAAAAACAAGAACAAAAAATGAACTACATAAAAACAATTCACAAAATATCTCAACAAATGTTAACTGCTTTTAACAAAAATGAATTAATACAAATTAAATGTACACAATATTCAAATAAACTAACCATTTCATAATTTAATGATAAATCTACGTTTCAGGGCACGATCTATGCACTTTCAGTTCTCTGCGCATCCCTTTGACTTATTCACTGCTCCCAAAGTTTTCACAAAATGCCCAGCTCCAGTCGTCTTTTTGTAGACAAAGAAATATTTAAATTTATCCCTACTTGGACGATTGCCTGATTCAGGCAGACAGTCAGGAACAGCTGTTACAGCACCTGACCTTAGTAAAGGACCTACTGACCTCCCTGGGGTATGCAATCAATGAAATCAAAACTAGTCCATACACAAAAAAGTGTATTCCTGGGAGCAAGCCTGGACACAGCATCCCAGATGGCATTCCTTTCTCCAGAAAAACAAGCCTAACTGACAGGCTACTTCTCTCAACTAGCTACCAGAACCCAGTTATCCACAAGGAAAATCCTGCAAGCTGTAGGGGTCAATGCCTCCTACATTCTACTCATTCCTTATGCCAGACTGTATATGAAGAAACTACAATGGTATCTAAAAAGCCTTTGGTGTCAACACTGTCAAGACCTGGAAACTATACCTATGACACCCTGTCTAAGGAAAGATTTTCTTTGGTGGGCAGCAGCATGCAACCACAAAAAGGGGCTTCCCTTCTCACACCCCCACGCCATCCCAACCCTCACCACAGACGCATCAGACTATGCTTGGGGTGCACACTTGGATGGCAGGTGCATTCAGGGCCATTGGAGCCCAAATCAAATACATCTGCACATCACCCAAAAAGAGATGCTAGCTGTTCAGCACACCCTGACAGCTTTCAGACCCCTGCTCTCCCCGGGGCATCTAGTGATCAAAACAGACAACACTGCAGTGATGTGGTACATCAACAAGCAGGGAGGGACACACTCTTATCCTCTGCAGACTCACCATGACCCTTTGGCACACAGCCTCAGCCATGCAAATACACCTGCTAGCACAATTCCTGCCAGATTCCCTTAACTCTTGAGCAGGAACCTACTAGACCCATACGAGTGGCAGCTAGACCACAGAACTTTCAACCTTGTAACCCAGAAATGGGGCACCCCAAAGGTAGACCTCTTTGCCTCCCACTCCAATTGTCAGCTAGCAAATTTTGCACCATGGGAACCTCACAGCAAGGCCTGGAAAGTGGATCCTCTATCCTTCCAATGGGTAAACATCTCTATCTATGCATTTTCCCCTCTACCACCCATTTCAATGGTACTGCTCAAAATAAGGGAGGAAAAAACAAGGGCAATTGTGATTGCCCCATACTGGCCATGCCAGCACTGGTACCCACTGCTGTGCCGCCCGTCACCCCTGCCACCATGGCACCTATCTCAGATCCCAACACTCCTGACCGAGAAGAATGGAGAATTCATGCATCCACAGTTGCAGACCTTGAACCTGGCAGCCTGACTTATTCCCTGATTTCTCCTCAAGCTTGCCAGCCTAAGCAAACAAGTCTTGGATGTTATATGTGAGGCCAGACGCCCCAGCACTAGAAAATCCTATGCTGACAAGTTGACAAGTGAAAAAGGTTTTGCACCTGGATAAGGCCACCCAGAAGAGCTCTTTCCCCAGCTTGGGACCTTAACTTTGTGTTGGAAAAGCTCACTCTATCCCCTTTTGAGCCTGCAGCTTCAAAAAAGAAATTCCTGTCTTGGAAAACAGCCTTGCTTCTGGCCATCACTTCAGCTAAAAGAGTTTCGGGAGCTGCAAGTGCTCATGGCTGTAGAGCCCGTCATCATGTTCCATGCTGACAGGGTCTCCCTCAGGACTAACCCATCCTTCATGCCTAAAGTGTCCATTGTGGCTGTCGACCAATCCATTCATTTGCCCACCTTTTTCTCTAACCCCCAAAACAAGGGGGAAAGGATTCTGCACTCTCTATATGTGCACAGACAACTCAGATTCTATCTGGGTAGGACTAAATCTTTTAGAAAAACTGACCAATTGTTAGTCAGCTTTGTGGCAGGGGGCAAGGCCATATCCAAACAGTCTCTAAATGGATAGCACACTGTATCCTTTTCTGCTACAAACAGCATGGGAAACCACCTCAAAAGGGAATCCGGACGCATTCCACCAGTGCAACCTTCCCCTCTGCAGCTTTTCTCACAGGGTTCCCCACCAGAGACATCGTGGAGGCTGCAATATGGACTTCTGTTCATACCTTCACCAAGCATTAACACCTGCCTATCTTCTCCAAATCCAGGGCAGGCTTTGTCAGTGCAGTCCTGCAGGGCATCCTAGCCAGCCCCCAGTCTTCTTGACTGCCTCCACCCTTTTCGTCAGCTTTGGGAATCAACCCAAGTGTGATGACTGCAACAGTGAAACATGAAGAACATATTACAGTTGTGTACACTTACATAAATGTAGATGTTCGACTGTGTTCACTGTTGCAGTTCTGGTTTCCCACCCTCCATCCCCCTTGTCTCTCTCTCTCCTTACAGGGAATTTTTGGTATTTACTTTCTACTGGTGGTGTTCTTCCACCGTAACCTAGCTCCCTATTTGGGGGCTCCTGACAGTTGGGGCAAGAAAAACTGATGTAATGGCGTCGGCTGCCTGATTTTATACCACAGACGACCTGAAGTCAGTCCTGGAGTGACAGAAACTGACGCAGAAATACTAAGCCTCTGGTATTCAGGCTGACTGAGGGCTACCCCTGGCAGGATAACCCAAGTGTGATGACTGCAACAGTGAATACACTTGAACATCTACATTTATGGCAAGTGTACACAACTGTACTTTCACTCCAGAGACAATACACAAAGCTTCCTAGTACAGGCTTAGTCTCTCTAGCTGCAATGAAAACTTGAGATATAGCCTCCTTGTGGCATAGCCTACAAAGTGATTTAATTACAAATATATTTCTAAAGTTTACTGGACTGAGGTTAACCCTCTGCATTCCAGTTTCCACTGTTAAAATATTTACATTTAAACAGTTAACAGTAGTGCATGTACATTTTGGTTCTCTTCCAGAAGGGCACACTGTTGGATACATCTTAAACACAGCACTTTACAAATACCTTTTCAACACAAAGTTTGCTATACACATGGCATACAGTTCTAATGTATTTGTAACACATGCATCTTGTGTAAATTAGTTTGATATTCACAAATGACATATAATTATGTGCAAAATTCCAGCTAGCTGTGCTGGCAGTATCTCCTTTTGCCACACAGGGTAATTTTAGATGTTGGTTGTGCAGTAATTTACATTAAGAAACCAGTAGTAAAATCAACAATACAAAAGCAGTTGTAGGATTAATTTGTGCATAGTTGGCAGTAGGTTGATAAAATACTTACAGCAGAAGTACATGGACTAGTAAAGGCATTCATACTTAGTGAATATTGTGCTACACCAAGAGCTGTATTAAAGGAGCACTGTTTTTAGTGTGTAATAAATCCATGAAAGCTAGTAAAGGCACACTGTTTTACGCTGAAATGTACATGAGGAGGAGAAGAGTAGTCTGAAAAGGATTTCTAGATGCAGTCGGTAAGAAGGAAAGTGTAGATATGGTGATGTTAGGCAGGGGAGGAAGTGGAAAGTTGTCCAAGGAAAGTTTTGGGGGTGTGAATTGCAATAAACATGAGAAGAAAGGGCAGAGATGTTTAAAGAGGAGCTTTCAGAGGTGGCAGTACATTTGTTAGAGCTGTATTTTCTTGTTTGGAATAGCCCAGCTCCTTGCATTTCTCCCATGGTGGGCATATCATTTATACTGACAACCCTGCCCTCTGTGTTTAGAAGTAGTGGTCTCTGTTGGGTTCTTCTGCCTTCATCAAGAAGCTGCTAAGGGACATGCCTAATGTTTCTTCCACAATTCAGTAAAATTGCAGCTACCAGATAAGTTGGCCACAGCTGATGACTACACACCATCCTCTCAAAAGAATACGTGTAGAACAATTAAAACCCTTGTGCGTGGGACAAGTCTCCCTGTATTCTCCTGCTTCCTTATCTCCAGTATCACAGAACCATGGAGAAAAGAGAAAAATTATTGAAGAAAACTGTTGCATTGCTAGGGGTCTCACTGCCCATTTAAGCAGGGGAAGTGTAGATCAGAAAAGGAAAGTTTGGGACACGCAGCTGGCCATTTATAAGTTAATCACATGCAAAACACCTGTTGTTTTTTTTTTAGGTACCTAAAGCTGTTTACACACAGCATTGTACAAACAATCCCATTTTGAAGGGAAAAGGATAACTTTGTATCATATCTACCGTAACTGACACTCAAGGATCTTCAATGTTAAGGCCAGTGATGATAAATGTACAGTAGGAATTACCAAGTGACCAGCTCTGCTGTAGATGTGGATTTGAAATTATTGTCAAGTTTATGTGAAGATTAACTAGATAACTGATCATGTTATGCAGTCAACCTGTCCCATCCAGTGGGTTTCATTTCTTTAGCTTTGGTAAATTTTAGAACTTTAATTTGTGTGAAATTTAGCTGCTCTTTCAAGTGCATTTGCTACCTAGCTAGGGGATTGATTTGAATCCAAATGTTTGTAGAGTTTGTGGAAGGCATGCTAGCACAACTTAACCATAACAGCATGTGTTAAGGATGGTTTAACTTCATTACTAAGCTTCTACATTTGGATCTACCAGCTTGTCCCTTCCACATGTGCTTGGCCATAAAGTTAAAAAAATTCAAGGTATTTTGTAAGATGCAGCTGTTTTGAAACTTTGCCTGAACTGTGTTACTGTAACATCAAAAAATGTTGATTGATAAAGGTGTTGTTTAAGAGAGAAACTTTCTTACCTTTTTATTTAGTAAATTACTAAGTCATGCTGAGTGTTTTGACTTAGTATGGATTTTGTCAAGCAGCATGTTGATTCAAGGATGTGTGTCTGTGTTCAAATGTGCTTTGACTGTTCCATGGATTTTATAAAAATTCATGTTGCCAGAATCCGTCTCTTCGCCCTTATGGCCTAAGCAGTGGCTGACAAATGTCTTTATATGGTTAATAATGTATTAAGTAAAACCAGAATTGTTAGCACTTTTTTTTACATACAGTTTATGTATTTTCTTTTAACAGTAGTTTGACAGCACAGAGGAGTAAAGTTCTGAGCTGTTAATGACCTACTTCATGTGCCCATGGTACAGGGTTTGATACTTTCCTCCTTCATTGGTCTACTGTGTTACTCTAAGCAAGTCACATAACCAGACAGTGCCCCTGGGTCACTCCTAAAGAGGGACAGCTGAATCTAGTGAACTAACCTGGTCAACAGATAGGTTAAAAAGCTGCCATTTTTTTTGTGATTATTCTTTAAACAGTTTTTAACGTATAAAAGTGAGCATGAAACAATCCACTTTTACTCTGAAAACCCTGCTTTATACATTCATATTAGTTAAAATGCCATCCTTGTTTTGAGGGAAGAGTCCGCTCATTTTTGTTTTATCATTATTATGTTACAGTTACTGCAGATCAGATGTAGCTTTTGTTTCATTGGAGTATTACAACTGCAGGGTTTCACCAAGTTCTGTTAACACTGAACATGCACCTACCACTGGTTCAGAGAGGCAAATTCTGATCATTTTCTTGAGCTAAAACAAAAACTGAACATATTTCTTTCAAAAACTGATCATTTAACTGTTTTGAATTTGCTGAGCCTCTATGGCAGCCATTATAAATGAAAAGGGATTTCTTTGCATAAATATTTGCTGTGCAGCTCTGACTGCTATTGTGGCAATGCAGTTTGTACACGGCTTTAAGTTACAATGTTCACCTTTGCCCAGAAAATGACCCTGCAAAAGTGATAAAAGTTTTTGATGTGTATTAGCAGAGAACCTGCAATGGTGAAACATTTCAGCAGGTTTTCACAGGTTGCACAGCCTGACCTATTTCCTTCAGTTGAGCATAAATTTCATGTTTTATTTTTCAGGCCACCACATTATATTTGAAAATTTTCTTTATCGAGTTGTTGAAAGATCAGAATCCCACATTTTCCACAAGAGCTGTTAATACACTCAGTCACTGTAACTGTGCTATCAAAAGCATATAGACAGGTATAAAGTTGTATGTACACTTTTCAAGGTGGAATCTTTTGCCTTTATTGCTGAAATCACAAATGACTTGTAGCCTGTGCATGACTACCCAAATTTCTTTACCTGAAGAATTTAATGAAATGGCAGCTGTATGTATTTATGGATTAAATGCAGATCTGAAGTAGTTAACTTCATTCTTTCTGCACATATGGGTATTCGGATCCGAGCCAGCAAAACTTTTCAAGCATCAGTTCCGAGCTCCAGGCTCCTCCCCTACATATATTACATCACTTCCTCCTATCTAGACCCAGATCTCGTTTGCCGCTCTGAGTCAGCATTGTGATCTCTGAGCTCTAAGCAAGGTGGTAAGGTTTTTGATCTTATTAGTGTAGTTGGGTGTGAATACCTTTCCCTTTTTCCTCCCTTCTTTGCATTCGGTCGTCGTTAGTTTAAAAAAAAAAAAAAAGTGTTCCGGCTAGGGGCCAGTCACTTTCAATTCAGAGCCCTACTCTTCGGTCTCACCACAGCCCCCTGGGTGTTCACCAAGGTTATGGCGGTCGTAGCGGCCCACCTGAGACTTCAGGGCATTCAGGTATTCCCATACCTAGACGACTGGCTCTTCGCTGCATCCACCAAACGTCACTTGTGTCAGGCCCTACACTACTTCCTCGGTCTGGCTCACAAGTTAGGCATCACGATCAACCTCAACAAGTCCCACCTGACTCCGGTTCAAATCATAGACATTATCGGGGTACGGTTGGATTCGATTCAAAGATTTTTCTCACCCCGGAAAGGATAGAAAATCTCAGACTGCATGTTTCAGCGATCTTGGATCACTCTGTAGTCACAGCAGCCGATGTTCTCGGGGCCCTGGGTTCGATGGCAGCCTCAATCTCTATCCTCTCTCTTGCACGTCTTCACATGAGAGTCCTTCAGTGGAATCTAGCAGTTCAATGGTCCTGGCTAGACCTCCCGATGAGTTTCCACATCCGAATCAACCGGACATGCAGAACATCACTCCAGTGGTGGCTTCAATCAGTGGACTTTTTTGCAGGGTGCAGCTTTCTAGCCCCTCCGGCTCAAGCCATGGTGACCACGGGGGCCTCACAGCTTGGGGGGGGCACTTCCTGGGAAGAACGGTCCAAGGCAATCGGTCCCTTCCAGAGACCAAGCTACACATCAGTGTCCTGGAGATGAGGGCAGTGCTTTTAGCGGTGAGAGCCTTCCACCCTGTCCTACCTCCGGGGATGGTAGCCATTCAATCAGACAACATGTCTGTAGTCTGGTATATAAACAAACAGGGAGGGACCCGATCCTATCCCCTTTGTCACGAGGCCATGAGGGTTTGGGAGTGGGCCATATCCACCAGCCGGTTTCTCATAGCAATGCATATCCCGGGATGCTCCAACATTCTAGCAGACAGTATCAGCATGGCAATCCTTCTGCCTTACGAGTGGTCTCTGAAACCATCAGTGGCAGAGAAAATCTTCCTTGTTTGGTGTCAGCCTTGCTGCTATCTCTTCACATCTCCTTCCAACACGAAGTGCAGTAACTTCTTTGCTCTGATCCCCCCTCCGGGGGATGTCCCGAGGGACGCGCTCTAGTCCATGCTTGGCCTCCCGGGCTACTGTATGCTTATCCCCGTTACCTCTTATTCCAAAGTTCCTTCAGAGAGCTTGCCGGCTGCAATGCAAAGTCATTCTCATAGCTCCCTTCTGGCCTTGCCAAGTGTGGTTTCCTTTCCTATGGTCTCACCTGTTGGCTCCTCCATGGACTCTAGATCCATGTCCGTATCTAATTTCTAACCCGTCGGGCATGCCCCTGCCCAACCTGGACAGTCTCAAGCTGACTGCGTGGTTGCTCCAGTTCCCATGATCATCAGGACTCCTGGACTTTCGTCCCCTGTAAAGAACATTCTGGTAGCTTCTCTTAAAACCTCCACTAGGAAACTCTACAATAGCACGTGGAGACATTTTTGCGTTTGGGCCTCAGCGCAATCAGAAGCCGTTTACAGCCCCCGTTCTGGTCATACTGGATTTTTTGGCCGATCTTTTTCTATCAGGAGCAAGTGCTTCCACCATCAAGGTTCCAACTGGCTGCCATCTCTAATTTTCATGTAGGTGAAAATAAGGTTGCTCTGGCTTCTGCCAAATTGTGTAAAGCTTTCCTGAAGGGCACTTTTTTATTGCGACCACCAGTTAAAGAAACAGTGCCCCCTGGGATCTGACTTTAGTCCTTCAAGCTTTGACCTCTCCCCCTTTCGAGCCAGCCGGTTCAGTTCAGATTAAGTTTTTGTCATGGAGGGCAGCATTCTTGGCTGCCATCACTTCAGCTAAAAGAGTGTTGCAGGCCTTATCCTCCTTGCCCCCCCATTTGGTTTTCCACAAGGATAGGGTTTTGCTGCGTATGAACCCTTCTTTTCTTCCCAAGGTGAGCTCAGCAGCCAATATTAATCAATCTATAAATTTGCCAGTCTTCTTCCCAAATTTCCAAAATAGAGGTGAACATAAGCTTCATTTATTGGATGTCCATAGACCGCTTCGTTTTTACCTCCATAGGACTAAACCCTTCCAGAAGTCGATCAATTGTATATCTCTTTTTCAAAACCATTTTTGGGCAAAGCAGTTTCGAAAGTGTCCTTAGCAAGGTGGATCACTCTTTGTATTGCACAAGTTTATAAGGACAAAGGTTTATCTCCTCCTGGTGTATTGAAGGCTCATTCCACTCGGGCAATAGCCACTTCTGCAGCTTTCTGGTCAAGAGTCCTGTTAGATGATATCGGTGCGGCAGCGACTTGGGCCAATTCACACACATTCATCTCTCATTATAAATTAGATCTTATTTCTAGAGGTAGAGCATCCTTTGGCTCTGCGGTGCTCAGAAATATCCTTCCATAAGGGCCTCCCAAGGAGTACTAGTAGCTGGGGACTCTGTCCCGTATGTGCAGAAAGAATGAAGTTAACTACTTCAGATAAAGAATTTATGTACTTACCATAACATTCCATCTGAGTAGTTAGACTTCAGTCTTCTGCACCTTCCCTCCCTCCATCCCCTTCACTCTTCAGGTTTTATCCTGTTTAGGATTGTGGTTATTGTTGCCATTTAGTGACAGAAAAAACACGATCTGGGGCTAGATAGGAGGAAGTGATGTAATATAGGTAGGGGAGGAGCATGGAGCTCGGAGCAGATGTTTGAAAAGTTTTGCCGGCTCAGATCCAAATACCCATATGTGCAGAAGAATGAAGTCTAACTACTCAGATGGAACGTTATGGTAAGTACATAACTTCTGTTTTTTACATCAGTAATAGAACGTGATCCTTATTTTTTAAAGGCTGTATCTGTAACTTCTTTTCATGGTAAGAAGTGCAGCATGTAACCAGCACATAGTTGTATTGAGGTGGCATCATACCAGGAAAAACATAATTATCCAAAATGTACATTTCTGTAACTGGAAGTGTTTCTGTAACTTAGGTATGAAAAAAAAATCAGTAGCGAAAGTCCGGAACGGTCCATAGATTTAGATTTGGATCTATAAGCTGGCCTGTTACATGAGAAATGACCATACAAGTAAATTCTCTTGCAGACTACCCAAGTAGGTTACATTGAAGTGTCTGACAAAGTGTCTCGCTTAATAAAATGTACCCTGTCCATGTAGTAGAAAATGCAGGTCTGCATAGGTTTTACAGTTGACAGAGGACAGAAATATTAAACTTTATTTAAGGGAGGGCATACCACTTTTTGTT